>NW_026871659.1:1200000-1570000 GCF_028564815.1 Eubalaena glacialis | reverse complement strand
CGTACCCTAACCCTAACCCTAACCCTAACCCTAACCCATACCCTACGCCGTACCCTAAACCGTACCCTAACCCGTATTCTAAGCCGTACCCTAACCATAACCAATACCCTACACAGTACCCTCACCCGTACCCTCACCCGTACCCTAAGCCATACCCTAACCCTAACCCTAACCCTAACCTATACACTACGCCATAACCTCACCCGTACCCTAACCCGTACCCTAAGCCGTACCCTAACCCTAACCCTAACCCTAAACTATACCCTACGCCGTAACCTCACCCATACCCTAACCCGTACCCTAAGCCGTACCCTAACCCTAACCCTAACCCTAACCGTAACCCTAACCCTAACCCATAGCGTATGCCATACCCTAACACGTACCCTAACCCGTATCCTAAGCCGTACCCTAACCCTAACCAATACCCTACGCAGTATCCTCACCCATACTCTCACCCGTACCCTAAGCCGTACCCTAACCCTAACCCTAACCCTAAACCTAACCCTAACCCCTACCCTATGCCATACCCTCACCTGTACCCTATCCCATAACCTAAGCCGTACCCTAACCCGTACCCTAACACGTACCCTAAGACGTACCGTAACCCTAACCCTAACACTAACCCTAACCCTAACCCACACTCTACGCCGTACCCTAACCCGTACCCTAACACGTATCCTAAGCCGTACCCTAACCCTAACCAATACCCTACGCAGTACCCTCACCCGTACCCTCACCCGTACCCTAAGCCATACCCTAACCCTAACCCTAACAATAACCCTAACCCCTACCCTACGCTGTACCCTCACCCGTACCCTATCCCATACGCTAAGCCGTACCCTAACCCTAACAATAACACTAACCCTAACCCTAACCCTAACCCATACCCTACGCCGTACCCTCACCCATAACCTAATCCGTACCCTAAGCCGTACCCTAACCCTAACCCCAACCTATACACTACGCCGTACCCTCACCCGTTCCCTAACCCGTAACCTAAGCCGTACCCTAACTCTAACCCTAACCCTAACCCTAACCCTTAACCATACACTGCGCCGTACCCTAACCCATACAATAACCTGTATCCTAAGCCTTAACCTAACCCTAACCAATGACCTACACAGTACCCTCACCCGTACCCTAAGCCATACCCTAACCCTAACCCTAACACTAACCCTAACCCTAAACCCTACCCTATGCCGTACCCTCACCCATACCCTATCCCATACCCTAAGCCGTACCCTAACCCTAACACTAACCCTAACCCTAACCCTAACCCTAAACTACCCTTGACTGCTTTTGCCTCCATTAGATTTCCTAAGCACTAGTGTTTTAAGGAACAGGTTAAAAAGAAAATCCTAATGTGATTTTTTTATAATGTGTTTATTCTTTATCTTATCCTAGTGACGAAAATCTTCTCCATGGCTGGACCCTAAATAATATTCCTTTACGTGCTAAGTGGTATCTAGAGAGTGGGATAGGTTTAATAAATACCCTAATCCTAACGTGTACCCTAACCCTAACCCATACCCTAACCCTAATGCGTACCCTAACCCTAACCCAAACCCTAACCCTAACACGTACGCTAATCCTAACCCGTACCCTAAACCAATCCCTAACCCTAAAACTAACCCTAACCCTAACCCTAACCCTAACCCATACGCTACGCCGTACCCTCACCCATACCCTAACCCGTATCCTAAGCCGTACCCTAATCCTAAACCTAACCCTAACCTCTACCCTACGCCGTACCCTCACCCGTACCCTAACCCGTACCCAAAGCCTTACCCTAACCCTAACCCTAACCCTCACCCATACCCAACGCCGTAACCTAACCCATATCCTAACCCGTATCCTAAGCCGTACCCTAACCCTAACCAATAACCTACGCAGTACCCTCACCAGTACCCTCACCCGGATCCTAAGCCCTACCCTAACCCTAACCCTAAACTACCCTTTACTGCTTTTGCCTCCATTAGATTTCCTAAACACTAGTGTTTTAAAGAACAGGTTAAAAAGAAAACCTTATGTGATTTTTTTTATAATGTGTTTATTCTTTATCTTATCCTACTGACTAAAATCTTCTCCATGGCTGAACCCCAAATAATATTCCTTTACGTGCTAAGTGGTATCTAGAGAGTGGGATAGGTTTAATAAATACCCTAATCCTAACGTGTACCCTAAACCTAACCCATACCCTAACCCTAACACGTACCCTAACCCTAACCAAAACCCTAACCCGAACAAGTATGCTAATCCTAACCCTTACCCTAAACCAATCCCTAACCCTAAAACTAACCCTAACCCTAACCCTAACCCTAACCCATAACCTACGCCGTACCCTCACCCGTAACCTAACCCGTACCCTAAGCCGTACCCTAACCCTAACCCTAACCCTAACCCATACGCTACGCCGCACCCTCACCCGTACCCTAACCCGTATCCTAAGCCGTACCCTAACCCTAACCCTAACCCTAACCGCTACCCTACGCCGTACCCTATCCCATACCCTAAGCGGTACCCTAAACCTAACACTAACCCTAAACCTAACCCTAACCCCTACCCTACGCCGTACCCTCACCCGTAACCTATCCCATACCCTAAGCCATACCCTAACCCTAACACTAACCCTAACCCTAAACCTAACCCCTACCCAACGACGTACCCTCACCCGTACCCTATCCCATACCCTAAGCCGTACCCTAACCCTAACACTAACCCTAACCTATACACTACGCCGTACCCTCACCCGTACCCTAACCCGTACCCTAAGCCGTACCCTAACCCTAACCCTAACCCTAACCCTAACCCTAACCCATACCCTACGCCGTACCCTAAACCGTACCCTAACCCGTATTCTAAGCCGTACCCTAACCATAACCAATACCCTACACAGTACCCTCACCCGTAAACTCACCCGTACCCTAAGCCATACCCTAACCCTAACCCTAACCCTAACCTATACACTACGCCATACCCTCACCCGTACCCTAACCCGTACCCTAAGCCGTACCCTAACCCTAAACCTAACCCTAAACTATACCCTACGCCGTAACCTCACCCGTACCCTAACCCGTACCCTAAGCCGTACCCTAACCCTAACCCTAACCCTAACCCTAACCCTAACCCTAACCCATAGCGTACGCCATACACTAACACGTACCCTAACCCGTATCCTAAGCCGTACCCTAACCCTAACCAATACCCTACGCAGTATCCTCACCCATACCCTCACCCGTACCCTAAGGCGTACCCTAACCCTAACCCTAACCCTAAACCTAACCCTAACCCCTACCCTATGCCATACCCTCACCTGTACCCTATCCCATAACCTAAGCCGTACCATAACCCTAACACTAACCCTAACCCTAACCCATAACCTACGCCGTACCCTCACCCGTACCCTAACCCGTATCCTAAGCCGTACCCTAACCCTAACCCTAACCCTAACCCTAACCCATAACCTACGCCGTACCCTCACCCGTACCCTAACACTTACCCTAAGACGTACCGTAACCCTAACCCTAACACTTACCCTAACCCTAACCCACACTCTACGCCGTACCCTAACCCGTACCCTAACACGTATCCTAAGCCGTACCCTAACCCTAACCAATACCCTACGCAGTACCCTCACCCGTACCCTCACCCGTACCCCAAGCCATACCCTAACCATAACCCTAACCCTAACCCTAAACCCTACCCTACGCCATACCCTCACCCGTACCCTATCCCATACCCTAAGCCGTACCCTAACCCTAACACTAACCCTAACCCTAACCCTAACCCTAAACTACCCTTTACTGCTTTTGCCTCCATTAGATTTCCTAAACACTAGTGTTTTAAGGAACAGGTTAGAAAGAAAACCTTATGTGATTTTTTTATAATGTGTTTATTCTTTATCTTATCCTAGTGACTAAAATCTTCTCCATGGCTGAACCCCAAATAATATTCCTTTACGTGCTAAGTGGTATCTAGAGAGTGGGATAGGTTTAATAAATACCCTAATCCTAAAGTGTACCCTAAACCTAACCCACACCCTAACCCTAACCCGTACCCTAACCCTAACCAAAACCCTAACCCGAACAAGTATGCTAATCCTAACCCGTACCCTAAACCAATCCCTAACCCTAAAACTAACCCTAACCCTAACCCATAACCTACGCCGTACCCTCACCCATACCCTAACCCGTACCCTAAGCCGTACCCTAACCCTAACCCTAACCCTAACCCATACGCTACGCCGTACCCTCACCCGTACCCTAACCCGTACCCTAAGCCGTACCCTAACCCTAACCCTAACCCTAACCCTAACCCTAACCCTAACCCATAGCGTACGCCATACCCTAACACGTACCCTAACCCGTATTCTAAGCCGTACCCTAACCCTAACCAATACCCTATGCAGTATCCTCACCCATACCCTCACCCGTACCCTAAGCTGTACCCTCACCCTAACCCTAACCCTAAACCTAACCCTAAACCCTACCCTATGCCATACCCTCACCTGTACCCTATCCCATAACCTAAGCCGTACCATAACCCTAACACTAACCCTAACCCTAACCCATAACCTACGCCGTACCCTCACCCGTACCCTAACCCGTATCCTAAGACGTACCGTAACCCTAACCAATACCCTACGCAGTATCCTCACCCATACCCTCACCCGTACCCTAAGCCGTACCCTAACCCTAACCCTAACCCTAACCCTAACTCATACCCTATGCCATACCCTCACCTGTACCCTATCCCATAACCTAAGCCGTAACCTAACCCTAACCCTAACCCTAACCCTAACCCATACGCTACGCCGTACCTTCACCCGTACCCTAACCCGTATCCTAAGCCGTACCCTAACCCTAACCCTAACCCTAAACCTAACCCTAACCCATACCCTACGCAATACCCTAACCCGTACCCTAACCCGTATCCTAAGCCGTATCCTAAGCCGTATCCTAACCCTAACCAATACCCTACGCAGTACCCTCACCCGTACCCTCACCCGTACCCTAAGCTGTACCCTAACCCTAACACTAACCCTAACCTATACACTACGCCTTACCCTCACCCGTACCCTAACCCGTACCCTAAGCCGTACCCTAACCCTAACCCTAACCCTAACCCTAAACTATACCCTACGCCGTAACCTCACCCGTACCCTAACCCGTACCCTAAGCCGTACCCTAACCCTAACCCTAACCCTAAACCTAACCCTAACCCATAGTGTACGCCATACCCTAACACGTACCCTAACCCGTATCCTAAGCCGTACCCTAACCCTAACCAATACCCTACGCAGTATCCTCACCCATACCCTCACCCGTACCCTAAGGCGTACCCTAACCCTAACCCTAACCCTAAACCTAACCCTAACCCCTACTTTATGCCATACCTTCACCTGTACCCTATCCCATAACCTAAGCCGTACCATAACCCTAACACTAACCCTAACCCTAACCCATAACCTACGCCATACCCTCACCCGTACCCTAACCCGTATCCTAAGCCGTACCCTAACCCTAACCCTAACCCTAACCCTAACCCATAAGCTACGCCGTACCCTCACCCGTACCCTAACACGTACCCTAAGACGTACCGTAACCCTAACCCTAACACTAACCCTAACCCTAACCCACACTCTACGCCGTACCCTAACCCGTACCCTAACACGTATCCTAAGACGTACCCTAACCCTAACCAATACCCTACGCAGTACCCTCACCCGTACCCTCACCCGTACCCCAAGCCATACCCTAACCATAACCCTAACCCTAACCCTAAACCCTACCCTACGCCATACCCTCACCCGTACCCTATCCCATACCCTAAGCCGTACCCTAACCCTAACACTAACCCTAACCCTAACCCTAACCCTAAACTACCCTTTACTGCTTTTGCCTCCATTAGATTTCCTAAACACTAGTGTTTTAAGGAACAGGTTAGAAAGAAAACCTTATGTGATTTTTTTATAATGTGTTTATTCTTTATCTTATCCTAGTGACTAAAATCTTCTCCATGGCTGAACCCAAATAATATTCCTTTACGTGCTAAGTGGTATCTAGAGAGTGGGATAGGTTTAATAAATACCCTAATCCTAAAGTGTACCCTAAACCTAACCCACACCCTAACCCTAACCCGTACCCTAACCCTAACCAAAACCCTAACCCGAACAAGTATGCTAATCCTAACCCGTACCCTAAACCAATCCCTAACCCTAAAACTAACCCTAACCCTAACCCATAACCTACGCCGTACCCTCACCCATACCCTAACCCGTACCCTAAGCCGTACCCTAACCCTAACCCTAACCCTAACCCATACGCTACGCCGTACCCTCACCCGTACCCTAACCCGTACCCTAAGCCGTACCCTAACCCTAACCCTAACCCTAACCCTAACCCTAACCCTAACCCATAGCGTACGCCATACCCTAACACGTACCCTAACCCGTATTCTAAGCCGTACCCTAACCCTAACCAATACCCTATGCAGTATCCTCACCCATACCCTCACCCGTACCCTAAGCTGTACCCTCACCCTAACCCTAACCCTAAACCTAACCCTAAACCCTACCCTATGCCATACCCTCACCTGTACCCTATCCCATAACCTAAGCCGTACCATAACCCTAACACTAACCCTAACCCTAACCCATAACCTACGCCGTACCCTCACCCGTACCCTAACCCGTATCCTAAGACGTACCGTAACCCTAACCAATACCCTACGCAGTATCCTCACCCATACCCTCACCCGTACCCTAAGCCGTACCCTAACCCTAACCCTAACCCTAACCCTAACTCATACCCTATGCCATACCCTCACCTGTACCCTATCCCATAACCTAAGCCGTACCCTAACCCTAACCCTAACCCTAACCCTAACCCATACGCTACGCCGTACCTTCACCCGTACCCTAACCCGTATACTAAGCCGTACCCTAACCCTAACCCTAACCCTAAACCTAACCCTAACCCATACCCTACGCAATACCCTAACCCGTACCCTAACCCGTATCCTAAGCCGTATCCTAAGCCGTATCCTAACCCTAACCAATACCCTACGCAGTACCCTCACCCGTACCCTCACCCGTACCCTAAGCTGTACCCTAACCCTAACACTAACCCTAACCTATACACTACGCCTTACCCTCACCCGTACCCTAACCCGTACCCTAAGCCGTACCCTAACCCTAACCCTAACCCTAACCCTAAACTATACCCTACGCCGTAACCTCACCCGTACCCTAACCCGTACCCTAAGCCGTACCCTAACCCTAACCCTAACCCTAAACCTAACCCTAACCCATAGTGTACGCCATACCCTAACACGTACCCTAACCCGTATCCTAAGCCGTACCCTAACCCTAACCAATACCCTACGCAGTATCCTCACCCATACCCTCACCCGTACCCTAAGGCGTACCCTAACCCTAACCCTAACCCTAAACCTAACCCTAACCCCTACCCTATGCCATACCTTCACCTGTACCCTATCCCATAACCTAAGCCGTACCATAACCCTAACACTAACCCTAACCCTAACCCATAACCTACGCCATACCCTCACCCGTACCCTAACCCGTATCCTAAGCCGTACCCTAACCCTAACCCTAACCCTAACCCTAACCCATAAGCTACGCCGTACCCTCACCCGTACCCTAACACGTACCCTAAGACGTACCGTAACCCTAACCCTAACACTAACCCTAACCCTAACCCACACTCTACGCCGTACCCTAACCCGTACCCTAACACGTATCCTAAGACGTACCCTAACCCTAACCAATACCCTACGCAGTACCCTCACCCGTACCCTCACCCGTACCCTAAGCCATACCCTAACCCTAACCTTAACCCTAACCCTAACCCCTACCCTACGCCGTACCCTCACCCGTACCCTATCCCATACCCTAAGCCGTACCCTAACCCTAACACTAACCCTAACCCTAACCCTAACCCTAAACTACCCTTGATTGCTTTTGCCTCTATTAGATTTCCTAAGCACTAGTGTTTTAAGGAACAGGTTAAAAAGAAAATCCTAATGTGATTTTTTTATAATGTGTTTATTCTTTATCTTATCCTAGTGACTAAAATCTTCTCCATGGCTGGATCCCTAATAATATTCCTTTACGTGCTAAGTGGTATCTAGAGAGTGGGATAGGTTTAATAAATACCCAAATCCTAACGAGTACCCTAACCCTAACCCATACCCTAACCCTAACGCGTACCCTAACCCTAACCCAAAACCTAACCCTAACACGTACGCTAATCCTAACCCGTACCCTAAACCAATCCCTAACCCTAAAACTAACCCTAACCATAACCCTAACCCTAACCCTTACCCTACGCCGTACCCTCACCCGTACCCTAACCCGTAGCCTAAGACGTACCCTAACCCTAACCCTAACCCATACGCTACGCCGTACGCTCACCCGTACCCTAACCCGTATCCTAAGCCGTACCCTAACCCTAACCCTAACCCTAACCCTAACCCTAAACCATACCCTACACCATACCCTAACCCGTACCCTAACCCGTATCCTAAGCCATATCCTAACCCTAACCAATACCCTACGCAGTACCCTCACCCGTACCCTCACCCGTACCCTAAGCCGTACCCTAACCCCAACCCTAACCCTAACTCTAACCCTAACCCCTACCCTACGCCGTACCCTCACCCGTACCCTATCCCATACGCTAAGCCGTACCCTAACCCTAACACTAACACTAACCCTAACCCTAACCCTAACCCATACCCTACGCCGTACCCTCACCTTTAACCTAACCCGTACCCTAAGCCGTACCCTAACCCTAACCCTAACCTATACACTACGCCATACCCTCACCCGTACCCTAACCCATACCCTAAGCCGTACCCTAACTCTAACCCTAACCCTAACCCTAACCCTTACCCATACCCTGCGCCGTACCCTAACCCATACAATAACCTGTATCCTAAGCCTTAACCTAACCCTAACCAATGACCTACACAGTACCCTCACCCGTACCCTAAGCCATACCCTAACCCTAACCCTAACACTAACCCTAACCCTAAACCCTACCCTATGCCGTACCCTCACCCATACCCTATCCCATACCCTAAGCCGTACCCTAACCCTAACACTAACCCTAACCCTAACCCTAACCCTAAACTACCCTTGACTGCTTTTGCCTCCATTAGATTTCCTAAGCACTAGTGTTTTAAGGAACAGGTTAAAAAGAAAATCCTAAAGTGATTTTTTTATAATGTGATTATTCTTTATCTTATCCTAGTGACGAAAATATTCTCCATGGCTGGACCCTAAATAATATTCCTTTACGTGCTAAGTGGTATCTAGAGAGTGGGATAGGTTTAATAAATACCCTAATCCTAACGTGTACCCTAACCCTTACCCATACCCTAACCCTAACGCGTACCCTAACCCTAACCCAAACCCTAACCCTAACACGTACGCTAATCCTAACCCGTACCCTAAACCAATCCCTAACCCTAAAACTAACCCTAACCCTAACCCTAACCCTAACCCATACGCTACGCCGTACCCTCACCCATACCCTAACCCGTATCCTAAGCCGTACCCTAACCCTAAACCTAACCCTAACCTCTACCCTACGCCGTACCCTCACCCGTACCCTAACCCGTACCCAAAGCCTTACCCTAACCCTAACCCTAACCCTCACCCATACCCAACGCCGTAACCTAACCCATATCCTAACCCGTATCCTAAGCCGCACCCTAACCCTAACCAATAACCTACGCAGTACCCTCACCAGTAACCTCACCCGTATCCTAAGCCCTACCCTAACCCTAACCCTAACCCTAACCGCTACCCTACGCCGTACCCTATCCCATACCCTAAGCGGTACCCTAAAGCTAACACTAACCCTAACCCTAACCCTAACCCTAACCCTAACCCTAACCCTAAACTACCCTTGATTGCTTTTGCCTCTATTAGATTTCCTAAGCACTAGTGTTTTAAGGAACATGTTAAAAAGAAAATCCTAATGTGATTTTTTTATAATGTGTTTATTCTTTATCTTATCCTAGTGACTAAATTCTTCTCCATGGCTGGATCCCTAATAATATTCCTTTACGTGCTAAGTGGTATCTAGAGAGTGGGATAGGTTTAATAAATACCCTAAACCTAATGTGTACCCTAACCCTAACCCATACCCTAACCCTAACGCGTACCCTAACCCTAACCCAAAACCTAACCCTAACACGTACGCTAATCCTAACCCGTTCCCTAAACCAATCCCTAACCCTAAAACTAACCCTAACCCTAACCCTAACCCTAACACTTACCCTACGCCGTACCCTCACCCGTACCCTAACCCGTAGCCTAAGACGTACCCTAACCCTAACCCTAACCCATACGCTACGCCGTACCCTCACCCGTACCCTAACCCGTATCCTAAGTCGTACCCTAACCCTAACCCTAACCCTAACCCTAACCCATACCCTACGCCATAACCTAACCCGTACCCTAACCCGTATCCTAAGCCATATCCTAACCCTAACCAATACCCTACGCAGTACCCTCACCCGTACCCTCACCCGTACCCTAAGCCGTACCCTAACCCCAACCCTAACCCTAACTCTAACCCTAACCCCTACCCTACGCCGTACCCTCACCCGTACCCTAACCCATACGCTAAGCCGTACCCTAACGCTAACACTAACACTAACCCTAACCCTAACCCTAACCCATACCCTACGCCGTACCCTCACCCGTAACCTAACACGTACCCTAAGCCGTACCCTAACACTAACCCTAACCTATACACTACGCCGTAACCTCACCAGTACCCTAACCCGTACCCTAAGCCGTACCCTAACTCTAACCCTAACCCTAACCCTAACACTTACCCATACGCTGCGCCGTACCCTAACCCATACAATAACCTGTATCCTAAGCCTTAACCTAACCCTAACCAATGACCTACACAGTACCCTCACCCGTACCCTAAGCCATACCCTAACCCTAACCCTAACACTAACCCTAACCCTAAACCCTACCCTATGCCGTACCCTCACCCATACCCTATCCCATACCCTAAGCCGTACCCTAACCCTAACACTAACCCTAACCCTAACCCTAACCCTAAACTACCCTTGACTGCTTTTGCCTCCATTAGATTTCCTAAGCACTAGTGTTTTAAGGAACAGGTTAAAAAGAAAATCCTAATGTGATTTTTTTATAATGTGTTTATTCTTTATCTTATCCTAGTGACGAAAATCTTCTCCATGGCTGGACCCTAAATAATATTCCTTTACGTGCTAAGTGGTATCTAGAGAGTGGGATAGGTTTAATAAATACCCTAATCCTAACGTGTACCCTAAACCTAACCCATACCCTAACCCTAACGCGTACCCTAACCCTAACCAAAACCCTTACCCGAACACGTACGCTAATCCTAACCCGTACCCTAAACCAATCCCTAACCCTAAAACTAACCCTAACCCTAACCCTAACCCTAACCCATAACCTACACCGTACCCTCACCCGTACCCTAACCCGTACCCTAAGCCGTACCCTAACCCTAACCCTAAACCTAAACCATACGCTACGCCGTACCCTCACCCGTACCCTAACCCGTATCCTAAGCCGTACCCTAACCCTAACCCTAACCCTAAACTATACCCTACGGCGTAACCTCACCCGTACCCTAACCCGTACCCTAAGCCGTACCCTAACCCTAACGCTAACCCTAACCCTAACCCTAACCCTAACCCTAACCCATACCGTACGCCATACCCTAACACGTACCCTAACCCGTATTCTAAGCCGTACCCTAACCCTAACCAATACCCTATGCAGTATCCTCACCCATACCCTCACCCGTACCCTAAGCCGTACCCTACCCTAACCCTAACACTAACCCTAACCCTAAACCCTACCCTATGCCATACCCTCACCTGTACCCTATCCCATAACCTAAGCCGTACCATAACCCTAACACTAACCCTAACCCTAACCCATAACCTACGCCGTACCCTCACCCGTACCCTAACCCGTATCCTAAGACGTACCGTAACCCTAACCAATACCCTACGCAGTATCCTCACCCATGCCCTCACCCGTACCCTAAGCCGTACCCTAACCCTAACCCTAACCCTAACCCTAACTCATACCCTATGCCATACCCTCACCTGTACCCTATCCCATAACCTAAGCCGTACCCTAACCCTAACCCTAACCCTAACCCTAACCCATACGCTACGCCGTACCTTCACCCGTACCCTAACCCGTATCCTAATCCGTACCCTAACCCTAACCCTAACCCTAAACCTAACCCTAAACCTAACCCTAACCCATACCCTACGCAATACCCTAACCCGTACCCTAACCCGTATCCTAAGCCGTATCCTAACCCTAACCAATACCCTACGCAGTACCCTCACCCGTACCCTCACCCGTACCCTAAGCTGTACCCTAACCCTAACACTAACCCTAACCTATACACTACGCCATACCCTCACCCGTACCCTAACCCGTACCCTAAGCCGTACCCTAACCCTAACCCTAACCCTAACCCTAAACTATACCCTAAGCAGTATTCTCACCCATACCCTCACCCGTACCCTAAGGCGTACCCTAACCCTAACCCTAACCCTAAACCTAACCCTAACCCCTACCCTATGCCATACCTTCACCTGTACCCTATCCCATAACCTAAGCCGTACCATAACCCTAACACTAACCCTAACCCTAACCCATAACCTACGCCGTACCCTCACCCGTACCCTAACCCGTATCCTAAGCCGTACGCTAACCCTAACCCTAACCCTAACCCTAACCCATAACCTACGCCGTACTCTCACCCGTACCCTAACACGTACCCTAAGACGTACCGTAACCCTAACCCTAACACTAACCCTAACCCTAACCCACACTCTACGCCGTACCCTAACACGTATCCTAAGACGTACCCTAACCCTAACCAATACCCTACGCAGTACCCTCACCCGTACCCTCACCCGTACCCTAAGCCATACCCTAACCCTAACCCTAACCCTAACCCTAACCCCTACCCTACGCCGTACCCTCACCCGTACCCTATCCCATACCCTAAGCCGTACCCTAACCCTAACACTAACCCTAACCCTAACCCTAACCCTAAACTACCCTTGTTTGCTTTTGCCTCTATTAGATTTCCTAAGCACTAGTGTTTTAAGGAACAGGTTAAAAAGAAAATCCTAATGTGATTTTTTTATAATGTGTTTATTCTTTATCTTATCCTAGTGACTAAAATCTTCTCCATGGCTGGATCCCTAATAATATTCCTTTACGTGCTAAGTGGTATCTAGAGAGTGGGATAGGTTTAATAAATACCCTAATCCTAATGTGTACCCTAACCCTAACCCATACCCTAACCCTAACGCGTACCCTAACCCTAACCCAAAACCTAACCCTAACACGTACGCTAATCCTAACCCGTTCCCTAAACCAATCCCTAACCCTAAAACTAACCCTAACCCTAACCCTAACCCTAACCCTTACCCTACGCCGTACCCTCACCCGTACCCTAACCCGTAGCCTAAGACGTACCCTAACCCTAACCCTAACCCATACGCTACGCCGTACCCTCACCCGTACCCTAACCCGTATCCTAAGCCGTACCCTAACCCTAACCCTAACCCTAACCCTAACCCTAACCCATACCCTACGCCATAACCTAACCCGTACCCTAACCCGTATCCTAAGCCATATCCTAACCCTAACCAATACCCTACGCAGTACCCTCACCCGTACCCTCACCCGTACCCTAAGCCGTACCCTAACCCCAACCCTAACCCTAACTCTAACCCTAACCCCTACCCTACGCCGTACCCTCACCCGTACCCTATCCCATACGCTAAGCCGTACCCTAACGCTAACACTAACACTAACCCTAACCCTAACCCTAACCCATACCCTACGCCGTACCCTCACCCGTAACCTAACACGTACCCTAAGCCGTACCCTAACACTAACCCTAACCTATACACTACGCCGTAACCTCACCAGTACCCTAACCCGTACCCTAAGCCGTACCCTAACTCTAACCCTAACCCTAACCCTAACCCTTACCCATACGCTGCGCCGTACCCTAACCCATACAATAACCTGTATCCTAAGCCTTAACCTAACCCTAACCAATGACCTACACAGTACCCTCACCCGTACCCTAAGCCATACCCTAACCCTAACCCTAACACTAACCCTAACCCTAAACCCTACCCTATGCCGTACCCTCACCCATACCCTATCCCATACCCTAAGCCGTACCCTAACCCTAACACTAACCCTAACCCTAACCCTAACCCTAAACTACCCTTGACTGCTTTTGCCTCCATTAGATTTCCTAAGCACTAGTGTTTTAAGGAACAGGTTAAAAAGAAAATCCTAATGTGATTTTTTTATAATGTGTTTATTCTTTATCTTATCCTAGTGACGAAAATCTTCTCCATGGCTGGACCCTAAATAATATTCCTTTACGTGCTAAGTGGTATCTAGAGAGTGGGATAGGTTTAATAAATACCCTAATCCTAACGTGTACCCTAAACCTAACCCATACCCTAACCCTAACGCGTACCCTAACCCTAACTAAAACCCTTACCCGAACACGTACGCTAATCCTAACCCGTACCCTAAACCAATCCCTAACCCTAAAACTAACCCTAACCCTAACCCTAACCCATAACCTACACCGTACCCTCACCCGTACCCTAACCCGTACCCTAAGCCGTACCCTAACCCTAACCCTAAACCTAAACCATACGCTACGCCGTACCCTCACCCGTACCCTAACCCGTATCCTAAGCCGTACCCTAACCCTAACCCTAACCCTAAACTATACCCTACGCCGTAACCTCACCCGTACCCTAACCCGTACCCTAAGCCGTACCCTAACCCTAACGCTAACCCTAACCCTAACCCTAACCCTAACCCTAACCCATACCGTACGCCATACCCTAACACGTACCCTAACCCGTATTCTAAGCCGTACCCTAACCCTAACCAATACCCTATGAGGTATCCTCACCCATACCCTCACCCGTACCCTAAGCCGTACCCTACCCTAACCCTAACCCTAAACCTAACCCTAAACCCTACCCTATGCCATACCCTCACCTGTACCCTATCCCATAACCTAAGCCGTACCATAACCCTAACACTAACCCTAACCCTAACCCATAACCTACGCCGTACCCTCACCCGTACCCTAACCCGTATCCTAAGACGTACCGTCACCCTAACCAATACCCTACGCAGTATCCTCACCCATGCCCTCACCCGTACCCTAAGCCGTACCCTAACCCTAACCCTAACCCTAACCCTAACTCATACCCTATGCCATACCCTCACCTGTACCCTATCCCATAACCTAAGCCGTACCCTAACCCTAACCCTAACCCTAACCCTAACCCATACGCTACGCCGTACCTTCACCCGTACCCTAACCCGTATCCTAATCCGTACCCTAACCCTAACCCTAACCCTAACCCTAACCCTAAACCTAACCCTAACCCATACCCTACGCAATACCCTAACCCGTACCCTAACCCGTATCCTAAGCCGTATCCTAACCCTAACCAATACCCTACGCAGTACCCTCACCCGTACCCTCACCCGTACCCTAAGCTGTACCCTAACCCTAACACTAACCCTAACCTATACACTACGCCATACCCTCACCCGTACCCTAACCCGTACCCTAAGCCGTACCCTAACCCTAACCCTAACCCTAACCCTAAACTATACCCTACGCCGTAACCTCACCCGTACCCTAACCCGTACCCTAAGCCGTACCCTAACCCTAACCCTAACCCTAAACCTAACCCTAACCCATAGCGTACGCCATACCCTAACACGTACCCTAACCCGTATCCTAAGCCGTACCCTAACCCTAACCAATACCCTACGCAGTATCCTCACCCATACCCTCACCCGTACCCTAAGGCGTACCCTAACCCTAACCCTAACCCTAAACCTAACCCTAACCCCTACCCCATGCCATACCTTCACCTGTACCCTATCCCATAACCTAAGCCGTACCATAACCCTAACACTAACCCTAACCCTAAACTACCCTTGATTGCTTTTGCCTCTATTAGATTTCCTAAGCACTAGTGTTTTAAGGAACAGGTTAAAAAGAAAATCCTAATGTGATTTTTTTATAATGTGTTTATTCTTTATCTTATCCTAGTGACTAAAATCTTCTCCATGGCTGGATCCCTAATAATATTCCTTTACGTGCTAAGTGGTATCTAGAGAGTGGGATAGGTTTAATAAATACCCAAATCCTAACGAGTACCCTAACCCTAACCCATACCCTAACCCTAACGCGTACCCTAACCCTAACCCAAAACCTAACCCTAACACGTACGCTAATCCTAACCCGTACCCTAAACCAATCCCTAACCCTAAAACTAACCCTAACCCTAACCCTAACCCTAACCCTTACCCTACGCCGTACCCTCACCCTTACCCTAACCCGTAGCCTAAGACGTACCCTAACCCTAACCCTAACCCATACGCTACGCCGTACCCTCACCCGTACCCTAACCCGTATCCTAAGCCGTACCCTAACCCTAACCCTAACCCTAACCCTAACCCTAACCCATACCCTACACCATACCCTAACCCGTACCCTAACCCGTATCCTAAGCCATATCCTAACCCTAACCAATACCCTACGCAGTACCCTCACCCGTACCCTCACCCGTACCCTAAGCCGTACCCTAACCCCAACCCTAACCCTAACTCTAACCCTAACCCCTACCCTACGCCGTACCCTCACCCGTACCCTATCCCATACGCTAAGCCGTACCCTAACCCTAACACTAACACTAACCCTAACCCTAACCCTAACCCATACCTTACGCCGTACCCTCACCTTTAACCTATCCCGTACCCTAAGCCGTACCCTAACCCTAACCCTAACCTATACACTACGCCATACCCTCACCCGTACCCTAACCCGTACCCTAAGCCGTACCCTAACTCTAACCCTAACCCTAACCCTAACCCTTACCCATACCCTGCGCCGTACCCTAACCCATACAATAAACTGTATCCTAAGCCTTAACCTAACCCTAACCAATGACCTACACAGTACCCTCACCCGTACCCTAAGCCATACCCTAACCCTAACCCTAACACTAACCCTAACCCTAAACCCTACCCTATGCCGTACCCTCACCCATACCCTATCCCATACCCTAAGCCGTACCCTAACCCTAACACTAACCCTAACCCTAACCCTAACCCTAAACTACCCTTGACTGCTTTTGCCTCCATTAGATTTCCTAAGCACTAGTGTTTTAAGGAACAGGTTAAAAAGAAAATCCTAATGTGATTTTTTTATAATGTGTTTATTCTTTATCTTATCCTAGTGACGAAAATCTTCTCCATGGCTGGACCCTAAATAATATTCCTTTACGTGCTAAGTGGTATCTAGAGAGTGGGATAGGTTTAATAAATACCCTAATCCTAACGTGTACCCTAAACCTAACCCATACCCTAACCCTAACGCGTACCCTAACCCTAACCAAAACCCTTACCCGAACACGTACGCTAATCCTAACCCGTACCCTAAACCAATCCCTAACCCTAAAACTAACCCTAACCCTAACCCTAACCCATAACCTACACCGTACCCTCACCCGTACCCTAACCCGTACCCTAAGCCGTACCCTAACCCTAACCCTAAACCTAAACCATACGCTACGCCGTACCCTCACCCGTACCCTAACCCGTATCCTAAGCCGTACCCTAACCCTAACCCTAACCCTAAACTATACCCTACGCCGTAACCTCACCCGTACCCTAACCCGTACCCTAAGCCGTACCCTAACCCTAACGCTAACCCTAACCCTAACCCTAACCCTAACCCTAACCCATACCGTACGCCATACCCTAACACGTACCCTAACCCGTATCCTAAGCCGTACCCTAACCCTAACCAATACCCTACGCAGTATCCTCACCCATACCCTCACCCGTACCCTAAGGCGTACCCTAACCCTAACCCTAACCCTAAACCTAACCCTAACCCCTACCCCATGCCATACCTTCACCTGTACCCTATCCCATAACCTAAGCCGTACCATAACCCTAACACTAACCCTAACCCTAAACTACCCTTGATTGCTTTTGCCTCTATTAGATTTCCTAAGCACTAGTGTTTTAAGGAACAGGTTAAAAAGAAAATCCTAATGTGATTTTTTTATAATGTGTTTATTCTTTATCTTATCCTAGTGACTAAAATCTTCTCCATGGCTGGATCCCTAATAATATTCCTTTACGTGCTAAGTGGTATCTAGAGAGTGGGATAGGTTTAATAAATACCCAAATCCTAACGAGTACCCTAACCCTAACCCATACCCTAACCCTAACGCGTACCCTAACCCTAACCCAAAACCTAACCCTAACACGTACGCTAATCCTAACCCGTACCCTAAACCAATCCCTAACCCTAAAACTAACCCTAACCCTAACCCTAACCTTAACCCTTACCCTACGCCGTACCCTCACCCTTACCCTAACCCGTAGCCTAAGACGTACCCTAACCCTAACCCTAACCCATACGCTACGCCGTACCCTCACCCGTACCCTAACCCGTATCCTAAGCCGTACCCTAACCCTAACCCTAACCCTAACCCTAACCCTAACCCATACCCTACACCATACCCTAACCCGTACCCTAACCCGTATCCTAAGCCATATCCTAACCCTAACCAATACCCTACGCAGTACCCTCACCCGTACCCTCACCCGTACCCTAAGCCGTACCCTAACCCCAACCCTAACCCTAACTCTAACCCTAACCCCTACCCTACGCCGTACCCTCACCCGTACCCTATCCCATACGCTAAGCCGTACCCTAACCCTAACACTAACACTAACCCTAACCCTAACCCTAACCCATACCTTACGCCGTACCCTCACCTTTAACCTATCCCGTACCCTAAGCCGTACCCTAACCCTAACCCTAACCTATACACTACGCCATACCCTCACCCGTACCCTAACCCGTACCCTAAGCCGTACCCTAACTCTAACCCTAACCCTAACCCTAACCCTTACCCATACCCTGCGCCGTACCCTAACCCATACAATAAACTGTATCCTAAGCCTTAACCTAACCCTAACCAATGACCTACACAGTACCCTCACCCGTACCCTAAGCCATACCCTAACCCTAACCCTAACACTAACCCTAACCCTAAACCCTACCCTATGCCGTACCCTCACCCATACCCTATCCCATACCCTAAGCCGTACCCTAACCCTAACACTAACCCTAACCCTAACCCTAACCCTAAACTACCCTTGACTGCTTTTGCCTCCATTAGATTTCCTAAGCACTAGTGTTTTAAGGAACAGGTTAAAAAGAAAATCCTAATGTGATTTTTTTATAATGTGTTTATTCTTTATCTTATCCTAGTGACGAAAATCTTCTCCATGGCTGGACCCTAAATAATATTCCTTTACGTGCTAAGTGGTATCTAGAGAGTGGGATAGGTTTAATAAATACCCTAATCCTAACGTGTACCCTAAACCTAACCCATACCCTAACCCTAACGCGTACCCTAACCCTAACCAAAACCCTTACCCGAACACGTACGCTAATCGTAACCCGTACCCTAAACCAATCCCTAACCCTAAAACTAACCCTAACCCTAACCCTAACCCATAACCTACACCGTACCCTCACCCGTACCCTAACCCGTACCCTAAGCCGTACCCTAACCCTAACCCTAAACCTAAACCATACGCTACGCCGTACCCTCACCCGTACCCTAACCCGTATCCTAAGCCGTACCCTAACCCTAACCCTAACCCTAAACTATACCCTACGCCGTAACCTCACCCGTACCCTAACCCGTACCCTAAGCCGTACCCTAACCCTAACGCTAACCCTAACCCTAACCCTAACCCTAACCCTAACCCATACCGTACGCCATACCCTAACACGTACCCTAACCCGTATCCTAAGCCGTACCCTAACCCTAACCAATACCCTACGCAGTATCCTCACCCATACCCTCACCCGTACCCTAAGGCGTACCCTAACCCTAACCCTAACCCTAAACCTAACCCTAACCCCTACCCCATGCCATACCTTCACCTGTACCCTATCCCATAACCTAAGCCGTACCATAACCCTAACACTAACCCTAACCCTAAACTACCCTTGATTGCTTTTGCCTCTATTAGATTTCCTAAGCACTAGTGTTTTAAGGAACAGGTTAAAAAGAAAATCCTAATGTGATTTTTTTATAATGTGTTTATTCTTTATCTTATCCTAGTGACTAAAATCTTCTCCATGGCTGGATCCCTAATAATATTCCTTTACGTGCTAAGTGGTATCTAGAGAGTGGGATAGGTTTAATAAATACCCAAATCCTAACGAGTACCCTAACCCTAACCCATACCCTAACCCTAACGCGTACCCTAACCCTAACCCAAAACCTAACCCTAACACGTACGCTAATCCTAACCCGTACCCTAAACCAATCCCTAACCCTAAAACTAACCCTAACCCTAACCCTAACCCTAACCCTTACCCTACGCCGTACCCTCACCCTTACCCTAACCCGTAGCCTAAGACGTACCCTAACCCTAACCCTAACCCATACGCTACGCCGTACCCTCACCCGTACCCTAACCCGTATCCTAAGCCGTACCCTAACCCTAACCCTAACCCTAACCCTAACCCTAACCCATACCCTACACCATACCCTAACCCGTACCCTAACCCGTATCCTAAGCCATATCCTAACCCTAACCAATACCCTACGCAGTACCCTCACCCGTACCCTCACCCGTACCCTAAGCCGTACCCTAACCCCAACCCTAACCCTAACTCTAACCCTAACCCCTACCCTACGCCGTACCCTCACCCGTACCCTATCCCATACGCTAAGCCGTACCCTAACCCTAACACTAACACTAACCCTAACCCTAACCCTAACCCATACCTTACGCCGTACCCTCACCTTTAACCTATCCCGTACCCTAAGCCGTACCCTAACCCTAACCCTAACCTATACACTACGCCATACCCTCACCCGTACCCTAACCCGTACCCTAAGCCGTACCCTAACTCTAACCCTAACCCTAACCCTAACCCTTACCCATACCCTGCGCCGTACCCTAACCCATACAATAAACTGTATCCTAAGCCTTAACCTAACCCTAACCAATGACCTACACAGTACCCTCACCCGTACCCTAAGCCATACCCTAACCCTAACCCTAACACTAACCCTAACCCTAAACCCTACCCTATGCCGTACCCTCACCCATACCCTATCCCATACCCTAAGCCGTACCCTAACCCTAACACTAACCCTAACCCTAACCCTAACCCTAAACTACCCTTGACTGCTTTTGCCTCCATTAGATTTCCTAAGCACTAGTGTTTTAAGGAACAGGTTAAAAAGAAAATCCTAATGTGATTTTTTTATAATGTGTTTATTCTTTATCTTATCCTAGTGACGAAAATCTTCTCCATGGCTGGACCCTAAATAATATTCCTTTACGTGCTAAGTGGTATCTAGAGAGTGGGATAGGTTTAATAAATACCCTAATCCTAACGTGTACCCTAAACCTAACCCATACCCTAACCCTAACGCGTACCCTAACCCTAACCAAAACCCTTACCCGAACACGTACGCTAATCCTAACCCGTACCCTAAACCAATCCCTAACCCTAAAACTAACCCTAACCCTAACCCTAACCCATAACCTACACCGTACCCTCACCCGTACCCTAACCCGTACCCTAAGCCGTACCCTAACCCTAACCCTAAACCTAAACCATACGCTACGCCGTACCCTCACCCGTACCCTAACCCGTATCCTAAGCCGTACCCTAACCCTAACCCTAACCCTAAACTATACCCTACGCCGTAACCTCACCCGTACCCTAACCCGTACCCTAAGCCGTACCCTAACCCTAACGCTAACCCTAACCCTAACCCTAACCCTAACCCTAACCCATACCGTACGCCATACCCTAACACGTACCCTAACCCGTATCCTAAGCCGTACCCTAACCCTAACCAATACCCTACGCAGTATCCTCACCCATACCCTCACCCGTACCCTAAGGCGTACCCTAACCCTAACCCTAACCCTAAACCTAACCCTAACCCCTACCCCATGCCATACCTTCACCTGTACCCTATCCCATAACCTAAGCCGTACCATAACCCTAACACTAACCCTAACCCTAAACTACCCTTGATTGCTTTTGCCTCTATTAGATTTCCTAAGCACTAGTGTTTTAAGGAACAGGTTAAAAAGAAAATCCTAATGTGATTTTTTTATAATGTGTTTATTCTTTATCTTATCCTAGTGACTAAAATCTTCTCCATGGCTGGATCCCTAATAATATTCCTTTACGTGCTAAGTGGTATCTAGAGAGTGGGATAGGTTTAATAAATACCCAAATCCTAACGAGTACCCTAACCCTAACCCATACCCTAACCCTAACGCGTACCCTAACCCTAACCCAAAACCTAACCCTAACACGTACGCTAATCCTAACCCGTACCCTAAACCAATCCCTAACCCTAAAACTAACCCTAACCCTAACCCTAACCCTAACCCTTACCCTACGCCGTACCCTCACCCTTACCCTAACCCGTAGCCTAAGACGTACCCTAACCCTAACCCTAACCCATACGCTACGCCGTACCCTCACCCGTACCCTAACCCGTATCCTAAGCCGTACCCTAACCCTAACCCTAACCCTAACCCTAACCCTAACCCATACCCTACACCATACCCTAACCCGTACCCTAACCCGTATCCTAAGCCATATCCTAACCCTAACCAATACCCTACGCAGTACCCTCACCCGTACCCTCACCCGTACCCTAAGCCGTACCCTAACCCCAACCCTAACCCTAACTCTAACCCTAACCCCTACCCTACGCCGTACCCTCACCCGTACCCTATCCCATACGCTAAGCCGTACCCTAACCCTAACACTAACACTAACCCTAACCCTAACCCTAACCCATACCTTACGCCGTACCCTCACCTTTAACCTATCCCGTACCCTAAGCCGTACCCTAACCCTAACCCTAACCTATACACTACGCCATACCCTCACCCGTACCCTAACCCGTACCCTAAGCCGTACCCTAACTCTAACCCTAACCCTAACCCTAACCCTTACCCATACCCTGCGCCGTACCCTAACCCATACAATAAACTGTATCCTAAGCCTTAACCTAACCCTAACCAATGACCTACACAGTACCCTCACCCGTACCCTAAGCCATACCCTAACCCTAACCCTAACACTAACCCTAACCCTAAACCCTACCCTATGCCGTACCCTCACCCATACCCTATCCCATACCCTAAGCCGTACCCTAACCCTAACACTAACCCTAACCCTAACCCTAACCCTAAACTACCCTTGACTGCTTTTGCCTCCATTAGATTTCCTAAGCACTAGTGTTTTAAGGAACAGGTTAAAAAGAAAATCCTAATGTGATTTTTTTATAATGTGTTTATTCTTTATCTTATCCTAGTGACGAAAATCTTCTCCATGGCTGGACCCTAAATAATATTCCTTTACGTGCTAAGTGGTATCTAGAGAGTGGGATAGGTTTAATAAATACCCTAATCCTAACGTGTACCCTAAACCTAACCCATACCCTAACCCTAACGCGTACCCTAACCCTAACCAAAACCCTTACCCGAACACGTACGCTAATCCTAACCCGTACCCTAAACCAATCCCTAACCCTAAAACTAACCCTAACCCTAACCCTAACCCATAACCTACACCGTACCCTCACCCGTACCCTAACCCGTACCCTAAGCCGTACCCTAACCCTAACCCTAAACCTAAACCATACGCTACGCCGTACCCTCACCCGTACCCTAACCCGTATCCTAAGCCGTACCCTAACCCTAACCCTAACCCTAAACTATACCCTACGCCGTAACCTCACCCGTACCCTAACCCGTACCCTAAGCCGTACCCTAACCCTAACGCTAACCCTAACCCTAACCCTAACCCTAACCCTAACCCATACCGTACGCCATACCCTAACACGTACCCTAACCCGTATCCTAAGCCGTACCCTAACCCTAACCAATACCCTACGCAGTATCCTCACCCATACCCTCACCCGTACCCTAAGGCGTACCCTAACCCTAACCCTAACCCTAAACCTAACCCTAACCCCTACCCCATGCCATACCTTCACCTGTACCCTATCCCATAACCTAAGCCGTACCATAACCCTAACACTAACCCTAACCCTAAACTACCCTTGATTGCTTTTGCCTCTATTAGATTTCCTAAGCACTAGTGTTTTAAGGAACAGGTTAAAAAGAAAATCCTAATGTGATTTTTTTATAATGTGTTTATTCTTTATCTTATCCTAGTGACTAAAATCTTCTCCATGGCTGGATCCCTAATAATATTCCTTTACGTGCTAAGTGGTATCTAGAGAGTGGGATAGGTTTAATAAATACCCAAATCCTAACGAGTACCCTAACCCTAACCCATACCCTAACCCTAACGCGTACCCTAACCCTAACCCAAAACCTAACCCTAACACGTACGCTAATCCTAACCCGTACCCTAAACCAATCCCTAACCCTAAAACTAACCCTAACCCTAACCCTAACCCTAACCCTTACCCTACGCCGTACCCTCACCCTTACCCTAACCCGTAGCCTAAGACGTACCCTAACCCTAACCCTAACCCATACGCTACGCCGTACCCTCACCCGTACCCTAACCCGTATCCTAAGCCGTACCCTAACCCTAACCCTAACCCTAACCCTAACCCTAACCCATACCCTACACCATACCCTAACCCGTACCCTAACCCGTATCCTAAGCCATATCCTAACCCTAACCAATACCCTACGCAGTACCCTCACCCGTACCCTCACCCGTACCCTAAGCCGTACCCTAACCCCAACCCTAACCCTAACTCTAACCCTAACCCCTACCCTACGCCGTACCCTCACCCGTACCCTATCCCATACGCTAAGCCGTACCCTAACCCTAACACTAACACTAACCCTAACCCTAACCCTAACCCATACCTTACGCCGTACCCTCACCTTTAACCTATCCCGTACCCTAAGCCGTACCCTAACCCTAACCCTAACCTATACACTACGCCATACCCTCACCCGTACCCTAACCCGTACCCTAAGCCGTACCCTAACTCTAACCCTAACCCTAACCCTAACCCTTACCCATACCCTGCGCCGTACCCTAACCCATACAATAAACTGTATCCTAAGCCTTAACCTAACCCTAACCAATGACCTACACAGTACCCTCACCCGTACCCTAAGCCATACCCTAACCCTAACCCTAACACTAACCCTAACCCTAAACCCTACCCTATGCCGTACCCTCACCCATACCCTATCCCATACCCTAAGCCGTACCCTAACCCTAACACTAACCCTAACCCTAACCCTAACCCTAAACTACCCTTGACTGCTTTTGCCTCCATTAGATTTCCTAAGCACTAGTGTTTTAAGGAACAGGTTAAAAAGAAAATCCTAATGTGATTTTTTTATAATGTGTTTATTCTTTATCTTATCCTAGTGACGAAAATCTTCTCCATGGCTGGACCCTAAATAATATTCCTTTACGTGCTAAGTGGTATCTAGAGAGTGGGATAGGTTTAATAAATACCCTAATCCTAACGTGTACCCTAAACCTAACCCATACCCTAACCCTAACGCGTACCCTAACCCTAACCAAAACCCTTACCCGAACACGTACGCTAATCCTAACCCGTACCCTAAACCAATCCCTAACCCTAAAACTAACCCTAACCCTAACCCTAACCCATAACCTACACCGTACCCTCACCCGTACCCTAACCCGTACCCTAAGCCGTACCCTAACCCTAACCCTAAACCTAAACCATACGCTACGCCGTACCCTCACCCGTACCCTAACCCGTATCCTAAGCCGTACCCTAACCCTAACCCTAACCCTAAACTATACCCTACGCCGTAACCTCACCCGTACCCTAACCCGTACCCTAAGCCGTACCCTAACCCTAACGCTAACCCTAACCCTAACCCTAACCCTAACCCTAACCCATACCGTACGCCATACCCTAACACGTACCCTAACCCGTATCCTAAGCCGTACCCTAACCCTAACCAATACCCTACGCAGTATCCTCACCCATACCCTCACCCGTACCCTAAGGCGTACCCTAACCCTAACTCTAACCCTAAACCTAACCCTAACCCCTACCCCATGCCATACCTTCACCTGTACCCTATCCCATAACCTAAGCCGTACCATAACCCTAACACTAACCCTAACCCTAAACTACCCTTGATTGCTTTTGCCTCTATTAGATTTCCTAAGCACTAGTGTTTTAAGGAACAGGTTAAAAAGAAAATCCTAATGTGATTTTTTTATAATGTGTTTATTCTTTATCTTATCCTAGTGACTAAAATCTTCTCCATGGCTGGATCCCTAATAATATTCCTTTACGTGCTAAGTGGTATCTAGAGAGTGGGATAGGTTTAATAAATACCCAAATCCTAACGAGTACCCTAACCCTAACCCATACCCTAACCCTAACGCGTACCCTAACCCTAACCCAAAACCTAACCCTAACACGTACGCTAATCCTAACCCGTACCCTAAACCAATCCCTAACCCTAAAACTAACCCTAACCCTAACCCTAACCCTAACCCTTACCCTACGCCGTACCCTCACCCTTACCCTAACCCGTAGCCTAAGACGTACCCTAACCCTAACCCTAACCCATACGCTACGCCGTACCCTCACCCGTACCCTAACCCGTATCCTAAGCCGTACCCTAACCCTAACCCTAACCCTAACCCTAACCCTAACCCATACCCTACACCATACCCTAACCCGTACCCTAACCCGTATCCTAAGCCATATCCTAACCCTAACCAATACCCTACGCAGTACCCTCACCCGTACCCTCACCCGTACCCTAAGCCGTACCCTAACCCCAACCCTAACCCTAACTCTAACCCTAACCCCTACCCTACGCCGTACCCTCACCCGTACCCTATCCCATACGCTAAGCCGTACCCTAACCCTAACACTAACACTAACCCTAACCCTAACCCTAACCCATACCTTACGCCGTACCCTCACCTTTAACCTATCCCGTACCCTAAGCCGTACCCTAACCCTAACCCTAACCTATACACTACGCCATACCCTCACCCGTACCCTAACCCGTACCCTAAGCCGTACCCTAACTCTAACCCTAACCCTAACCCTAACCCTTACCCATACCCTGCGCCGTACCCTAACCCATACAATAAACTGTATCCTAAGCCTTAACCTAACCCTAACCAATGACCTACACAGTACCCTCACCCGTACCCTAAGCCATACCCTAACCCTAACCCTAACACTAACCCTAACCCTAAACCCTACCCTATGCCGTACCCTCACCCATACCCTATCCCATACCCTAAGCCGTACCCTAACCCTAACACTAACCCTAACCCTAACCCTAACCCTAAACTACCCTTGACTGCTTTTGCCTCCATTAGATTTCCTAAGCACTAGTGTTTTAAGGAACAGGTTAAAAAGAAAATCCTAATGTGATTTTTTTATAATGTGTTTATTCTTTATCTTATCCTAGTGACGAAAATCTTCTCCATGGCTGGACCCTAAATAATATTCCTTTACGTGCTAAGTGGTATCTAGAGAGTGGGATAGGTTTAATAAATACCCTAATCCTAACGTGTACCCTAAACCTAACCCATACCCTAACCCTAACGCGTACCCTAACCCTAACCAAAACCCTTACCCGAACACGTACGCTAATCCTAACCCGTACCCTAAACCAATCCCTAACCCTAAAACTAACCCTAACCCTAACCCTAACCCATAACCTACACCGTACCCTCACCGGTACCCTAACCCGTACCCTAAGCCGTACCCTAACCCTAACCCTAAACCTAAACCATACGCTACGCCGTACCCTCACCCGTACCCTAACCCGTATCCTAAGCCGTACCCTAACCCTAACCCTAACCCTAACCTCTACCCTACGCCGTACCCTCACCCGTACCCTAACCCGTACCCAAAGCCTTACCCTAACCCTAACCCTAACCCTAACCCTCACCCATACCCAACGCCGTAACCTAACCCATATCCTAACCCGTATCCTAAGCCGCACCCTAACCCTAACCAATAACCTACGCAGTACCCTCACCAGTAACCTCACCCGTATCCTAAGCCCTACCCTAACCCTAACCCTAACCCTAACCGCTACCCTACGCCGTACCCTATCCCATACCCTAAGCGGTACCCTAAAGCTAACACTAACCCTAACCCTAACCCTAACCCTAAACTACCCTTGATTGCTTTTGCCTCTATTAGATTTCCTAAGCACTAGTGTTTTAAGGAACAGGTTAAAAAGAAAATCCTAATGTGATTTTTTTATAATGTGTTTATTCTTTATCTTATCCTAGTGACTAAAATCTTCTCCATGGCTGGATCCCTAATAATATTCCTTTACGTGCTAAGTGGTATCTAGAGAGTGGGATAGGTTTAATAAATACCCTAATCCTAATGTGTACCCTAACCCTAACCCATACCCTAACCCTAACGCGTACCCTAACCCTAACCCAAAACCTAACCCTAACACGTACGCTAATCCTAACCCGTTCCCTAAACCAATCCCTAACCCTAAAACTAACCCTAACCCTAACCCTAACCCTAACCCTTACCGTACGCCGTACCCTCACCCGTACCCTAACCCGTAGCCTAAGACGTACCCTAACCCTAACCCTAAGCCATACCCTACGCAGTACCCTCACCCGTACCCTCACCCGTACCCTAAGCCGTACCCTAACCCCAACCCTAACCGTAACTCTAACCCTAACCCCTACCCTACGCCGTACCCTCACCCGTACCCTATCCCATACGCTAAGCCGTACCCTAACGCTAACACTAACACTAACCCTAACCCTAACCCTAACCCATACCCTACGCCGTACCCTCACCCGTACCCTAACCCGTACCCAAAGCCTTACCCTAACCCTAACCCTAACCCTCACCCATACCCAACGCCGTAACCTAACCCATATCCTAACCCGTATCCTAAGCCGTACCCTAACCCTAACCAATAACCTACGCAGTACCCTCACCAGTACCCTCACCCGTATCCTAAGCCCTACCCTAACCCTAACCCTAACCCTAACCCTAAACTACCCTTTACTGCTTTTGCCTCCATTAGATTTCCTAAACACTAGTGTTTTAAACAACAGGTTAAAAAGGAAACCTTATGTGATTTTTTTTATAATGTGTTTATTCTTTATCTTATCCTAGTGACTAAAATCTTCTCCATGGCTGAACCCCAAATAATATTCCTTTACGTGCTAAGTGGTATCTAGAGAGTGGGATAGGTTTAATAAATACCCTAATCCTAACGTGTACCCTAAACCTAACCCATACCCTAACCCTAACGCGTACCCTAACCCTAACCAAAACCCTAACCCGAACAAGTACGCTAATCCTAACCCGTACCCTAAACCAATCTCTAACCCTAAAACTAACCCTAACCCTAACCCTAACCCATAACCTACGCCGTACCCTCACCCATACCCTAACCCGTACCCTAAGCCGTACCCTAACCCTAACCCTAACCCTAACCCATACGCTACGCCGCACCCTCACCCGTACCCTAACCCGTATCCTAAGCCGTACCCTAACCCTAACCCTAACCCTAACCACTACCCTACACCGTACCCTATCCCATACCCTAAGCGGTACCCTAAACCTAACACTAACCGTAAACCTAACCCTAACCCCTACCCTACGCCGTACCCTCACCCGTAACCTATCCCATACCCTAAGCCGTACCCTAACCCTAACCCTAACCCTAACCTATACACTACGCCGTACCCTCACCCGTACCCTAACCCGTACCCTAAGCCGTACCCTAAACCTAACGCTAACCCTAACCCTAACCCTAACCCATACCCTACGCCGTACCCTAAACCGTACCCTAACCCGTATTCTAAGCCGTACCCTAACCATAACCAATACCCTACACAGTACCCTCAACCGTACCCCAACCCGTACCCTAAGCCGTACCCTAACCCTAACCCTAACCCTAAACTATACCCTACGCCGTAACCTCACCCGTACCCTAACCCGTACCCTAAGCCGTACCCAACCCTAACCCTAACCCTAACCCCTACCCTACGCCGTACCCTCACCCGTACCCTATCCCATACCCTAAGCCGTACCCTAAACCTAACACTAACCCTAACCCTAACCCTAACCCTAAACTACCCTTGATTGCTTTTGCCTCTATTAGATTTCCTAAGCACTAGTGTTTTAAGGAACAGGTTAAAAAGAAAATCCTAATGTGATTTTTTTATAATGTGTTTATTCTTTATCTTATCCTAGTGACTAAAATCTTCTCCATGGCTGGATCCCTAATAATATTCCTTTACGTGCTAAGTGGTATCTAGAGAGTGGGATAGGTTTAATAAATACCATAATCCTAACGTGTACCCTAACCCTAACCCATACCCTAACCCTAACGCGTACCCTAACCCTAACCCAAAACCTAACCCTAACACGTACGCTAATCCTAACCCGTACCCTAAACCAATCCCTAACCCTAAAACTAACGCTAACCCTAACCCTAACCCTAACCCTTACCCTACGCCGTACCCTCACCCGTAACCTAACCCGTACCCTAAGACGTACCCTAACCCTAACCCTAACCCATACACTACGCCGTACCCTCACCCGTACCCTAACCCGTATCCTAAGCCGTACCCTAACCCTAAACCTAACCCTAACCCTAACCCTAACCCATACCCTACGCCATACCCTAACCCTTACCCTAACCCGTATCCTAAGCCATATCCTAACCCTAACCAATACCCTACGCAGTACCCTCACCCATACCCTCACCCGTACCCTAAGCCGTACCCTAACCCTAACACTAACACTAACCCTAACCCTAACCCTAACCCTAAACCATACCCTATGCCGTACCCTCACCCGTAACCTAACCCGTACCCTAAGCCGTACCCTAACCCTAACCCTAACCTATACACTATGCCGTACCCTCACCCGTACCCTAACCCGTACCCTAAGCCGTACCCTAACTCTAACCCTAACCCTAACCCTAACCCTTACCCATACCCTGCGCCGTACCCTAACCCATACAATAACCTGTATCCTAAGCCTTAACCTAACCCTAACCAATGACCTACACAGTACCCTCACCCGTACCCTAAGCCATACCCTAACCCTAACCCTAACACTAACCCTAACCCTAAACCCTACCCTATGCCGTACCCTCACCCATACCCTATCCCATATCCTAAGCCGTAGCCTAACCCTAACACTAACCCTAACCCTAACCCTAACCCTAAACTACCCTTCACTGCTTTTGCCTCCATTAGATTTCCTAAGCACTAGTGTTTTAAGGAACAGGTTAAAAAGAAAATCCTAATGTGATTTTTTTATAATGTGATTATTCTTTATCTTATCCTAGTGACGAAAATATTCTCCATGGCTGGACCCTAAATAATATTCCTTTACGTGCTAAGTGGTATCTAGAGAGTGGGATAGGTTTAATAAATACCCTAATCCTAACGTGTACCCTAACCCTAACCCATACCCTAACCCTAACGCGTACCCTAACCCTAACACAAACCCTAACCCTAACACGTACGCTAATCCTAACCCGTACCCTAAACCAATCCCTAACCCTAAAACTAACCCTAACCCTAACCCTAACCCTAACCCATACGCTACGCCGTACCCTCACCCATACCCTAACCCGTATCCTAAGCCGTACCCTAACCCTAAACCTAACCCTAACCTCTACCCTACGCCGTACCCTCACCCGTACCCTAACCCGTACCCAAAGCCTTACCCTAACCCTAACCCTAACCCTCACCCATACCCAACGCCGTAACCTAACCCATATCCTAACCCGTATCCTAAGCCGCACCCTAACCCTAACCAATAACCTACGCAGTACCCTCACCAGTAACCTCACCCGTATCCTAAGCCCTACCCTAACCCTAACCCTAACCCTAACCGCTACCCTACGCCGTACCCTATCCCATACCCTAAGCGGTACCCTAAAGCTAACACTAACCCTAACCCTAACCCTAACCCTAAACTACCCTTGATTGCTTTTGCCTCTATTAGATTTCCTAAGCACTAGTGTTTTAAGGAACAGGTTAAAAAGAAAATCCTAATGTGATTTTTTTATAATGTGTTTATTCTTTATCTTATCCTAGTGACTAAAATCTTCTCCATGGCTGGATCCCTAATAATATTCCTTTACGTGCTAAGTGGTATCTAGAGAGTGGGATAGGTTTAATAAATACCCTAATCCTAATGTGTACCCTAACCCTAACCCATACCCTAACCCTAACGCGTACCCTAACCCTAACCCAAAACCTAACCCTAACACGTACGCTAATCCTAACCCGTTCCCTAAACCAATCCCTAACCCTAAAACTAACCCTAACCCTAACCCTAACCCTAACCCTTACCCTACGCCGTACCCTCACCCGTACCCTAACCCGTATCCTAAGCCGTACGCTAACCCTAACCCTAACCCTAACCCTAACCCTAACCCATACCCTACGCCATACCCTAACCCGTACCCTAACCCGTATCCTAAGCCATATCCTAACCCTAACCAATACCCTACGCAGTACCCTCATCCGTACCCTCACCCGTACCCTAAGCCGTACCCTAACCCCAACCCTAACCCTAACTCTAACCCTAACCCCTACCCTACGCCGTACCCTCACCCGTACCCTATCCCATACGCTAAGCCGTACCCTAACGCTAACACTAACACTAACCCTAACCCTAACCCTAACCCATACCCTACGCCGTACCCTCACCCGTACCCTAACCCGTACCCAAAGCCTTACCCTAACCCTAACCCTAACCCTCACCCATACCCAACGCCGTAACCTAACCCATATCCTAACCCGTATCCTAAGCCGTACCCTAACCCTAACCAATAACCTACGCAGTACCCTCACCCGTATCCTAAGCCCTACCCTAACCCTAACCCTAACCCTAACCCTAAACTACCCTTTACTGCTTTTGCCTCCATTAGATTTCCTAAACACTAGTGTTTTAAACAACAGGTTAAAAAGGAAACCTTATGTGATTTTTTTTATAATGTGTTTATTCTTTATCTTATCCTAGTGACTAAAATCTTCTCCATGGCTGAACCCCAAATAATATTCCTTTACGTGCTAAGTGGTATCTAGAGAGTGGGATAGGTTTAATAAATACCCTAATCCTAACGTGTACCCTAAACCTAACCCATACCCTAACCCTAACGCGTACCCTAACCCTAACCAAAACCCTAACCCGAACAAGTACGCTAATCCTAACCCGTACCCTAAACCAATCTCTAACCCTAAAACTAACCCTAACCCTAACCCTAACCCTAACCCATAACCTACGCCGTACCCTCACCCATACCCTAACCCGTACCCTAAGCCGTACCCTAACCCTAACCCTAACCCTAACCCATACGCTACGCCGCACCCTCACCCGTACCCTAACCCGTATCCTAAGCCGTACCCTAACCCTAACCCTAACCCTAACCACTACCCTACACCGTACCCTATCCCATACCCTAAGCGGTACCCTAAACCTAACACTAACCGTAAACCTAACCCTAACCCCTACCCTACGCCGTACCCTCACCCGTAACCTATCCCATACCCTAAGCCGTACCCTAACCCTAACCCTAACCCTAACCTATACACTACGCCGTACCCTCACCCGTACCCTAACCCGTACCCTAAGCCGTACCCTAAACCTAACGCTAACCCTAACCCTAACCCTAACCCTAACCCATACCCTACGCCGTACCCTAAACCGTACCCTAACCCGTATTCTAAGCCGTACCCTAACCATAACCAATACCCTACACAGTACCCTCAACCGTACCCTAACCCGTACCCTAAGCCGTACCCTAACCCTAACCCTAACCCTAAACTATACCCTACGCCGTAACCTCACCCGTACCCTAACCCGTACCCTAAGCCGTACCCAACCCTAACCCTAACCCTAACCCCTACCCTACGCCGTACCCTCACCCGTACCCTATCCCATACCCTAAGCCGTACCCTAAACCTAACACTAACCCTAACCCTAACCCTAACCCTAAACTACCCTTGATTGCTTTTGCCTCTATTAGATTTCCTAAGCACTAGTGTTTTAAGGAACAGGTTAAAAAGAAAATCCTAATGTGATTTTTTTATAATGTGTTTATTCTTTATCTTATCCTAGTGACTAAAATCTTCTCCATGTCTGGATCCCTAATAATATTCCTTTACGTGCTAAGTGGTATCTAGAGAGTGGGATAGGTTTAATAAATACCCTAATCCTAACGTGTACCCTAACCCTAACCCATACCCTAACCCTAACGCGTACCCTAACCCTAACCCAAAACCTAACCCTAACACGTACGCTAATCCTAACCCGTACCCTAAACCAATCCCTAACCCTAAAACTAACCCTAACCCTAACCCTAACCCTAACCCTTACCCTACGCCGTACCCTCACCCGTAACCTAATCCGTACCCTAAGACGTACCCTAACCCTAACCCTAACACATACACTACGCCGTACCCTCACCCGTACCCTAACCCGTATCCTAAGCCGTACCCTAACCCTAAACCTAACCCTAACCCTAACCCTAACCCATACCCTACGCCATACACTAACCCGTACCCTAACCCGTATCCTAAGCCATATCCTAACCCTAACCAATACCCTACGCAGTACCCTCACCCATACCCTCACCCGTACCCTAAGCCGTACCCTAACCCCAACCCTAAACCTAACTCTAACCCTAACCCCTACCCTATGCCGTACCCTCACCCGTACCCTATCCCATACTCTAAGCCGTACCCTAACCCTAACACTAACACTAACCCTAACCCTAACCCTAACCCTAAACCATACCCTATGCCGTACCCTCACCCGTAACCTAACCCGTACCCTAAGCCGTACCCTAACCCTAACCCTAACCTATACACTATGCCGTACCCTCACCCGTACCCTAACCCGTACCCTAAGCCGTACCCTAACTCTAACCCTAACCCTAACCCTAACCCTTACCCATACCCTGCGCCGTACCCTAACCCATACAATAACCTGTATCCTAAGCCTTAACCTAACCCTAACCAATGACCTACACAGTACCCTCACCCGTACCCTAAGCCATACCCTAACCCTAACCCTAACACTAACCCTAACCCTAAACCCTACCCTATGCCGTACCCTCACCCATACCCTATCCCATATCCTAAGCCGTAGCCTAACCCTAACACTAACCCTAACCCTAACCCTAACCCTAAACTACCCTTGACTGCTTTTGCCTCCATTAGATTTCCTAAGCACTAGTGTTTTAAGGAACAGGTTAAAAAGAAAATCCTAATGTGATTTTTTTATAATGTGATTATTCTTTATCTTATCCTAGTGACGAAAATATTCTCCATGGCTGGACCCTAAATAATATTCCTTTACGTGCTAAGTGGTATCTAGAGAGTGGGATAGGTTTAATAAATACCCTAATCCTAACGTGTACCCTAACCCTAACCCATACCCTAACCCTAACGCGTACCCTAACCCTAACCCAAACCCTAACCCTAACACGTACGCTAATCCTAACCCGTTCCCTAAACCAATCCCTAACCCTAAAACTAACCCTAACCCTAACCCTAACCCTAACCCTTACCCTATGCCGTACCCTCACCCGTACCCTATCCCGTAGCCTAAGACGTACCCTAACCCTAACCCTAAGCCATACGCTACGCCGTACCCTCACCCGTACCCTAACCCGTATCCTAAGCCGTACGCTAACCCTAACCCTAACCCTAACCCTAACCCTAACCCATACCCTACGCCATACCCTAACCCGTACCCTAACCCGTATCCTAAGCCATATCCTAACCCTAACCAATACCCTACGCAGTACCCTCACCCGTACCCTCACCCGTACCCTAAGCCATACCCTAACCCTAACCCTAACCCTAACCCTAACCCCTACCCTACGCCGTACCCTCACCCGTACCCTATCCCATATGCTAAGCCGTACCCTAACCCTAACAGTAACACTAACCCTAACCCTAAACCATAACCTATGCCGTACCCTCACCCGTACCCTAACCCGTATTCTAAGACGTACCGTAACCCTAACCAATACCCTACGCAGTATCCTCACCCATACCCTCACCCGTACCCTAAGCCGTACCCTAACCCTAACCCTAACCCTAACCCATACCCTATGCCATACCCTCACCTGTACCCTATCCCATAACCTAAGCCGTACCCTAACCCTAACCCTAACCCTAACCGTAACCCATACGCTACGCCGTACCTTCACCCGTACCCTAACCCGTATCCTAAGCCGTACCCTAACCCTCACCCTAACCCTAACCCTAACCCTAACCCTAACACTAACCCATACCCTACGCCATACCCTAACCCGTACCCTAACCCGTATCCTAATCCGTATCCTAACCCTAACCAATACCCTACGCAGTACCCTCGCCCGTACCCTCACCCGTACCCTAAGCCGTACCCTAACCCCAACCCTAACCTTAACTCTAACCCTAACCCCTACCCTACGCCGTACCCTCACCCGTACCCTATCCCATACTCTAAGCCGTACCCTAACCCTAACACTAACCCTAACCCTAACCCTAACCCTAAACCATACCCTATGCCGTACCCTCACCCGTAACCTAACCCGTACCCTAAGCCGTACCCTAACCCTAACCCTAACCTATACACTATGCCGTACCCTCACCCGTACCCTAACCCGTACCCTAAGCCGTACCCTAACTCTAACCCTAACCCTAACCCTAACCCTTACCCATACCCTGAGCCGTACCCTAACCCATACAATAACCTGTATCCTAAGCCTTAACCTAACCCTAACCAATGACCTACACAGTACCCTCACCCGTACCCTAAGCCATACCCTAACCCTAACCCTAACACTAACCCTAAACCTAAACCCTACCCTATGCCGTACCCTCACCCATACCCTATCCCATACCCTAAGCCGTACCCTAACCCTAACACTAACCCTAACCCTAACCCTAAACTACCCTTGACTGCTTTTGCCTCCATTAGATTTCCTAAGCACTAGTGTTTTAAGGAACAGGTTAAAAAGAAAATCCTAATGTGATTTTTTTATAATGTGTTTATTCTTTATCTTATCCTAGTGACGAAAATCTTCTCCATGGCTGGACCCTAAATAATATTCCTTTACGTGCTAAGTGGTATCTAGAGAGTGGGATAGGTTTAATAAATACCCTAATCCTAACGTGTACCCTAAACCTAACCCATACCCTAACACTAACGCGTACCCTAACCCTAACCAAAACCCTAACCCGAACAAGTACGCTAATCCTAACCCGTACCCTAAACCAATCTCTAACCCTAAAACTAACCCTAACCCTAACCCTAACCCTAACCCATAACCTACGCCGTACCCTCACCCATACCCTAACCCGTACCCTAAGCCGTACCCTAACCCTAACCCTAACCCTAACCCATACGCTACGCCGCACCCTCACCCGTACCCTAACCCGTATCCTAAGCCGTACCCTAACCCTAACCCTTACCCTAACCACTACCCTACACCGTACCCTATCCCATACCCTAAGCGGTACCCTAAACCTAACACTAACCGTAAACCTAACCCTAACCCCTACCCTACGCCGTACCCTCACCCGTAACCTATCCCATACCCTAAGCCGTACCCTAACCCTAACCCTAACCCTAACCTATACACTACGCCGTACCCTCACCCGTACCCTAACCCGTACCCTAAGCCGTACCCTAAACCTAACGCTAACCCTAACCCTAACCCTAACCCATACCCTACGCCGTACCCTAAACCGTACCCTAACCCGTATTCTAAGCCGTACCCTAACCATAACCAATACCCTACACAGTACCCTCAACCGTACCCTAACCCGTACCCTAAGCCGTACCCTAACCCTAACCCTAACCCTAAACTATACCCTACGCCGTAACCTCACCCGTACCCTAAACCGTACCCTAAGCCGTACCCAACCCTAACCCTAACCCCTACCCTACGCCGTACCCTCACCCGTACCCTATCCCATACCCTAAGCCGTACCCTAAACCTAACACTAACCCTAACCCTAACCCTAACCCTAAACTACCCTTGATTGCTTTTGCCTCTATTAGATTTCCTAAGCACTAGTGTTTTAAGGAACAGGTTAAAAAGAAAATCCTAATGTGAATTTTTTATAATGTGTTTATTCTTTATCTTATCCTAGTGACTAAAATCTTCTCATGGCTGGATCCCTAATAATATTCCTTTACGTGCTAAGTGGTATCTAGAGAGTGGGATAGGTTTAATAAATACCCTAATCCTAACGTGTACCCTAACCCTAACCCATACCCTACCCCTAACGCGTACCCTAACCCTAACCCAAAACCTAACCCTAACACGTACGCTAATCCTAAACCGTACCCTAAACCAATCCCTAACCCTAAAACTAACCCTAACCCTAACCTTAACCCTAACCCTTACCCTACGCCGTACCCTCACCCGTAACCTAACCCGTACCCTAAGACGTACCCTAACCCTAACCCTAACCCATACACTACGCCGTACCCTCACCCGTACCCTAACCCGTATCCTAAGCCGTACCCTAACCCTAAACCTAACCCTAACCCTAACCCTAACCCATACCCTACGCCATACCCTAACCCGTACCCTAACCCGTATCCTAAGCCATATCCTAACCCTAACCAATACCCTACGCAGTACCCTCACCCATACCCTCACCCGTACCCTAAGCCGTACCCTAACCCCAACCCTAACCCTAACTCTAACCCTAACCCCTACCCTACGCCGTACCCTCACCCGTACCCTATCCCATACTCTAAGCCGTACCCTAACCCTAACACTAACACTAACCCTAACCCTAACCCTAACCCTAAACCATACCCTATGCCGTACCCTCACCCGTAACCTAACCCGTACCCTAAGCCGTACCCTAACCCTAACCCTAACCTATACACTATGCCGTACCCTCACCCGTACCCTAACCCGTACCCTAAGCCGTACCCTAACTCTAACCCTAACCCTAACCCTAACCCTTACCCATACCCTGCGCCGTACCCTAACCCATACAATAACCTGTATCCTAAGCCTTAACCTAACCCTAACCAATGACCTACACAGTAACCTCACCCGTACCCTAAGCCATACTCTAACCCTAACCCTAACACTAACCCTAAACCTAAACCCTACCCTATGCCGTACCCTCACCCATACCCTATCCCATACCCTAAGCCGTACCCTAACCCTAACACTAACCCTAACCCTAACCCTAACCCTAAACTACCCTTGACTGCTTTTGCCTCCATTAGATTTCCTAAGCACTAGTGTTTTAAGGAACAGGTTAAAAAGAAAATCCTAATGTGATTTTTTTATAATGTGTTTATTCTTTATCTTATCCTAGTGACGAAAATCTTCTCCATGGCTGGACCCTAAATAATAATCCTTTACGTGCTAAGTGGTATCTAGAGAGTGGGATAGGTTTAATAAATACCCTAATCCTAACGTGTACCCTAAACCTAACCCATACCCTAACCCTAACGCGTACCCTAACCCTAACCAAAACCCTAACCCGAACAAGTACGCTAATACTAACCCGTACCCTAAACCAATCTGTAACCCTAAAACTAACCCTAACCCTAACCCTAACCCTAACCCATAACCTACGCCGTACCCTCACCCATACCCTAACCCGTACCCTAAGCCGTACCCTAACCCTAACCCTAACCCTAACCCATACGCTACACCGCACCCTCACCCGTACCCTAACCCGTATCCTAAGCCGTACCCTAACCCTAACCCTAAACCTAACCACTACCCTACACCGTACCCTATCCCATACCCTAAGCGGTACCCTAAACCTAACACTAACCGTAAACCTAACCCTAACCCCTACCCTACGCCCTACCCTCACCCGTAACCTATCCCATACCCTAAGCCGTACCCTAACCCTAACCCTAACCCTAACCTATACACTACGCCGTACCCTCACCCGTACCCTAACCCGTACCCTAAGCCGTACCCTAAACCTAACGCTAACCCTAACCCTAACCCTAACCCATACCCTACGCCGTACCCTAAACCGTACCCTAACCCGTATTCTAAGCCGTACCCTAACCATAACCAATACCCTACACAGTACCCTCAACCGTACCCTAACCCGTACCCTAAGCCGTACCCTAACCCTAACCCTAACCCTAAACTATACCCTACGCCGTAACCTCACCCGTACCCTAACCCGTACCCTAAGCCGTACCCAACCCTAACCCTAACCCTAACCCCTACCCTACGCCGTACCCTCACCCGTACCCTATCCCATACCCTAAGCCGTACCCTAAACCTAACACTAACCCTAACCCTAATCCTAACCCTAAACAACCCTTGATTGCTTTTGCCTCTATTAGATTTCCTAAGCACTAGTGTTTTAAGGAACAGGTTAAAAAGAAAATCCTAATGTGATTTTTTTATAATGTGTTTATTCTTTATCTTATCCTAGTGACTAAAATCTTCTCCATGGCTGGATCCCTAATAATATTCCTTTACGTGCTAAGTGGTATCTAGAGAGTGGGATAGGTTTAATAAATACCCTAAGCATAACGTGTACCCTACACCTAACCCATACCCTAACCCTAACGCGTACCCTAACCCTAACCAAAACCCTAACCCGAACAAGTATGCTAATCCTAACCCGTACCCTAAACCAATCCCTAACCCTAAAACTAACCCTAACCCTAACCCTAACCCTAACCCATAACCTACGCCGTAACCTCACCCGTACCCTAACCCGTACCCTAAGCCGTACCCAACCCTAACCCTAACCCTAACCCCTACCCTACGCCGTACCCTCACACGTACCCTATCCCATACCCTAAGCCGTACCCTAAACCTAACACTAACCCTAACCCTAACCCTAACCCTAACCCTAACCCTAACCCTTACCCTACGCCGTACCCTCACCCGTAACCTAACCCGTACCCTAAGACGTACCCTAACCCTAACCCTAACCCATACACTACGCCGTACCCTCACCCGTACCCTAACCCGTATCCTAAGCCGTACCCTAACCCTAAACCTAACCCTAACCCTAACCCTAACCCATACCCTACGCCATACCCTAACCCGTACCCTAACCCGTATCCTAAGCCATATCCTAACCCTAACCAATGCCCTACGCAGTACCCTCACACATACCCTCACCCGTACCCTAAGCCGTACCCTAACCCCAACCCTAACCCTAACTCTAACCCTAACCCCTACCCTACGCCGTACCCTCACCCGTACCCTATCCCATACTCTAAGCCGTACCCTAACCCTAACACTAACACTAACCCTAACCCTAACCCTAACCCTAAACCATACCCTATGCCGTACCCTCACCCGTAACCTAACCCGTACCCTAAGCCGTACCCTAACCCTAACCCTAACCTATACACTATGCCGTACCCTCACCCGTACCCTAACCCGTACCCTAAGCCGTACCCTAACTCTAACCCTAACCCTAACCCTAACCCTTACCCATACCCTGCTCCGTACCCTAACCCATACAATAACCTGTATCCTAAGCCTTAACCTAACCCTAACCAATGACCTACACAGTACCCTCACCCGTACCCTAAGCCATACCCTAACCCTAACCCTAACACTAACCCTAACCCTAAACCCTACCCTATGCCGTACCCTCACCCATACCCTATCCCATATCCTAAGCCGTAGCCTAACCCTAACACTAACCCTAACCCTAACCCTAACCCTAAACTACCCTTGACTGCTTTTGCCTCCATTAGATTTCCTAAGCACTAGTGTTTTAAGGAACAGGTTAAAAAGAAAATCCTAATGTGATTTTTTTATAATGTGTTTATTCTTTATCTTATCCTAGTGACGAAAATCTTCTCCATGGCTGGACCCTAAATAATAATCCTTTACGTGCTAAGTGGTATCTAGAGAGTGGGATAGGTTTAATAAATACCCTAATCCTAACGTGTACCCTAAACCTAACCCATACCCTAACCCTAACGCGTACCCTAACCCTAACCAAAACCCTAACCCGAACAAGTACGCTAATACTAACCCGTACCCTAAACCAATCTGTAACCCTAAAACTAACCCTAACCCTAACCCTAACCCTAACCCATAACCTACGCCGTACCCTCACCCATACCCTAACCCGTACCCTAAGCCGTACCCTAACCCTAACCCTAACCCTAACCCATACGCTACACCGCACCCTCACCCGTACCCTAACCCGTATCCTAAGCCGTACCCTAACCCTAACCCTAAACCTAACCACTACCCTACACCGTACCCTATCCCATACCCTAAGCGGTACCCTAAACCTAACACTAACCGTAAACCTAACCCTAACCCCTACCCTACGCCCTACCCTCACCCGTAACCTATCCCATACCCTAAGCCGTACCCTAACCCTAACCCTAACCCTAACCTATACACTACGCCGTACCCTCACCCGTACCCTAACCCGTACCCTAAGCCGTACCCTAAACCTAACGCTAACCCTAACCCTAACCCTAACCCATACCCTACGCCGTACCCTAAACCGTACCCTAACCCGTATTCTAAGCCGTACCCTAACCATAACCAATACCCTACACAGTACCCTCAACCGTACCCTAACCCGTACCCTAAGCCGTACCCTAACCCTAACCCTAACCCTAAACTATACCCTACGCCGTAACCTCACCCGTACCCTAACCCGTACCCTAAGCCGTACCCAACCCTAACCCTAACCCTAACCCCTACCCTACGCCGTACCCTCACCCGTACCCTATCCCATACCCTAAGCCGTACCCTAAACCTAACACTAACCCTAACCCTAATCCTAACCCTAAACAACCCTTGATTGCTTTTGCCTCTATTAGATTTCCTAAGCACTAGTGTTTTAAGGAACAGGTTAAAAAGAAAATCCTAATGTGATTTTTTTATAATGTGTTTATTCTTTATCTTATCCTAGTGACTAAAATCTTCTCCATGGCTGGATCCCTAATAATATTCCTTTACGTGCTAAGTGGTATCTAGAGAGTGGGATAGGTTTAATAAATACCCTAAGCATAACGTGTACCCTACACCTAACCCATACCCTAACCCTAACGCGTACCCTAACCCTAACCAAAACCCTAACCCGAACAAGTATGCTAATCCTAACCCGTACCCTAAACCAATCCCTAACCCTAAAACTAACCCTAACCCTAACCCTAACCCTAACCCATAACCTACGCCGTAACCTCACCCGTACCCTAACCCGTACCCTAAGCCGTACCCAACCCTAACCCTAACCCTAACCCCTACCCTACGCCGTACCCTCACACGTACCCTATCCCATACCCTAAGCCGTACCCTAAACCTAACACTAACCCTAACCCTAACCCTAACCCTAACCCTAACCCTAACCCTTACCCTACGCCGTACCCTCACCCGTAACCTAACCCGTACCCTAAGACGTACCCTAACCCTAACCCTAACCCATACACTACGCCGTACCCTCACCCGTACCCTAACCCGTATCCTAAGCCGTACCCTAACCCTAAACCTAACCCTAACCCTAACCCTAACCCATACCCTACGCCATACCCTAACCCGTACCCTAACCCGTATCCTAAGCCATATCCTAACCCTAACCAATGCCCTACGCAGTACCCTCACACATACCCTCACCCGTACCCTAAGCCGTACCCTAACCCCAACCCTAACCCTAACTCTAACCCTAACCCCTACCCTACGCCGTACCCTCACCCGTACCCTATCCCATACTCTAAGCCGTACCCTAACCCTAACACTAACACTAACCCTAACCCTAACCCTAACCCTAAACCATACCCTATGCCGTACCCTCACCCGTAACCTAACCCGTACCCTAAGCCGTACCCTAACCCTAACCCTAACCTATACACTATGCCGTACCCTCACCCGTACCCTAACCCGTACCCTAAGCCGTACCCTAACTCTAACCCTAACCCTAACCCTAACCCTTACCCATACCCTGCGCCGTACCCTAACCCATACAATAACCTGTATCCTAAGCCTTAACCTAACCCTAACCAATGACCTACACAGTACCCTCACCCGTACCCTAAGCCATACCCTAACCCTAACCCTAACACTAACCCTAACCCTAAACCCTACCCTATGCCGTACCCTCACCCATACCCTATCCCATATCCTAAGCCGTAGCCTAACCCTAACACTAACCCTAACCCTAACCCTAACCCTAAACTACCCTTGACTGCTTTTGCCTCCATTAGATTTCCTAAGCACTAGTGTTTTAAGGAACAGGTTAAAAAGAAAATCCTAATGTGATTTTTTTATAATGTGATTATTCTTTATCTTATCCTAGTGACGAAAATATTCTCCATGGCTGGACCCTAAATAATATTCCTTTACGTGCTAAGTGGTATCTAGAGAGTGGGATAGGTTTAATAAATACCCTAATCCTAACGTGTACCCTAACCCTAACCCATACCCTAACCCTAACGCGTACCCTAACCCTAACCCAAACACTAACCCTAACACGTACGCTAATCCTAACCCGTACCCTAAACCAATCCCTAACCCTAAAACTAACCCTAACCCTAACGCTAACCCTAACCCATAACCTACGCCGTACCCTCACCCGTACCCTAACCCGTATCCTAAGCCGTACCCTAACCGTAACCCTAACCCTAACCCATACGCTACGCCGCACCCTCACCCGTACCCTAACCCGTATCCTAAGCCGTACCCTAACCCTAACCCTAACCCTAACCACTACCCTACACCGTACCCTATCCCATACCCTAAGCGGTACCCTAAACCTAACACTAACTGTAAACCTAACCCTAACCCCTACCCTACGCCGTACCCTCACCCGTACCCTAACCCGTATCCTAAGCCATACCCTAACCCTAACCCTAACCGCTACCCTACGCCGTACCCTATCCCATACCCTAAGCGGTACCCTAAACATAACACTAACCCTAAACCTAACCCTAACCCCTACCCTACGCCGTACCCTCACCGTAACCTATCCCATACCCTAAGCCGTACCCTAACCCTAAAACTAACCCTAACCCTAAACCTAACGCCTACCCTACGCCGTACCCTCACCCGTACCCTAACCCGTATCCTAAGCCGTACCCTAACCCTAACCCTAACACTAACCCTAACCCATAACCTACGCCGTACCCTCACCCGTACCCTAACACGTACCCTAAGACGTACCGTAACCCTAACCCTAACACTAACCCTAACCCTAACCCACACTCTACGCCGTACCCTAACCCGTACCCTAACACGTATCCTAAGCCGTACCCTAACCCTAACCAATACCCTACGCAGTACCCTCACCCGTACCCTAACCCGTACCCTAATCCGTACCCTAACCCTAACCCTAACAATAACCCTAACCGCTACCCTACGCCGTACCCTATCCCATACCCTAAGCGGTACCCTAAACCTAACACTGACCCTAAACCTAACCCTAACCCCTACCCTACGCCGTACCCTCACCCGTAACCTATCCCATACCCTAAGCCGTACCCTAACCCTAACACTAACCCTAACCCTAAACCTAACCCCTACCCTACGCCGTACCCTCACCCGTACCCTATCCCATACCCTAAGCCGTACCCTAACCCTAACCATAACCCTAACCTATACACTACGCCATACCCTCACCCGTACCCTAACCCTTACCCTAAGCCGTACCCTAACCCTAACCCTAACCTATACACTACACCGTACCCTCACCCGTACCCTAACCCGTATCCTAAGCCGTACCCTAACCCTAACCCTAACCCTAAACTATACCCTACGCCGTACCCTATCCCGTACCCTAACCCGTATTCTAAGCCGTACCCTAACCATAACCAATACCCTACACAGTACCCTCACCCGTACCCTCACCCGTACCCTAAGCCATACCCTAACCCTAACCCTAACCCTAACCTATACACTACACCATACCCTCACCCGTACCCTAACCCGTACCCTAAGCCGTACCCTAACCCTAACCCTAACCCTAAACCATACGCTATGCCGTACCCTCACCCGTACCCTAACCCGTATCCTAAGCCGTACCCTAACCCTAACCCTAACCCTAAACTATACCCTACGCCGTAACCTCACCCGTACCCTAACCCGTACCCTAAGCCGTACCCTAACCCTAACCCTAACCCTAACCCTAACCCTAACCCTAACCCTAACCCATACCGTACGCCATACCCTAACACGTACCCTAACCCGTATCCTAAGCCGTACCCTAACCCTAACCAATACCCTACGCACTATCCTCACCCATACCCTCACCCGTACCCTAAGCCGTACCCTAACCCTAACCCTAACCCTAACCCTAACCCTAACCCCTACCCTATGCCATACCCTCACCTGTACCCTATCCCATAACCTAAGCCGTACCATAACCCTAACACTAACCCTAACCCTAACCCATAACCTACGCCGTACCCTCACCCGTACCCTAACCCGTATCCTAAGCCGTACCCTAACCCTAACCCTAACCCTAACCCTAACCCATAACCTACGCCGTACCCTCACCCGTACCCTAACACGTACCCTAAGACGTACCGTAACCCTAACCCTAACACTAACCCTAACCCTAACCCACACTCTACGCCGTACCCTAACCCGTACCCTAACACGTATCCTAAGCCGTACCCTAACCCTAACCAATACCCTACGCAGTACCCTCACCCGTACCCTCACCCGTACCCTAAGACATACCCTAACCCTAACCCTAACCCTAACCCTAACCCCTACCCTACGCCGTACCCTCACCCGTACCCTATCCCATATGCTAAGCCGTACCCTAACCCTAACAGTAACACTAACCCTAACCCTAAACCATAACCTATGCCGTACCCTCACCCGTACCCTAACCCGTATTCTAAGACGTACCGTAACCCTAACCAATACCCTACGCAGTATCCTCACCCATACCCTCACCCGTACCCTAAGCCGTACCCTAACCCTAACCCTAACCCTAACCCATACCCTATGCCATACCCTCACCTGTACCCTATCCCATAACCTAAGCCGTACCCTAACCCTAACCCTAACCCTAACCGTAACCCATACGCTACGCCGTACCTTCACCCGTACCCTAACCCGTATCCTAAGCCGTACCCTAACCCTCACCCTAACCCTAACCCTAATCCTAACCCTAACCATAACCCATACCCTACGCCATACCCTAACCCGTACCCTAACCCGTATCCTAATCCGTATCCTAACCCTAACCAATACCCTACGCAGTACCCTCGCCCGTACCCTCACCCGTACCCTAAGCCGTACCCTAACCCCAACCCTAACCTTAACTCTAACCCTAACCCCTACCCTACGCCGTACCCTCACCCGTACCCTATCCCATACTCTAAGCCGTACCCTAACCCTAACACTAACACTAACCCTAACCCTAACCCTAACCCTAAACCATACCCTATGCCGTACCCTCACCCGTAACCTAACCCGTACCCTAAGCCGTACCCTAACCCTAACCCTAACCTATACACTATGCCGTACCCTCACCCGTACCCTAACCCGTACCCTAAGCCGTACCCTAACTCTAACCCTAACCCTAACCCTTACCCATACCCTGCGCCGTACCCTAACCCATACAATAACCTGTATCCTAAGCCTTAACCTAACCCTAACCAATGACCTACACAGTACCCTCACCCGTACCCTAAGCCATACTCTAACCCTAACCCTAACACTAACCCTAAACCTAAACCCTACCCTATGCCGTACCCTCACCCATACCCTATCCCATACCCTAAGCCGTACCCTAACCCTAACACTAACCCTAACCCTAACCCTAACCCTAAACTACACTTGACTGCTTTTGCCTCCATTAGATTTCCTAAGCACTAGTGTTTTAAGGAACAGGTTAAAAAGAAAATCCTAATGTGATTTTTTTATAATGTGTTTATTCTTTATCTTATCCTAGTGACGAAAATCTTCTCCATGGCTGGACCCTAAATAATATTCCTTTACGTGCTAAGTGGTATCTAGAGAGTGGGATAGGTTTAATAAATACCCTAATCCTAACGTGTACCCTAAACCTAACCCATACCCTAAACCTAACGCGTACCCTAACCCTAACCAAAACCCTAACCCGAACAAGTACGCTAATCCTAACCCGTACCCTAAACCAATCTCTAACCCTAAAACTAACCCTAACCCTAACCCTAACCCTAACCCATAACCTACGCCGTACCCTCACCCATACCCTAACCCGTACCCTAAGCCGTACCCTAACCCTAACCCTAACCCTAACCCATACGCTACGCCACACCCTCACCCGTACCCTAACCCGTATCCTAAGCCGTACCCTAACCCTAACCCTAACCCTAACCACTACCCTACACCGTACCCTATCCCATACCCTAAGCGGTACCCTAAACCTAACACTAACCGTAAACCTAACCCTAACCCCTACCCTACGCCGTACCCTCACCCGTAACCTATCCCATACCCTAAGCCGTACCCTAACCCTAACCCTAACCCTAACCTATACACTACGCCGTACCCTCACCCGTACCCTAACCCGTACCCTAAGCCGTACCCTAAACCTAACGCTAACCCTAACCCTAACCCTAACCCATACCCTACGCCGTACCCTAAACCGTACCCTAACCCGTATTCTAAGCCGTACCCTAACCATAACCAATACCCTACACAGTACCCTCAACCGTACCCTAACCCGTACCCTAAGCCGTACCCTAACCCTAACCCTAACCCTAAACTATACCCTACGCCGTAACCTCACCCGTACCCTAACCCGTACCCTAAGCCGTACCCAACCCTAACCCTAACCCTAAACCCTACCCTACGCCGTACCCTCACCCGTACCCTATCCCATACCCTAAGCCGTACCCTAAACCTAACACTAACCCTAACCCTAACCCTAACCCTAAACTACCCTTGATTGCTTTTGCCTCTATTAGATTTCCTAAGCACTAGTGTTTTAAGGAACAGGTTAAAAAGAAAATCCTAATGTGATTTTTTTATAATGTGTTTATTCTTTATCTTATCCTAGTGACTAAAATCTTCTCCATGGCTGGATCCCTAATAATATTCCTTTACGTGCTAAGTGGTATCTAGAGAGTGGGATAGGTTTAATAAATACCCTAATCCTAACGTGTACCCTAACCCTAACCCATACCCTAACCCTAACGCGTACCCTAACCCTAACCCAAAACCTAACCCTAACACGTACGCTAATCCTAACCCGTACCCTAAACCAATCCCTAACCCTAAAACTAACCCTAACCCTAACCCTAACCCTAACCCTTACCCTACGCCGTACCCTCACCCGTAACCTAACCCGTACCCTAAGACGTACCCTAACCCTAACCCTAACCCATACACTACGCCGTACCCTCACCCGTACCCTAACCCGTATCCTAAGCCGTACCCTAACCCTAAACCTAACCCTAACCCTAACCCTAACCCATACCCTACGCCATACCCTAACCCGTACCCTAACCCGTATCCTAAGCCATATCCTAACCCTAACCAATACCCTACGCAGTACCCTCACCCATACCCTCACCCGTACCCTAAGCCGTACCCTAACCCCAACCCTAACCCTAACTCTAACCCTAACCCCTACCCTATGCCGTACCCTCACCCGTACCCTATCCCATACTCTAAGCCATACCCTAACCCTAACACTAACACTAACCCTAACCCTAACCCTAACCCTAAACCATACCCTATGCCGTACCATCACCCGTAACCTAACCCGTACCCTAAGCCGTACCCTAACCCTAACCCTAACCTATACACTATGCCGTACCCTCACCCGTACCCTAACCTGTACCCTAAGCCGTACCCTAACTCTAACCCTAACCCTAACCCTAACCCTTACCCATACCCTGCGCCGTACCCTAACCCATACAATAACCTGTATCCTAAGCCTTAACCTAACCCTAACCAATGACCTACACAGTAACCTCACCCGTACCCTAAGCCATACTCTAACCCTAACCCTAACACTAACCCTAAACCTAAACCCTACCTTATGCCGTACCCTCACCCATACCCTATCCCATACCCTAAGCCGTACCCTAACCCTAACACTAACCCTAACCCTAACCCTAACCCTAAACTACCCTTGACTGCTTTTGCCTCCATTAGATTTCCTAAGCACTAGTGTTTTAAGGAACAGGTTAAAAAGAAAATCCTAATGTGATTTTTTTATAATGTGTTTATTCTTTATCTTATCCTAGTGACGAAAATCTTCTCTATGGCTGGACCCTAAATAATATTCCTTTACGTGCTAAGTGGTATCTAGAGAGTGGGATAGGTTTAATAAATACCCTAATCCTAACGTGTACCCTAAACCTAACCCATACCCTAACCCTAACGCGTACCCTAACCCTAACCAAAACCCTAACCCGAACAAGTATGCTAATCCTAAACCTTACCCTAAACCAATGCCTAACCCTAAAACTAACCCTAACCCTAACCCTAACCCTAACCCATAACCTACGCCGTACCCTCACCCATACCCTAACCCGTACCCTAAGCCGTACCCTAACCCTAACCCTAACCCTAACACATACGCTACGCCGCACCCTCACCCGTACCCTAACCCGTATCCTAAGCCGTACCCTAACCCTAACCCTAACCCTAAACACTACCCTACGCCGTACCCTATCACATACCCTAAGCGGTACCCTAAACCTAACACTAACCGTAAACCTAACCCTAACCCCTACCCTACGCCGTACCCTCACCCGTACCCTAACCCGTACCCTAAGCCGTACCCTAAACCTACCGCTAACCCTAACCCTAACCCTAACCCATACCCTACGCCGTACCCTAAACCGTACCCTAACCCGTATTCTAAGCCGTACCCTAACCATAACCAATACCCTACACAGTACCCTCAACCGTACCCTAACCCGTACCCTAAGCCGTACCCTAACCCTAACCCTGACCCTAAACTATACACTACGCCGTACCCTCACCCGTACCCTATCCCATACCCTAAGCCGTACCCTAACCCTAACCCTAACCCTAACCCTTACCCTACGCCGTACCCTCACCCGTACCCTAACCCGTACCCAAAGCCTTACCCTAACCCTAACCCTAACCCTCACCCATACCCAACGCCGTAACCTAACCCATATCCTAACCCGTATCCTAAGCCGTACCCTAACCCTAACCAATAACCTACGCAGTACCCTCACCAGTACCCTCACCCGTATCCTAAGCCCTACCCTAACCCTAACCCTAAACTACCCTTTACTGCTTTTGCCTCCATTAGATTTCCTAAACACTAGTGTTTTAAAGAACAGGTTAAAAAGAAAACCTTATGTGATTTTTTTTATAATGTGTTTATTCTTTATCTTATCCTAGTGACTAAAATCTTCTCCATGGCTGAACCCCAAATAATATTCCTTTATGTGCTAAGTGGTATCTAGAGAGTGGGATAGGTTTAATAAATACCCTAATCCTAACGTGTACCCTAAACCTAACCCATACCCTAACCCTAACGCGTACCCTAACCCTAACCAAAACCCTAACCCGAACAAGTATGCTAATCCTAACCCTTAACCTAAACCAATCCCTAACCCTAAAACTAACCCTAACCCTAACCCTAACCCTAACCCATAACCTACGCCGTACCCTCACCCGTACCCTAACCCGTACCCTAAGCCGTACCCTAACCCTAACCCTAACCCTAACCCATACGCTACGCCGCACCCTCACCCGTACCCTAACCCGTATCCTAAGCCGTACCCTAACCCTAACCCTAACCCTAACCGCTACCCTACGCCGCAACCTATCCCATACCCTAAGCGGTACCCTAAACCTAACACTAACCCTAAACCTAACCCTAACCCCTACCCTATGCCGTACCCTCACCCGTAACCTATCCCATACCCTAAGCCGTACCCTAACCCTAACACTAACCCTAACCCTAAACCTAACCCCTACCCTACGTCGTACCCTCACCCGTACCCTATCCCATACCCTAAGCCGTACCCTAACCCTAACCCTAACCCTAACCTATACACTACGCCATACCCTCACCCGTACCCTAACCCGTACCCTAAGCCGTACCCTAACCCTAACCCTAACCCTAACCTATACACTACACCGTACCCTCACCCGTACCCTAACCCGTACCCTAAGACGTACCCTAACCCTAACCCTAACCCTAACCCTAACCCTAACCCATACCGTACGCCATACCCTAACACGTACCCTAACCCGTATCCTAAGCCGTACCCTAACCCTAACCAATACCCTACGCAGTATCCTCACCCATACCCTCACCCGTACCCTAAGCCGTACCCTAACCCTAACCCTAACCTTAACCCTAACCCTAACCCCTACCCTATGCCATACCCTCACCTGTACCCTATCCCATAACCTAAGCCGTACCATAACCCTAACACTAACCCTAACCCTAACCCATAACCTATGCCGTACCCTCACCCGTACCCTAACCCGTACCCTAACCCTAACCCTAACCCTAAACCTAACCCATAACCTACGCCGTACCCTCACCCGTACCCTAACACGTACCCTAAGACGTACCGTAACCCTAACCCTAACACTAACCCTAACCCTAACCCACACTCTACGCCGTACCCTAACCCGTACCCTAACACGTATCCTAAGCCGTACCCTATCCCTAACCAATACCCTACGCAGTACTCTCACCCGTACCCTCACCCGTACCCTAAGCCATACCCTAAACCTAACCCTAACCCTAACCCTAACCCCTACCCTACGCCGTACCCTCACCCGTACCCTATCCCATACGCTAAGCTGTACCCTAACCCTAACAGTAACACTAACCCTAACCCTAACCCATACCCTACGCCGTACACTCGCCCATAACCTAATCCGTACCCTAAGCCGTACCCTAAGCCTAACCCTAACCTATACACTACGCCGTACCCTCACCCGTTCCCTAACCCGTACCCTAAGCCGTACCCTAACTCTAACCCTAACCCTAACCCTAACCCTTACCCATACCCTGCGCCGTACCCTAATCAATACAATAACCTGTATCCTAAGCCTTAACGTAACACTAACCAATGACCTACACAGTACCCTCACCCGTACCCTAAGCCATACCCTAACCCTAACCCTAACACTAACCCTAACCCTAAACCCTACCCTATGCTGTACCCTCACCCATACCCTAACCCATACCCTAAGCCGTACCCTAACCCTAACACTAACCCTAACCCTAACCTTAACCCTAAACTTCCCTTGACTGCTTTTGCCTCCATTAGATTTCCTAAGCACTAGTGTTTTAAGGAACAGGTTAAAAAGAAAATCCTAATGTGATTTTTTTATAATGTGTTTATTCTTTATCTTATCCTAGTGACGAAAATCTTCTCCATGGCTGGACCCTAAATAATATTCCTTTACGTGCTAAGTGGTATCTAGAGAGTGGGATAGGTTTAATAAATACCCTAATCCTAACGTGTACCCTAAACCTAACCCATACCCTAACCCTAATGCGTACCCTAACCCTAACCCAAACCCTAACCCTAACACGTACGCTAATCCTAACCCGTACCCTAAACCAATCCCTAACCCTAAAACTAACCCTAACCCTAACCCTAACCCTAACCCATACGCTACGCCGTACCCTCACCCATACCCTAACCCGTATCCTAAGCCGTACCCTAATCCTAAACCTAACCCTAACCTCTACCCTACGCCGTACCCTCACCCGTACCCTAACCCGTACCCAAAGCCTTACCCTAACCCTAACCTTAACCCTCACCCATACCCAACGCCGTAACCTAACCCATATCCTAACCCGTATCCTAAGCCGTACCCTAACCCTAACCAATAACCTACGAAGTACCCTCACCAGTACCCTCACCCGTATCCTAAGCCCTACCCTAACCCTAACCCTAACCCTAACCCTAAACTACCCTTTACTGCTTTTGCCTCCATTAGATTCCCTAAACACTAGTGTTTTAAGGAACAGGTTAAAAAGAAAACCTTTTGCGATTTTTTTATAATGTGTTTATTCTTTATCTTATCCTAGTGACTAAAATCTTCTCCATGGCTGAACCCCAAATAATATTCCTTTACGTGCTAAGTGGTATCTAGAGAGTGGGATAGGTTTAATAAATACCCTAATCCTAAAGTGTACCCTAAACCTAACCCATACCCTAACCCTAACGCGTACCCTAACCCTAACCAAAACACTAACCCGAACACGTATGCTAATCCTAACCCGTACCCTAAACCAATCCCTAACCCTAAAACAAACCCTAACCCTAACCCTAACCCTAACTCATAACCTACACCGTACCCTCACCCGTACCCTAACCCGTACCCTAAGCCGTACCCTAACCCTAACCCTAACCCTAACCTATACACTACGCCGTACCCTCACCCGTACCCTAACCCGTACCCTAAGACGTACCCTAACCCTAACCCTAACCCTAACCCTAACACATACCCTACGCCGTACCCTAACCCGTACCCTAACCCGTATTCTAAGCCGTACCCTAAACATAACCAATACCCTACACAGTACCCTCACCCGTACCCTCACCCGTACCCTAAGCCATACCCTAACCCTAACCCTAACCCTAACCTATACACTACACCATACCCTCACCCCTACCCTAACCCGTACCCTAAGCCGTACCCTAACCCTAACCCTAACCCTAAACCATACGCTACGCCGTACCCTCACCCGTACCCTAACCCGTATCCTAAGCCGTACTCTAACCCTAACCCTAACCCTAACCCTAACCCTAACCCATACCGTACGCCATACCCTAAAACGTACCCTAACCCGTATCCTAAGCCGTACCCTAACCCTAACCAATACCCTACGCAGTATCCTCACCCATACCCTCACCCGTACCCTAAGCCGTACTCTAACCCTAACCCTAACCTTAACCCTAACCCTAAACCCTACCCTATGCCATACCCTCACCTGTACCCTATCCCATAACCTAAGCCGTACCATAACCCTAACACTAACCCTAACCCTAACCCATAACCTATGCCGTACCCTCACCCATACCCTAACCCGTATCCTAAGCCGTACCCTAACCCTAACCCTAACCCTAAACCTAACCCATAACCTACGCCGTACCCTCACCCGTACCCTAACACGTACCCTAAGACGTACCGTAACCCTAACCCTAACACTAACCCTAACCCTAACCCACACTCTACGCCGTACCCTAACCCGTACCCTAACACGTATCCTAAGCCGTACCCTAACCCTAACCAATACCCTACGCAGTAACCTCACCCGTACCCTCACCCGTACCCTAACCCGTACCCTAAGCCGTACCCTAACCCTAACCCTAACCCTAAACCATACGCTACGCCGTACCCTCACCCGTACCCTAACCCGTATCCTAAGCCGTACCCTAACCCTAACCCTAACCCTAAACTATAACCTACGCCGTAACCTCACCCGTACCCTAACCCGTACCGTAAGCCGTACCCTAACCCTAACCCTAACCCTAACCTATACACTACGCCATACCCTCACTCGTACCCTAACCCGTACCCTAAGCCGTACCCTAAACCTAACCCTAACCCTAACCCTAACCCATACCGTACGCCATAACCTAACATGTACCCTAACCCATATCCTAAGCCGTACCCTAACCCTAACCAATACCCTATGCAGTATCCTCACCCATACCCTCACCCGTACCCTAAGCCGTACCCTAACCCTAACCCTAACCCTAACCCTAACCCTAACCCTAACCCATACCCTATGCCATACCCTCACCTGTACCCTATCCCATAACCTAAGCCGTACCCTAACCCTAACCCTAACCCTAACCCATACGCTACGCCGTACCTTCACCCATACCCTAACCCGTATCCTAAGCCGTACCCTAACCCTAACCCTAACCCTAACCCTAACCCTAACCCATACCCTACGCCATACCCTAACCCGTACCCTAACCCGTATCCTAAGCCGTATCCTAACCCTAACCAATACCCTACGCAGTACCCTCACCCGTACCCTCACCCGTACACTAAGCCGTACCCTAACCCCAACCCTAACCCTAACTCTAACCCTAACCCCTACCCTACGCCGTACCCTCACCCGTACCCTATCCCGTACGCTAAGCCGTACCCTAACCCTAACACTAACACTAACCCTAACCCTAACCCTAACCCATACCCTATGCCGTACCCTCACCCGTAACCTAACCCGTACCCTAAGCCGTACCCTAACCCTAACCCTAACCTATACACTACGCCGTACCCTCACCCGTACCCTAACCCGTACCCTAAGCCGTACCCTAACTCTAACCTTAACCCTAACCCTAACCCTTACCCATACCCTGCGCCGTACCCTAACCCATACAATAACCTGTATCCTAAGCCTTAACCTAACCCTAACCAGTGACCTACACAGTACCCTCACCCGTACCCGAAGCCATACTCTAACCCTAACCCTAACACTAACCCTAACCCTAAACCCTACCCTATGCCGTACCCTCACCCATACCCTATCCCATACCCTAAGCCGTACCCTAACCCTAACACTAACCCTAACCCTAACCCTAACACTAAACTACCCTTGACTGCTTTTGCCTCCATTAAATTTCCTAAGCACGAGTGTTTTAAGGAACAGGTTAAAAAGAAAATCCTAATGTGATTTTTTTATAATGTGTTTATTCTTTATCTTATCCTAGTGACGAAAATCTTCTCCATGGCTGGACCCTAAATAATATTCCTTTACGTGCTAAGTGGTATCTAGAGAGTGGGATAGGTTTAATAAATACCCTAATCCTAACGTGTACCCTAACCCTAACCCATACCCTAACCCTAATGCGTACCCTAACCCTAACCCAAACCCTAACCCGAACACGTACGCTAATCCTAACCCGTACCCTAAACCAAGCCCTAACCCTAAAACTAACCCTAACCCTAAACCTAACCCTAACCCATACGCTACGCCGTACCCTCACCCATAACCTAACCCGTATCCTAAGCCGTACCCTAACCCTAAACCTAACCCTAACCTCTACCCTATGCCGTACCCTCACCCATACCCTAACCCGTACCCAAAGCCTTACCCTAACCCTAACCCTAACCCTCACCCATACCCAACGCCATAACCTAACCCATATCCTAACCCGTATCCTAAGCCGTACCCTAACCCTAACCAATAACCTACGCAGTACCCTCACCAGTACCCTCACCCGTATCCTAAGCCCTACCCTAACCCTAACCCTAACCCTAACCCTAAACTACCCTTTACTGCTTTTGCCTCCATTAGATTTCCTAAACACTAGTGTTTTAAGGAACAGGTTAAAAAGAAAACCTTATGTGATTTTTTTATAATGTGTTTATTCTTTATCTTATCCTAGTGACTAAAATCTTCTCCATGGCTGGATCCCTAATAATATTCCTTTACGTGCTAAGTGGTATCTAGAGAGTGGGATAGGTTTAATAAATACCCTAATCCTAAAGTGTACCCTAAACCTAACCCATACCCTAACCCTAACGCATACCCTAACCCTAACCAAAACCCTAACCCGAACAAGTATGCTAATCCTAACCCGTACCCAAAACCAATCCCTAACCCTAAAACTAACCCTAACCCTAACCCTAACCCTAACCCATAACCTACACCGTACCCTCACCCGTACCCTAACCCGTATCCTAAGCCGTACCCTAACCCTAACTCTAAACTATACCCTACGCCGTAACCTCACCCGTACCCTAACCCGTACCCTAAGCCGTACCCTAACCCTAACCCTAACCCTAACCCTAACCCTAACCCATACCGTACGCCATACCCTAACACGTACCCTAACCCGTATCCTAAGCCGTACCCTAACCCTAACCAATACCCTACGCAGTATCCTCACCCATACCCTAACCCGTACCCTAAGCCGTACCCTAACCCTAACCCTAACCCCTACCCTATGCCATACCCTCACCTGTACCCTATCCCATAACCTAAGCCGTACCATAACACTAACACTAACCCTAACCCTAACCCATAGCCTACGCCGTACCCAAACCCGTACCCTAACCCGTATCCTAAGCCGTACCCTAACCCTAACCCTAACCCTAACCATAACCCATAACCTACGCCGTACCCTCACCCGTACCCTAACACGTACCCTAAGACGTACCGTAACCCTAACCCTAACACTAACCCTAACCCTAACCCACACTCTACGGCGTACCCTAACCCGTACCCTAACACGTATCCTAAGCCGTACCCTAACCCTAACCAATACCCTACGCAGTACCCTCACCCGTACCCTCACCCGTACCCTAAGCCATACCCTAACCCTAATCCTAACCCCTACCCTTCGCCGTACGCTCACCCATACCCTATGCCATACCCTAAGCCGTACCCTAACCCTAACACTAACCCTAACCCTAACCCTAACCCTAAACTACCCTTGATTGCTTTTGCCTCTATTAGATTTCCTAAGCACTAGTGTTTTAAGGAACAGGTTAAAAAGAAAATCCTAATGTGATTTTTTTATAATGTGTTTATTCTTTATCTTATCCTAGTGACTAAAATCTTCTCCATGGCTGGATCCCTACTAATATTCCTTTACGTGCTAAGTGGTATCTAGAGAGTGGGATAGGTTTAATAAATACCCTAATCCTAACGTGTACCCTAACCCTAACCTATACCCTAACCCTAACGCGTACCCTAACCCTAACCCAAAACCTAATCCTAACACGTACGATAATCCTAACCCGTACCCTAAACCAATCCCTAACCCTAAAACTAACCCTAACCCTAACCCTAACCCTAACCCATACGCTACGCCGTACCCTCACCCGTACCCTAACCCTTATCCTAAGCCTTACCCTAACCCTAACCCTAACCCTAACCCTAACCCTAACCCATACCCTACGCCATACCCTAACCCGTACCCTAACCCGTATCCTAAGCCGTATCCTAACCCTAACCAATACCCTACGCAGTACCCTCACCCGTACCCTCACCCATACCCTAAGCCGTAACCTAACCCCAACCCTAACCCTAACTCTAACCCTAACCCCTACGCTACGCCGTACCCTCACCCGTACCCTATCCCATACGCTAAGCCGTACCCTAACCCTAACACTAACACTAACCCTAACCCTAACCCTAACCCTAACCCATACCCTACGCCGTACCCTCACCCGTAACCTAACCCGTACCCTAAGCCGTACCCTAACCCTAACCCTAACCTATACACTATGCCGTACCCTCACCCGTACCCTAACCCGTACCCTAAGCCGTACCCTAACTCTAACCCTAACCCTAACCCTTACCCATACCCTGCGCCGTACCCTAACCCATACAATAACCTGTATCCTAAGCCTTAACCTAACCCTAAACAATGACCTACACAGTACCCTCACCCGTACCCTAAGCCATACCCTAACCCTAACCCTAACACTAACCCTAACCCTAAACCCTACCCTATGCCGTACCCTCACCCATACCCTATCCCATACCCTAAGCCGTACCCTAACCCTAACACTAACCCTAACCCTAACCCTAACCCTAAACCATACGCTACGCCGTACCCTCACCCGTACGCTAAACCGTATCCTAAGCCGTACCCTAACCCTAACCCTAACTCTAAACTATACCCTACGCCGTAACCTCACCCGTACCCCAACCCGTACCCTAAGCCGTATCCTAACCCTAACCCTAACCCTAACCCTAACCCATACCGTACGCCATACCCTAACACGTACCCTAACCCGTATCCTAAGCCGTACCCTAACCCTAACCAATACCCTATGCAGTATCCTCACCCATACCCTCACCCGTACCCTAAGCCGTACCCTAACCCTAAACCTAACCCTAACCCTAACCCTAACCCTAACCCTAACCCCTACCCTATGCATACCCTCACCTGTACCCTATCCCATAACCTAAGCCGTACCATAACCCTAACACTAACCCTAAACCTAACCCATAACCTACGCCGTACCCTCACCCGTACCCTAACCCGTATCCTAAGCCGTACCCTAACCCTAACCCTAACCCTAAACCATACGCTACGCCGTACCCTCACCCGTACCCTAACCCGTATCCTAAGCCGTACCCTAACCCTAACCCTAACCCTAAACTATACCCTATGCCGTAACCTCACCCATACCCTAACCCATATCCTAAGCCGTACCCTAACCCTAAACCTAACCCTAAACTATACCCTACGCCGTAACCTCACCCGTACCCTAACCCGTACCCTAAGCCGTACCCTAACCCTAACCCTAACCCTAACCCTAACCCTAACCCTAACCCATACCGTACGCCATACCCTAACACGTACCCTAACCCGTATCCTAAGCCGTACCCTAACCCTAACCAATACCCTACGCAGTATCCTCACCCATACCCTCAACCGTACCCGAAGCCGTACCCTAACCCTAACCCTAACCCTAACCCTAACCCCTACGCTATGCCATACCCTCACCTGTACCCTATCCCATAACCTAAGCCGTACCCTAACCCTAACCAATACCCTACGCCGTACCCTCACCCGTACCCTAACCCATACCCTAAGATGTACCCTAATCCTAACCCTAACCCATACGCTACGCCGTACCCTCACCCGTACCCTAACCCGTATCCTAAGCCGTACCCTAACCCTAACCCTAACCCTAACCCTAACCCTAACCCATACCCTACGCCATACCCTAACCCGCACCCTAACCCGTATCCTAAGCCGTATCCTAACCCTAACCAATACCCTACGCAGTTCCCTCACCCGTACCCTCACCCGTACCCAAAGCCGTACCCTAACACCAACCCTAACCCTAACTCTAACCCTAACCCCTACCCTACGCCGTACCCTCACCCGTACCCTATCCCATACGCTAAGCCGTACCCTAACCCTAACACTAACACTAACCCTAACCCTAACCCTAACCCATACCCTACGCCGTACCCTCACCCGTAACCTAACCCGTACCCTAAGCCATACCCTAACCCTAACCCTAACCTATACACTACGCCGTACCCTCACCCGTACCCTAACCCGTACCCTAAGCCGTACCCTAACTCTAACCCTAACCCTAACCCTTACCCATACCCTGCGCCGTACCCTAACCCATACAATAACCTGTATCCTAAGCCTTAACCTAACCCTAACCAATGACCTACACAGTACCCTCACCCGTACCCTAAGCCATACCCTAAACCTAACCCTAACACTAACCCTAAACCTAACCCATAACCTACGCCGTACCCTCACCCGTACCCTAACCCGTACCCAAAGCCTTACCCTAACCCTAACCCTAACCCTCACCCATACCCAACGCCGTAACCTAACCCATATCCTAACCCGTATCCTAAGCCGTACCCTAACCCTAACCAGTAACCTACGCAGTACCCTCACCAGTACCCTCACCCGTACCCTAAGCCGTACCCTAACCCTAACCCTAACCCTAACCCATACGCTACGCCGTACCCTCACCCGTACCCTAAACCGTATCCTAAGCCGTACCCTAACCCTAACCCTAACCTATACCCTACGTCGTACCATCAACCGTACCCGAACCCGTACCCTACGCCGTACCCTAACCCTAACCCTAAACCTAACCCTAACCTGTACCCTACGCCGTACCCTCACCCGTATCCTAACCCGTACCCTAAGCCGTACCCTAACACTAACCCTAACCCTAACCCAAACCCTAACCCATACCCTACGCCGTACCCTAATCCGTACCCTAACCGTATCCTAAGCCGTATCCTAACCCTAACCAATACCCTACGCAGTACCCTCACCCGTACCCTCACCCGTACCCTAAGCCGTACCCTAAACCTAACCCTAACCCTAACCCTAACCCATACCCTACGCGATACCCTAACCCGTACCCTAACCCGTATCCTAAGCCGTATCCTAACCCTAACCAATACCCTACGCAGTACGCTCACCCGTACCCTCACCCGTACCCTAAGCCGTACCCTAACCCCAACCCTAACCCTAACTCTAACCCTATTCCCTACCCTACGCCGTACCCTCACCCGTACCCTATCCCATACGCTAAGCCGTACCCTAACCCTAACACTAACACTAACCCTAACCCTAACCCTAACCCTAACCCATACCCTACGCCGTACCCTCACCCGTAACCTAACCCGTACCCTAAGCCGTACCCTAACCCTAACCCTAACCTATACACTACGCCGTACCCTCACCCGTACCCTAACCCGTACCCTAAGCCGTACCCTAACTCTAACCCTAACCCTAACCCTAACCCTTACCCATACCCTGCGCCGTACCCTAACACATACAATAACCTGTATCCTAAGCCTTAACCTAACCCTAACCAATAACCTACACAGTACCCTCACCCGTACCCTAAGCCATACCCTAACCCTAACCCTAACACTAACCCTAACCCTAAAACCTACCCTATGCCGTACCCTCACCCATACATTATCCCATACCCTAAGCTGTACCCTAACCCTAACACTAACCCTAACCCTAACCCTAACCCTAAACTACCCTTGACTGCTTTTGCCTCCATTAGATTTCCTAAGCACTAGTGTTTTAAGGAACAGGTTAAAAAGAAAATCCTAATGTGATTTTTTTATAATGTGTTTATTCTTTATCTTATCCTAGTGACGAAAATCTTCTCCATGGCTGGACCCTAAATAATATTCCTTTACGTGCTAAGTGGTATCTAGAGAGTGGGATAGGTTTAATAAATACCCTAATCCTAACGTGTACCCTAACCCTAACCCATACCCTAACCCTAATGCGTACCCTAACCCTAACCCAAACCCTAACCCTAACACGTACGCTAATCCTAACCCGTACCCTAAACCAATCCCTAACCCTAAAACTAACCCTATCCCTAACCCTAACACTAACCCATACGCTACGCCGTACCCTCACCCATACCCTAACCCGTATCCTAAGCCGTACCCTAACCCTAACCAATAACCTACGCAGTACCCTCACCAGTACCCTCACCCGTATCCTAAGCCCTACCCTAACCCTAACCCTAACCCTAACCCTAAACTACCCTTTACTGCTTTTGCCTCCATTAGATTTCCTAAACACTAGTGTTTTAAGGAACAGGTTAAAAAGAAAACCTTATGTGATTTTTTTATAATGTGTTTATTCTTTATCTTATCCTAGTGACTAAAATCTTCTCCATGGCTGAACCCCAAATAATATTCCTTTACGTGCTAAGTGGTATCTAGAGAGTGGGATAGGTTTAATAAATACCCTAATCCTAACGTGTACCCTAACCCTAACCCATACCCTAACCCTAATGCGTACCCTAACCCTAACCCAAACCCTAACCCGAACACGTACGCTAATCCTAACCCGTACCCTAAACCAAGCCCTAACCCTAAAACTAACCCTAACCCTAAACCTAACCCTAACCCATACGCTACGCCGTACCCTCACCCATACCCTAACCCGTATCCTAAGCCGTACCCTAACCCTAAACCTAACCCTAACCTCTACCCTACGCCGTACCCTCACCCATACCCTAACCCGTACCCAAAGCCTTACCCTAACCCTAACCCTAACCCTCACCCATACCCAACGCCATAACCTAACCCATATCCTAACCCGTATCCTAAGCCGTACCCTAACCCTAACCAATAACCTACGCAGTACCCTCACCAGTACCCTCACCCGTATCCTAAGCCCTACCCTAACCCTAACCCTAACCCTAACCCTAAACTACCCTTTACTGCTTTTGCCTCCATTAGATTTCCTAAACACTAGTGTTTTAAGGAACAGGTTAAAAAGAAAACCTTATGTGATTTTTTTATAATGTGTTTATTCTTTATCTTATCCTAGTGACTAAAATCTTCTCCATGGCTGGATCCCTAATAATATTCCTTTACGTGCTAAGTGGTATCTAGAGAGTGGGATAGGTTTAATAAATACCCTAATCCTAAAGTGTACCCTAAACCTAACCCATACTCTAACCCTAACGCATACCCTAACCCTAACCAAAACCCTAACCCGAACAAGTATGCTAATCCTAACCCGTACCCAAAACCAATCCCTAACCCTAAAACTAACCCTAACCCTAACCCTAACCCTAACCCATAACCTACACCGTACCCTCACCCGTACCCTAACCCGTATCCTAAGCCGTACCCTAACCCTAACTCTAAACTATACCCTACGCCGTAACCTCACCCGTACCCTAACCCGTACCCTAAGCCGTACCCTAACCCTAACCCTAACCCTAACCCTAACCCTAACCCATACCGTACGCCATACCCTAACACGTACCCTAACCCGTATCCTAAGCCGTACCCTAACCCTAACCAATACCCTACGCAGTATCCTCACCCATACCCTAACCCGTACCCTAAGCCGTACCCTAACCCTAACCCTAACCCTAACCCCTACCCTATGCCATACCCTCACCTGTACCCTATCCCATAACCTAAGCCGTACCATAACACTAACACTAACCCTAACCCTAACCCATAGCCTACGCCGTACCCAAACCCGTACCCTAACCCGTATCCTAAGCCGTACCCTAACCCTAACCCTAACCCTAACCATAACCCATAACCTACGCCGTACCCTCACCCGTACCCTAACACGTACCCTAAGACGTACCGTAACCCTAACCCTAACACTAACCCTAACCCTAACCCACACTCTACGGCGTACCCTAACCCGTACCCTAACACGTATCCTAAGCCGTACCCTAACCCTAACCAATACCCTACGCAGTACCTTCACCCGTACCCTCACCCGTACCCTAAGCCATACCCTAACCCTAATCCTAACCCCTACCCTTCGCCGTACGCTCACCCATACCCTATGCCATACCCTAAGCCGTACCCTAACCCTAACACTAACCCTAACCCTAACCCTAACCCTAAACTACCCTTGATTGCTTTTGCCTCTATTAGATTTCCTAAGCACTAGTGTTTTAAGGAACAGGTTAAAAAGAAAATCCTAATGTGATTTTTTTATAATGTGTTTATTCTTTATCTTATCCTAGTGACTAAAATCTTCTCCATGGCTGGATCCCTACTAATATTCCTTTACGTGCTAAGTGGTATCTAGAGAGTGGGATAGGTTTAATAAATACCCTAATCCTAACGTGTACCCTAACCCTAACCTATACCCTAACCCTAACGCGTACCCTAACCCTAACCCAAAACCTAATCCTAACACGTACGATAATCCTAACCCGTACCCTAAACCAATCCCTAACCCTAAAACTAACCCTAACCCTAACCCTAACCCTAACCCATACGCTACGCCGTACCCTCACCCGTACCCTAACCCTTATCCTAAGCCTTACCCTAACCCTAACCCTAACCCTAACCCTAACCCTAACCCATACCCTACGCCATACCCTAACCCGTACCCTAACCCGTATCCTAAGCCGTATCCTAACCCTAACCAATACCCTACGCAGTACCCTCACCCGTACCCTCACCCATACCCTAAGCCGTAACCTAACCCCAACCCTAACCCTAACTCTAACCCTAACCCCTACGCTACGCCGTACCCTCACCCGTACCCTATCCCATACGCTAAGCCGTACCCTAACCCTAACACTAACACTAACCCTAACCCTAACCCTAACCCTAACCCATACCCTACGCCGTACCCTCACCCGTAACCTAACCCGTACCCTAAGCCGTACCCTAACCCTAACCCTAACCTATACACTATGCCGTACCCTCACCCGTACCCTAACCCGTACCCTAAGCCGTACCCTAACTCTAACCCTAACCCTAACCCTTACCCATACCCTGCGCCGTACCCTAACCCATACAATAACCTGTATCCTAAGCCTTAACCTAACCCTAAACAATGACCTACACAGTACCCTCACCCGTACCCTAAGCCATACCCTAACCCTAACCCTAACACTAACCCTAACCCTAAACCCTACCCTATGCCGTACCCTCACCCATACCCTATCCCATACCCTAAGCCGTACCCTAACCCTAACACTAACCCTAACCCTAACCCTAACCCTAAACCATACGCTACGCCGTACCCTCACCCGTACGCTAAACCGTATCCTAAGCCGTACCCTAACCCTAACCCTAACTCTAAACTATACCCTACGCCGTAACCTCACCCGTACCCCAACCCGTACCCTAAGCCGTACCCTAACCCTAACCCTAACAATAACCCTAACCCATACCGTACGCCATACCCTAACACGTACCCTAACCCGTATCCTAAGCCGTACCCTAACCCTAACCAATACCCTATGCAGTATCCTCACCCATACCCTCACCCGTACCCTAAGCCGTACCCTAACACTAAACCTAACCCTAACCCTAACCCTAACCCTAACCCTAACCCTAACCCCTACCCTATGCATACCCTCACCTGTACCCTATCCCATAACCTAAGCCGTACCATAACCCTAACACTAACCCTAAACCTAACCCATAACCTACGCCGTACCCTCACCCGTACCCTAACCCGTATCCTAAGCCGTACCCTAACCCTAACCCTAACCCTAAACCATACGCTACGCCGTACCCTCACCCGTACCCTAACCCGTATCCTAAGCCGTACCCTAACCCTAACCCTAACCCTAAACTATACCCTATGCCGTAACCTCACCCATACCCTAACCCATATCCTAAGCCGTACCCTAACCCTAAACCTAACCCTAAACTATACCCTACGCCGTAACCTCACCCGTACCCTAACCCGTACCCTAAGCCGTACCCTAACCCTAACCCTAACCCTAACCCTAACCCTAACCCTAACCCATACCGTACGCCATACCCTAACACGTACCCTAACCCGTATCCTAAGCCGTACCCTAACCCTAACCAATACCCTACGCAGTATCCTCACCCATACCCTCAACCGTACCCGAAGCCGTACCCTAACCCTAACCCTAACCCTAACCCTAACCCCTACGCTATGCCATACCCTCACCTGTACCCTATCCCATAACCTAAGCCGTACCCTAACCCTAACCAATACCCTACGCCGTACCCTCACCCGTACCCTAACCCATACCCTAAGATGTACCCTAATCCTAACCCTAACCCATACGCTACGCCGTACCCTCACCCGTACCCTAACCCGTATCCTAAGCCGTACCCTAACCCTAACCCTAACCCTAACCCTAACCCTAACCCATACCCTACGCCATACCCTAACCCGCACCCTAACCCGTATCCTAAGCCGTATCCTAACCCTAACCAATACCCTACGCAGTTCCCTCACCCGTACCCTCACCCGTACCCAAAGCCGTACCCTAACACCAACCCTAACCCTAACTCTAACCCTAACCCCTACCCTACGCCGTACCCTCACCCGTACCCTATCCCATACGCTAAGCCGTACCCTAACCCTAACACTAACACTAACCCTAACCCTAACCCTAACCCATACCCTACGCCGTACCCTCACCCGTAACCTAACCCGTACCCTAAGCCATACCCTAACCCTAACCCTAACCTATACACTACGCCGTACCCTCACCCGTACCCTAACCCGTACCCTAAGCCGTACCCTAACTCTAACCCTAACCCTAACCCTTACCCATACCCTGCGCCGTACCCTAACCCATACAATAACCTGTATCCTAAGCCTTAAACTAACCCTAACCAATGACCTACACAGTACCCTCACCCGTACCCTAAGCCATACCCTAAACCTAACCCTAACACTAACCCTAAACCTAACCCATAACCTACGCCGTACCCTCACCCGTACCCTAACCCGTACCCAAAGCCTTACCCTAACCCTAACCCTAACCCTCACCCATACCCAACGCCGTAACCTAACCCATATCCTAACCCGTATCCTAAGCCGTACCCTAACCCTAACCAGTAACCTACGCAGTACCCTCACCAGTACCCTCACCCGTACCCTAAGCCGTACCCTAACCCTAACCCTAACCCTAACCCATACGCTACGCCGTACCCTCACCCGTACCCTAAACCGTATCCTAAGCCGTACCCTAACCCTAACCCTAACCTATACCCTACGTCGTACCATCAACCGTACCCGAACCCGTACCCTACGCCGTACCCTAACCCTAACCCTAAACCTAACCCTAACCTGTACCCTACGCCGTACCCTCACCCGTATCCTAACCCGTACCCTAAGCCGTACCCTAACACTAACCCTAACCCTAACCCAAACCCTAACCCATACCCTACGCCGTACCCTAATCCGTACCCTAACCGTATCCTAAGCCGTATCCTAACCCTAACCAATACCCTACGCAGTACCCTCACCCGTACCCTCACCCGTACCCTAAGCCGTACCCTAAACCTAACCCTAACCCTAACCCTAACCCATACCCTACGCGATACCCTAACCCGTACCCTAACCCGTATCCTAAGCCGTATCCTAACCCTAACCAATACCCTACGCAGTACGCTCACCCGTACCCTCACCCGTACCCTAAGCCGTACCCTAACCCCAACCCTAACCCTAACTCTAACCCTAATCCCTACCCTACGCCGTACCCTCACCCGTACCCTATCCCATACGCTAAGCCGTACCCTAACCCTAACACTAACACTAACCCTAACCCTAACCCTAACCCTAACCCATACCCTACGCCGTACCCTCACCCGTAACCTAACCCGTACCCTAAGCCGTACCCTAACCCTAACCCTAACCTATACACTACGCCGTACCCTCACCCGTACCCTAACCCGTACCCTAAGCCGTACCCTAACTCTAACCCTAACCCTAACCCTAACCCTTACCCATACCCTGCGCCGTACCCTAACACATACAATAACCTGTATCCTAAGCCTTAACCTAACCCTAACCAATAACCTACACAGTACCCTCACCCGTACCCTAAGCCATACCCTAACCCTAACCCTAACACTAACCCTAACCCTAAAACCTACCCTATGCCGTACCCTCACCCATACATTATCCCATACCCTAAGCTGTACCCTAACCCTAACACTAACCCTAACCCTAACCCTAACCCTAAACTACCCTTGACTGCTTTTGCCTCCATTAGATTTCCTAAGCACTAGTGTTTTAAGGAACAGGTTAAAAAGAAAATCCTAATGTGATTTTTTTATAATGTGTTTATTCTTTATCTTATCCTAGTGACGAAAATCTTCTCCATGGCTGGACCCTAAATAATATTCCTTTACGTGCTAAGTGGTATCTAGAGAGTGGGATAGGTTTAATAAATACCCTAATCCTAACGTGTACCCTAACCCTAACCCATACCCTAACCCTAATGCGTACCCTAACCCTAACCCAAACCCTAACCCTAACACGTACGCTAATCCTAACCCGTACCCTAAACCAATCCCTAACCCTAAAACTAACCCTATCCCTAACCCTAACACTAACCCATACGCTACGCCGTACCCTCACCCATACCCTAACCCGTATCCTAAGCCGTACCCTAACCCTAACCAATAACCTACGCAGTACCCTCACCAGTACCCTCACCCGTATCCTAAGCCCTACCCTAACCCTAACCCTAACCCTAACCCTAAACTACCCTTTACTGCTTTTGCCTCCATTAGATTTCCTAAACACTAGTGTTTTAAGGAACAGGTTAAAAAGAAAACCTTATGTGATTTTTTTATAATGTGTTTATTATTTATCTTATCCTAGTGACTAAAATCTTCTCCATGGCTGAACCCCAAATAATATTCCTTTACGTGCTAAGTGGTATCTAGAGAGTGGGATAGGTTTAATAAATACCCTAATCCTAAAGTGTACCCTAAACCTAACCCATACCCTAACCCTAACGCGTACCCTAACCCTAACCAAAACCCTAACCCGAACACGTATGCTAATCCTAACCCGTACCCTAAAACAATCCCTAACCCTAAAACTAACCCTAACCCTAACCCATAACCTACGCCGTACCCTCACCCGTACCCTAACCCGTACCCTAAGCCGTACCCTAACCCTAACCCTAACCCTAAACCATACGCTACGCCGTACCCTCACCCGTACCCTAACCCGTATCCTAAGCCGTACCCTAACCCTAACCCTAAACTATACCCTATGCCGTAACCTCTCCCGTACCCTAACCCGTACCCTAAGCCGTACCCTAATCCTAACCCTGACCCTAACCCTAACCCTAACCCTAACCCATACCGTACGCCATACCCTAACACGTACCCTAACCCGTATCCTAAGCCGTACCCTAACCCTAATCAATACCCTACGCAGTATCCACACCCATACCCTCACCCGTACCCTAAGCCGTACCCTAACCCTAACCCTAACCCTAACCCTAACCCTAACCCCTACCCTATGCCATACCCTCACCTGTACCCTATCCCATAACCTAAGCCGTACCATAACCCTAACACTAACCCTAACCCTAACCCATAACCTACGCCGTACCCTAACCCGTATCCTAAGCCGTACCCTAACCCTAACCCTAACCCTAACCCTAACCCATAACCTACGCCGTACCCTCACCCATACCCTAACACGTACCCTAAGACGTACCGTAACCCTAACCCTAACACTAACCCTAACCCACACTCTACGCCGTACCCTAACCCGTACCCTAACACGTATCCTAAGCCGTACCCTAACCCTAACCAATACGCTACTCAGTACCCTCACCCGTACCCTCACCCGTACCCTAAGCCATACCCTAACCCTAACCCTAACCCCTACCCTACGCCGTACCCTCACCCGTACCCTATCCCATATCCTAAGCCGTACCCTAACCCTAACACTAACCCTAACCCTAACCCTAACCCTAAACTACCCTTGATTGCTTTTGCCTCTATTAGATTTCCTAAGCACTAGTGTTTTAAGGAACAGGTTAAAAAGAAAATCCTAATGTGATTTTTTTATAATGTGTTTATTCTTTATCTTATCCTAGTGACTAAAATCTTCTCCTTGGCTGGATCCCTAATAATATTCCTTTACGTGCTAAGTGGTATCTAGAGAGTGGGATAGGTTTAATAAATACCCTAATCCTAACGTGTACCCTAACCCTAACCCATACCCTAACCCTAACCCGTACCCTAACCCTAACCTAAAACCTAACCCTAACACGTACGCTAATCCTAACCGGTACACTAAACCAATCCCTAACCCTAAAACTAACCCTAACCCTAACCCTAACCCTTACCCTACGCCGTACCCTCACCCGTACCCTAACCCGTACCCTAAGACGTACCCTAAACCTAACCCTAACCCATACGCTACGCAGTACCCTCACCCGTACCCTAACCCGTATCCTAAGCCGTACCCTAACCCTAACCCTAACCCTAACCCATACCCTACGCCATACCCTAACCCGTACCCTAACCCGTATCCTAAGCCATATCCTAACCCTAACAAATACCCTACGCAGTACCCTCACCCGTACCCTCACCCGTACCCAAAGCCGTACCCTAACGCCAACCCTAACCCTAACTCTAACTCTAACCCCTACCCTACGCTGTACCCTCACCCGTACCCTATCCCATACGCTAAGCCGTACCCTAACCCTAACACTAACCCTAACCCTAACCCTAACCCATACCCTACACCGTACCCTCACCCGTAACCTAACCCGTACCCTAAGCCGTACCCTAAATCTAACCCTAACCTATACACTACCCCGTACCCTCACCCGTACCCTAACCCGTACCCTAAGCCATACCCTAACTCTAACCCTAACCCTAACCCTAACCCTTACCCATACCCTGCGCCGTACCCTAACCCATACAATAACCTGTATCCTAAGCCTTAACCTAACCCTAACCAATGACCTACACAGTACCCTCACCCGTACCCTAAGCCATACCCTAACCCTAACCCTAACACTAACCCTAACCCTAAACCCTACCCTATGCCGTAACCTCACCCATACCCTATCCCATACCCTAAGCCGTACCCTAACCCTAACACTAACCCTAACCCTAACTCTAACCCTAAACTACCGTTGACTGCTTTTGCCTCCATTAGATTTCCTAAGCACTAGTGTTTTAAGGAACAGGTTAAAAAGAAAATCCTAATGTGATTTTTTTATAATGTGTTTATTCTTTATCTTATCCTAGTGACGAAAATCTTCTCCATGGCTGTACCCTAAATAATATTCCTTTACGTGCTAAGTGGTATCTAGAGAGTGGGATAGGTTTAATAAATACCCTAATCCTAACGTGTACCCTAACCCTAACCCACACCTTAACCCTAATGCGTACCCTAACCCTAACCCAAACCCTAACCCTAACACGTACGCTAATCCTAACCCGTACCCTAAACCAATCCCTAACCCTAAAACTAACCCTAACCCTAACCCATACGCTACGCCGTACCCTCACACATACCCTAACCCGTATCCTAAGCCGTACCCTAACCCTAAACCTAACCCTAACCTCTAGTCTACGCCGTACCATCACCCGTACCCTCACCCGTACCCAAAGACTTACCCTAACCCTAACCCTAACCCTCAACCATACCCAACACCGTAACCTAACCCATATCCTAACCCGTATCCTAAGCCGTACCCTAACCCTAACCAATAACCTACGCAGTACCCTCACCAGTACCCTCACCCGTATCCTAAGCCCTACCCTAACACTAACCCTAACCCTAACCCTAAACTACACTTTACTGCTTTTGCCTCCATTAGATTTCCTAAACACTAGTGTTTTAAGGAACAGGTTAAAAAGAAAACCTTATGTGATTTTTTTATAATGTGTTTATTCTTTATCTTATCCTAGTGACTAAAATCTTCTCCATGGCTGAACCCCAAATAATATTCCTTTACGTGCTAAGTGGTATCTAGAGAGTGGGATAGGTTTAATAAATACCCTAATCCTAAAGTGTACCCTAAACCTAACCCATACCCTAACCCTAACGCGTACCCTAACCCTAACCAAAACCCTAACCCGAACACGTATGCTAATCCTAACCCGTACCCTAAACCAATCCCTAACCCTAAAACTAACACTAACCCTAACCCTAACCCATAACCTACACCGTACCCTCACCCGTACCCTAACCCGTACCCTAAGCCGTACCCTAACCCTAACCCTAACCCTAAACCATACGCTACGCCGTACCCTCACCCGTACCCTAACCCGTATCCTAAGCCGTACCCTAAACCTAACCCTAACCCTAAACTATACCCTACGCCGTAACCTCACCCGTACCCTAACCCGTACCCTAAGCCGTACCCTAACCCTAACCCTAACCCTAACCCTAACCCTAACCCTAACCCTAACCCATACCGTACGCCATACCCTAACCCTAACCCTAACCCGTATCCTAAGCCGTACCCTAACCCTAACCAATACCCTACGCAGTATCCTCACCCATACCCTCACCCGTACCCTAAGCCGTACCCTAACCCTAACCCTAACCCTAACCCTAACCCTAACCCCTACCCTATGCCATACCCTCACCTGTACCCTATCCCATAACCTAAGCCGTACCATAACCCTAACACTAACCCTAACCCTAAACCATAAACTACGCCGTACCCTCACCCGTACCCTAACCCGTATCCTAAGCCGTACCCTAACCCTAACCCTAACCCTAACCCTAACCCATAACCTACGCCGTAACCTCACCCGTACCCTAACACGTACCCTAAGACGTACCGTAACCCTAACCCTAACACTAACCCTAACTCTAACCCACACTCTACGCCGTACCCTAACCCGTACCCTAACACGTATCCTAAGCCATACCCTAACCCTAAGCAATACCCTACGCAGTACCCTCACCCGTACCCTCACCCGTACCCTAAGCCATACCCTAACCCTAACCCTAACCCTAACCCCTACCCTACGCCGTACCCTCACCCGTATCCTATCCCATACCCTAAGCCGTACCCTAACCCTAACACTAACCCTAACCCTAACCCTAACCCTAAACAACCCTTGATTGCTTTTGCCTTTATTAGATTTCCTAAGCACTAGTGTCTTAAGGAACAGGTTAAAAAGAAAATCCTAATGTGATTTTTTTATAATGTGTTTATTCTTTATCTTATCCTAGTGACTAAAATCTTCTCCATGGCTGGATCCCTAATAATATTCCTTTACGTTCTAAGTGGTATCTAGAGAGTGGGATAGGTTTAATAAATACCCTAATCCTAACGTGTACCCTAACCCTAACCCATACCCTAAACCTAACGCGTACCCTAACCCTAACCCAAAATCTAACCCTAACACGTACGCTAATCCTAACCCGTACCCTAAACCAATCCCTAACCCTAAAACTAACCCTAACCCTAACCCTAACCCTAACACTTACCCTACGCCGTACCCTCACCCGTACCCTAACCCGTACCCTAAGACGTACCCTAACCCTAACCCTAACCCATACGCTACGCCGTACCCTCACCCGTACCCTAACCCGTATCCTAAGCCGTACCCTAACCCTAAACCTAACCCTAACATCTACCCTACACCGTACCCTCACCCGTACCCTAACCCGTACCCAAAGCCTTACCCTAACCCTAACCCTAACCCTAACCCTAACCGCTACCCTACGCAGTACACTATCCCATACCCTAAGCGGTACCCTAACCCTAACACTAACCCTAAACCTAACCCTAACCCCTACCCTACGCCGTACCCTCAACCGTAACCTATCCCATACCCTAAGCCGTACCCTAACCCTAACCCTAACCCTAACCCTAAACCTAAACCCTAACCTAAGCCGTACCCTCACCCGTACCCTAACCCGTACCCTAAGCCGTACCCTAACCCTAACCCTAACCCTGACCTATACACTACGCCGTACCCTCACCCGTACCCTAACCCGTACCCTAAGCCATACCCTAACCCTAACCCTAACCCTAACCCTAACCCATACCCTACGCCGTACCCTAACCCGTACCCTAACCCGTATTCTAAGCCGTACCCTAACCATAACCAATACCCTACACAGTACCCTCACCCGTACCCTCACCCGTACCCTAAGCCATACCCTAACCCTAACCCTAACCCTAACCTATACACTACGCCATACCCTCACCCGTACCCTAACCCGTACCCTAAGCCGTACCCTAACCCTAACCCTAACCCTAAACCATACGCTACGCCGTACCCTCACCCGTACCCTAACCCGTATCCTAAGCCGTACCCTAACCCTAACCCTAACCCTAAACTATACCCTACGCCGTAACCTCACCCGTACCCTAACCCGTACCCTAAGCCGTACCCTAACCCTAACCCTAACCCTAACCCTAACCCTAACCCATACCGTACGCCATACCCTAACACGTACCCTAACCCGTATCCTAAGCCGTACCCTAACCCTAACCAATACCCTACGCAGTATCCTCACCCATACCCTCACCCGTACCCTAAGCCGTACCCTAACCCTAACCCTAACCCTAACCCTAACCCTAACCCCTACCCTATGCCATACCCTCACCTGTACCCAATCCCATAACCTAAGCCGTACCATAACCCTAACACTAACCCTAACCCTAACCCCTAACCTACGCCGTACCCTCACCCATACCCTAACCCGTATCCTAAGCCGTACCCTAACCCTAACCCTAACCCTAAACCTAACCCATAACCTACGCCGTACCCTCACCCGTACCCTAACACGTACCCTAAGACGTACCGTAACCCTAACCCTAACACTAACCCTAACCCTAACCCACACTCTACGCCGTATCCTAACCCGTACCCTAACACGTATCCTAAGCCGTACCCTAACCCTAAGCAATACCCTACGCAGTACCCTCACCCGTACCCTCACCCGTACCCTAAGCCATACCCTAACCCTAACCCTAACCCTAACCCTAAGCCCTACCCTACGCCGTACCCTCACCCGTACCCTATCCCATATGCTAAGCCGTACCCTAACCCTAACACTAACACTAACCCTAACCCTAACCCTAACTCATACCCTACGCCATACCCTCACCCGTACCCTATCCCATATGCTAAGCCGTACCCTAACCCTAACACTAACACTAACCCTAACCCTAACCCTAACCTATACACTACGCCGTACCCTCACCCGTACCCTAAGCCGTACCCTAACTCTAACCCTAACCCTAACCCTAACCCTTACCCATACCCTGCGCCGTACCCTAACCCATACAATAACCTGTATCCTAAGCCTTAACCTAACCCTAACCAATGACCTACACAGTACCCTCACCCGTACCCTAAGCCGTACCCTAACCCTAACCCTAACACTAACCCTAACCCTAAACCCTACCCTATGCCGTACCCTCACCCATACCCTATCCCATACCCTAAGCCGTACCCTAACCCTAACACTAACCCTAACCCTAACCCTAAACTACCCTTGACTGCTTTTGCCTCCATTAGATTTCCTAAGCACTACTGTTTTAAGGAACAGGTTAAAAAGAAAATCCTAATGTGATTTTTTTATAATGTGTTTATTCTTTATCTTATCCTAGTGACGAAAATCTTCTCCATGGCTGGACCCCAAATAATAATCCTTTACGTGCTAAGTGGTATCTAGAGAGTGGGATAGGTTTAATAAATACCCTAATCCTAACGTGTACCCTAACCCTAACCCACACTCTAACCCTAATGCGTACCCTAACCCTAACCCAAACCCTAACCCTAACACGTACGCTAATCCTAACCCGTACCCTAAACCAATCCCTAACCCTAAAACTAACCCTAACCCTAACCCTAACCCTAACCCATACCCTAACCCGTATCCTAAGCCGTACCCTAACCCTAAAACTAACCCTAACCTCTACCCTACGCCGTACCCTCACCCGTACCCTAACCCGTACCCAAAGCCTTACCCTAACCCTAACCTTAACCCTCACCCATACCCAACGCCGTAACCTAACCCATATCCTAACCCGTATCCTAAGCCGTACCCTAACCCTAACCAATAACCTACGCAGTACCCTCACCAGTACCCTCACCCGTATCCTAAGCCCTACCCTAACCCTAACCCTAACCCTAACCCTAAACTAACCTTTACTGCTTTTGCCTCCATTAGATTTCCTAAACACTAGTGTTTTAAGGAACAGGTTAAAAAGAAAACCTTATGTGATTTTTTTATAATGTGTTTATTCTTTATCTTATCCTAGTGACTAAAATCTTCTCCATGGCTGAACCCCAAATAATAATCCTTTACGTGCTAAGTGGTATCTAGAGAGTGGGATAGGTTTAATAAATACTCTAATCCTAAAGTGTACCCTAAACCTAACCCATACCCTAACCCTAACGCGTACCCTAACCCTAACCAATACCCTAACCCGAACACGTATGCTAATCCTAACCCGTACCCTAAACCAATCCCTAACCATAAAACTAACCCTTACCCTAACCCTAACCCTAACCCTAACCCCTACCCTATGCCATACCCTCACCTGTACCCTATCCCATAACCTAAGCTGTACCATAACCCTAACACTAACCCTAACCCTAACCCATAACCTACGCTGTACCCTCACCCGTACCCTAACCCGTATCCTAAGCCGTACCCTAACCCTAACCCTAACCCTAACCCATAACCTACGCCGTACCCTCACCCGTACCCTAACACGTACCCTAAGACGTACCGTAACCCTAACCCTAACAGTAACCCTAACCCTAACCCACACTCTACGCCGTACCCTAACCCGTACCCTAACACGTATCCTAAGCCGTACCTTAACCCTAACCAATACCCTACGCAGTACCCTCACCCGTACCCTCACCCGTACCCTAAGCCATACCCTAACCCCAACCCTAACCCTAACCCTAACCCCTACCCTATGCCGTACCCTCACCCGTACCCTATCCCATACCCTAAGCCGTACCCTAACCCTAACACTAACCCTAACCCTAACTCTAACCCTAAACTACCGTTGACTGCTTTTGCCTCCATTAGATTTCCTAAGCACTAGTGTTTTAAGGAACAGGTTAAAAAGAAAATCCTAATGTGATTTTTTTATAATGTGTTTATTCTTTATCGTATCCTAGTGACTAAAATCTTCTCCATGGCTGGATCCCTAATAATATTCCTTTACGTGCTAAGAGGTATCTAGAGAGTGGGATAGGTTTAATAAATACCCTACTCCTAACGTGTACCCTAACCCTAACCCATACCCTAACCCTAACGCGTACCCTAACCCTAACCCAAAACCTAACCCTAACACGTACACTAATCCTAACCTGTACCCTAAACCAATCCCTAACCCTAAAACTAACCCTAACCCTAACCCTAACCCTAACCCTAACCCTAACCCTAACCCATACGCTACGCCGTACCCTCACCCGTACCCTAACCCGTATCCTAAGCCGTACCCCAACCCTAACCCTAACCCTAACCCTAACCCTAACCCATACCCTACGCCATACACTAACCCGTACCCTAACCCGTATCCTAAGCCGTATCCTAACCCTAACCAATACCCTACGCAGTACCCTCACCCGTACCCTCACCCGTACCCCAAGCCGTACCCTAACCCCAACCCTAACCCTAACTCTAACCCTAACCCCTACCCTACGCCGTACCCTCACCCGTACCCTATCCCATACGCTAAGCCGTACCCTAACCCTAACACTAACACTAACCCTAACCCTAACCCATACCCTACGCCGTACCCTCACCCGTAACCTAAACCGTACCCTAAGCCGTACCCTAACCCTAACCCTAACCTATACACTACGCCGTACCCTCACCCGTACCCTAACCCGTACCCTAAGCCGTACCCTAACTCTTACCCTAACCCTAACCCTAACCCTTACCCATACCCTGTGCCGTACACTAACCCATACAATAACCTGTATCCTAAGCCTTAACCTAACACTAACCAATGCCCTACACAGTACCCTCACACGTACCCTAAGCCATACCCTAACCCTAACCCTAACCCTAACCCTAACCCATACCGTACGTCATACCCTAACCCTAACCCTAACCCGTATCCTAAGCCGTACCCTAACCCTAACCAATACCCTACGCAGTATCCTCACCCATACCCTCACCCGTACCCTAAGCCGTACCCTAACCCTAACCCTAACCCTAACCCTAACCCTAACCCCTACCCTATGCCATACCCTCACCTGTACCCTATCCCATAACCTAAGCCGTACCATAACCCTAACACTAACCCTAACCCTAAACCATAAACTACGCCGTACCCTCACCCGTACCCTAACCCGTATCCTAAGCCGTACCCTAACCCTAACCCTAACCCTAACCCTAACCCATAACCTACGCCGTACCCTCACCCGTACCCTAACACGTACCCTAAGACGTACCGTAACCCTAACCCTAACACTAACCCTAACCCTAACCCACACTCTACGCCGTACCCTAACCCGTACCCTAACACGTATCCTAAGCCGTACCCTAACCCTAAGCAATACCCTATGCAGTACCCTCACCCGTACCCTCACCCGTACCCTAAGCCATAACCTAACCCTAACCCTAACCCTAACCCTAACCCCTACCCTACGCCGTACCCTCACCCGTATCCTATACCATACCCTAAGCCGTACCCTAACCCTAACACTAACCCTAACCCTAACCCTAACCCTAAACTACCCTTGATTGCTTTTGCCTTTATTAGATTTCCTAAGCACTAGTGTCTTAAGGAACAGGTTAAAAAGAAAATCCTAATGTGATTTTTTTATAATGTGTTTATTCTTTATCTTATCCTAGTGACTAAAATCTTCTCCATGGCTGGATCCCTAATAATATTCCTTTACGTTCTAAGTGGTATCTAGAGAGTGGGATAGGTTTAATAAATACCCTAATCCTAACGTGTACCCTAACCCTAACCCATACCCTAACCCTAACGCGTACCCTAACCCTAACCCAAAATCTAACCCTAACACGTACGCTAATCCTAACCCGTACCCTAAACCAATCCCTAACCCTAAAACTAACCCTAACCCTAACCCTAACCCTAACACTTACCCTACGCCGTACCCTCACCCATACCCTAACCCGTACCCTAAGACGTACCCTAACCCTAACCCTAACCCATACGCTACGCCGTACTCTCACCCGTACCCTAACCCGTATCCTAAGCCGTACCCTAACCCTAAACCTAACCCTAACATCTACCCTACACCGTACCCTCACCCGTACCCTAACCCGTACCCAAAGCCTTACCCTAACCCTAACCCTAACCCTAACCCTAACCGCTACCCTACGCAGTACACTATCCCATACCCTAAGCGGTACCCTAACCCTAACACTAACCCTAAACCTAACCCTAACCCCTACCCTACGCCGTACCCTCAACCGTAACCTATCCCATACCCTAAGCCGTACCCTAACCCTAACACTAACCCTAACCCTAAACCTAAACCCTAACCTAAGCCGTACCCTCACCCGTACCCTATCCCATACCCTAAGCCGTACCCTAACCCTAACCCTAACCCTAACCTATACACTACGCCATACCCTCACCCGTACCCTAACCCGTACCCTAAGCCGTACCCAAACCCTAACCCTAACTCTGACCTATACACTACGCCGTACCCTCACCCGTACCCTAACCCGTACCCTAAGCCGTACCCTAACCCTAACCCTAACCCTAAACCATACGCTACGCCGTACCCTCACCCGTACCCTAACCCGTATCCTAAGCCGTACCCTAACCCTAACCCTAACCCTAAACTATACCCTACGCCGTAACCTCACCCGTACCCTAACCCGTACCCTAAGCCGTACCCTAACCCTAACCCTAACCCTAACCCTAACCCTAACCCTAACCCATACCGTACGCCATACCCTAACACGTACCCTAACCCGTATCCTAAGCCGTACCCTAACCCTAACCAATACCCTACGCAGTATCCTCACCCATACCCTCACCCGTACCCTAAGCCGTACCCTACCCCTAACCCTAACCCTAACCCTAACCCTAACCCCTACCCTATGCCATACCCTCACCTGTACCCAATCCCATAACCTAAGCCGTACCATAACCCTAACACTAACCCTAACCCTAACCCCTAACCTACGCCGTACCCTCACCCATACCCTAACCCGTATCCTAAGCCGTACCCTAACCCTAACCCTAACCCTAAACCTAACCCATAACCTACGCCGTACCCTCACCCGTACCCTAACACGTACCCTAAGACGTACCGTAACCCTAACCCTAACACTAACCCTAACCCTAACCCACACTCTACGCCGTATCCTAACCCGTACCCTAACACGTATCCTAAGCCGTACCCTAACCCTAAGCAATACCCTACGCAGTACCCTCACCAGTACCCTCACCCGTACCCTAAGCCATACCCTAACCCTAACCCTAACCCTAACCCTAAGCCCTACCCTACGCCGTACCCTCACCCGTACCCTATCCCATATGCTAAGCCGTACCCTAACCCTAACACTAACACTAACCCTAACCCTAACCCTAACTCATACCCTACGCCGTACCCTCACCCGTACCCTATCCCATATGCTAAGCCGTACCCTAACCCTAACACTAACACTAACCCTAACCCTAACCCTAACCTATACACTATGCCGTACCCTCACCCGTACCCTAAGCCGTACCCTAACTCTAACCCTAACCCTAACCCTAACCCTTACCCATACCCTGCGCCGTACCCTAACCCATACAATAACCTGTATCCTAAGCCTTAACCTAACCCTAACCAATGACCTACACAGTACCCTCACCCGTACCCTAAGCCGTACCCTAACCCTAACCCTAACACTAACCCTAACCCTAAACCCTACCCTATGCCGTACCCTCACCCATACCCTATCCCATACCCTAAGCCGTACCCTAACCCTAACACTAACCCTAACCCTAACCCTAAACTACCCTTGACTGCTTTTGCCTCCAATAGATTTCCTAAGCACTACTGTTTTAAGGAACAGGTTAAAAAGAAAATCCTAATGTGATTTTTTTATAATGTGTTTATTCTTTATCTTATCCTAGTGACGAAAATCTTCTCCATGGCTGGACCCCAAATAATAATCCTTTACGTGCTAAGTGGTATCTAGAGAGTGGGATAGGTTTAATAAATACCCTAATCCTAACGTGTACCCTAACACTAACCCACACCCTAACCCTAATGCGTACCCTAACCCTAACCCAAACCCTAACCCTAACACGTACGCTAATCCTAACCCGTACCCTAAACCAATCCCTAACCCTAAAACTAACCCTAACCCTAACCCTAACCCTAACCCATACGCTACGCCGTACCCTCACCCATACCCTAACCCTTATCCTAAGCCGAACCCTAACCCTAAACCTAACCCTAACCTCTACCCTACGCCATACCGTCACCCGTACCCTAACCCGTACCCAAAGCCTTACCCTAACCCTAACCTTAACCCTCACCCATACCCAACGCCGTAACCTAACCCATATCCTAACCCGTGTCCTAAGCCGTACCCTAACCCTAACCAATAACCTACGCAGTACCCTCACCAGTACCCTCACCCGTATCCTAAGCCCTACCCTAACCCTAACCCTAACCCTAACCCTAAACTAACCTTTACTGCTTTTGCCTCCATTAGATTTCCTAAACACTAGTGTTTTAAGGAACAGGTTAAAAAGAAAATCCTAATGTGATTTTTTTATAATGTGTTTATTCTTTATCGTATCCTAGTGACTAAAATCTTCTCCATGGCTGGATCCCTAATAATATTCCTTTACGTGCTAAGAGGTATCTAGAGAGTGGGATAGGTTTAATAAATACCCTAATCCTAACGTGTACCCTAACCCTAACCCGTACCCTAACCCTAACGCGTACCCTAACCCTAACCCAAAACCTAACCCTAACACGTACGCTAATCCTAACCTGTACCCTAAACCAATCCCTAACCCTAAAACTAACCCTAACCCTAACCCTAACCCTAACCCTAACCCTAACCCTAACCCATACGCTACGCCGTACCCTCACCCGTACCCTAACCCGTATACTAAGCCGTATCCTAACCCTAACCAATACCCTACGCAGTACCCTCACCCGTACCCTCACCCGTACCCTAAGCCGTACCCTAACCCCAACCCTAACCCTAACTCTAACCCTAACCCCTACCCTAAGCCGTACCCTCACCCGTACCCTATCCCATACACTAAGCCGTACCCTAACCCTAACACTAACACTAACCCTAACCCTAACCCATACCCTACGCCGTACCCACACCCGTAACCTAAACCGTACCCTAAGCCGTACCCTAACCCTAACCCTAACCTATACACTACGCCGTACCCTCACCCGTACCCTAACCCGTACCCTAAGCCGTACCCTAACTCTTACCCTAACCCTAACCCTAACCCTTACCCATACCCTGTGCCGTACACTAACCCATACAATAACCTGTATCCTAAGCCTTAACCTAACCCTAACCAATGCCCTACACAGTACCCTCACTCGTACCCTAAGCCATACCCTAACCCTAACCCTAACACTAACACTAACCCTAAACCCTACCCTATGCCGTACCCTCACCCATACCCTATCCCATACCCTAAGACGTACCCTAACCCTAACACTAACCCTAACCCTAACCCTAACCCTAAACTACCCTTGACTGCTTTTGCCTCCATTAGATTTCCTAAGCACTAGTGTTTTAAGGAACAGGTTAAAAAGAAAATCCTAATGTGATTTTTTTATAATGTGTTTATTCTTTATCTTATCCTAGTGACGAAAATCTTCTCCATGGCTGGACCCTAAATAATATTCCTTTACGTGCTAAGTGGTAAGTAGAGAGTGGGATAGGTTTAATAAATACCCTAATCCTAACGTGTACCCTAACCCTAACCCACACCCTAACCCTAATGCGTACCCTAACCCTAACCCAAACCCTAACCCTAACACGTACGCTAATCCTAACCCGTACCCTAAACCAATCCCTAACCCTAAAACTAACCCTAACCCTAACCCTAACCCTAACCCATAAGCTACGCCGTACCCTCACCCATACCCTAACCCGTATCCTAAGCCGTACCCTAAACCTAAACCTAACCCTAACCTCTACCCTACGCCGTACCCTCACCCGTACCCTAACCCGTACCCAAAGCCTTACCCTAACCCTAACCCTAACCCTCACCCATACCCAACGCCATAACCTAACCCATATCCTAACCCGTATCCTAAGCCGTACCCTAACCCTAACCAATAACCTACGCAGTACCCTCACCAGTACCCTCACCCGTATCCTAAGCCCTACCCTAACCCTAACCCTAACCCTAACCCTAAACTACCCTTTACTGCTTTTGCCTCCATTAGATTTCCTAAACACTAGTGTTTTAAGGAACAGGTTAAAAAGAAAACCTTATGTGATTTTTTTATAATGTGTTTATTCTTTATCTTATCCTAGTGACTAAAATCTTCTCCATGGATGAACCCCAAATAATAATCCTTTACGTGCTAAGTGGTATCTAGAGAGTGGGATAGGTTTAAAAAATACCCTAATCCTAAAGTGTACCCTAAACCTAACCCATACCCTAACCCTAACGTGTACCCTAACCCTAACCAAAACCCTAACCCGAACAAGTATGCTAATCCTAACCCGTACCCTAAACCAATCCCTAACCCTAAAACTAACCCTAACCCTAACCCTAACCCTAACCCATAACCTACGCCGTACCCTCACCCGTACCCTAACCCGTGCCCTAAGCCGTACCCTAACCCTAACCCTAACCCTAACCCATACGCTACGCCGTACCCTCACCCGTACCCTAACCCGTATCCTAAGCCGTACCCTAACCCTAACCCTAACCCTAACCGCTACCCTACGCCGTACCCTATCCCATACCCTAAGCGGTACCCTAAACCTAACACTAACCCTAACCCTAACCCTAACCCATACCCTACGCCGTACCCTCACCTGTACCCTAACCCGTATCCTAAGTCGTACCCTAACCCTAACCCTAACCCTAACCCTAACCCTAACCCATACCCTACGCCATACCCTAACCCGTACCCTAACCCGTATCCTAAGCCGTATCCTAACCCTAACCAATACCCTACGCAGTATCCTCACCCATACCCTCACCCGTACCCTAAGCCGTACCCTAACCCTAACCCTAACCCTAACCCTAACCCATAACCTACGCCGTGCCCTCATCTGTACCTTAACACGTACCCTAAGACGTACCGTAACCCTAACCCTAACACTAACCCTAAACCTAACCCACACTCTACGGCGTACCCTAACCCGTACCCTAACACGTATCCTAAGCCGTACCCTAACCCTAACCAATACCCTACGCAGTACCTTCACCCGTACCCTCACCCGTAACCTAACCCGTACCCTAAGCCATACCCTAACCCTAACCCTAACCTATACACTACGCCGTACCCTCACCCGTACCCTAACCCGTACCTTAAGCCGTACCCTAACTCTAACCCTAACCCTAACCCTAACCCTTACCCATACCCTGCGCCGTACCCTAACCCATACAATAACCTGTATCCTAAGCCTTAACCTAACCCTAACCAATGACCTACACAGTACCCTCACCCGTACCCTAAGCCATACCCTAACCCTAACCCTAACACTAACCTTAACCCTAAACCCTACCCTATGCCGTATCCTCACCCATACCCTATCCCATACCCTAAGCCGAACCCTAACCCTAACCCTAACCCTAACCCAAACCCTAACCCTAACACGTACGCTAATCCTAACCCGTACCCTAAACCAATCCCTAACCCTAAAACTAACCCTAACCCTAACCCTAACCCTCACCCATACCCAACGCCGTAACCTAACCCATATCCTAACCCGTATCCTAAGCCGTACCCTAACCCTAACCAATAACCTATGCAGTACCCTCACCAGTACCCTCACCCGTATCCTAAATCCTACCCTAACCCTAACCCTAACCCTAACCCTAAACTACCCTTTACTGCTTTTGCCTCCATTAGATTTCCTAAACACTAGTGTTTTAAGGAACAGGTTAAAAAGAAAACCTTATGTGATTTTTTTATAATGTGTTTATTCTTTATCTTATCCTAGTGACTAAAATCTTCTCCATGGCTGAACCCCAAATAATATTCCTTTACGTGCTAAGTGGTATCTAGAGAGTGGGATAGGTTTAATAAATACCCTAATCCTAAAGTGTACCCTAAACCTAACCCATACCCTAACCCTAACGCGTACCCTAACCCTAACCAAAACCCTAACCCGAACACGTATGCTAATCCTAACCCGTACCCTAAACCAATCCCTAACCCTAACCCTAACCCTAATCCATAACCTACACCGTACCCTCACCCGTAACCTAACCCGTACCCTAAGCCATACCCTAACCCTAACCCTAACCCTAAACCATAGGCTACGCCGTACCCTCACCCGTACCCTAAGCCGTATCCTAAGCCGTACCCTAACCCTAAACCTAACCCTAAACTATACCCTACGTCGTAACCTCACCCGTACCCTAACCCGTACCCTAAGCCGTACCCTAACCCTAACCCTAACCCTAACCCTAACCCTAACCCTAACCCATACCGTACGCCATACCCTAACACGTACCCTAACCCATATCCTAAGCCGTACCCTAACCCTAACCAATACCCTACGCAGTATCCTCACCCATACCCTCACCCGTACCCTAAGCCGTACCCTAACCCTTACCCTAACCCTAACCCTAACCCTAACCCCTACACTATGCCATACCCTCACCTGTACCCTATCCCATAACCTAAGCCGTACCATAACCCTAACACTAACCCTAACCCTAAACCATAACCTATGCCGTATCCTCACCCGTACACTAACCCGTATCCTAAGCCGTACCCTAACCCTAACCCTAACCCTAACCCTAACCCATAACCTACGCCGTACCCTCACCCGTACCCTAACACGTACCCTAAGACGTACCGTAACCCTAACCCTAACACTAACCCTAACCCTAACCCACACTCTACGCCGTACCCTAACCCGTACCCTAACACGTATCCTAAGCCGTACCCTAACCCTAAGCAATACCCTACGCAGTACCCTCACCCGTACCCTCACCCGTACCCTAAGCCATACCCTAACCCTAACCCGAAACCTAACCCTAACCCCTAACCTACGCCGTACCCTCACCCGTATCCTATCCCATACCCTAAGCCGTACCCTAACCCTAACACTAACCCTAACCCTAACCCTAACCCTAAACTACCCTTGATTGCTTTTGCCTTTATTAGATTTCCTAAGCACTAGAGTTTTAAGGAACAGGTTAAAAAGAAAATCCTAATGTGATTTTTTTATAATGTGTTTATTCTTTATCTTATCCTAGTGACTAAAATCTTCTCATGGCTGGATCCCTAATAATATTCCTTTACGTGCTAAGTGGTATCTAGAGAGTGGGATAGGTTTAATAAATACCCTAATCCTAACGTGTACCCTAACCCTAACCCATACCGTAACCCTAACGCGTACCCTAACCCTAAACCAAAATCTAACCCTGACACGTACGCTAATCCTAACCCGTACCCTAAACCAATCCCTAACCCTAAAACTAACCCTAACCCTAACCCTAACCCTAAACCTTACCCTACGCCGTACCCTCACCCGTACCCTAACCCGTACCCTAAGACGTACCCTAACCCTAACCCTAACCCATACGCTACGCCATACCCTCACCCGTACCCTAACCCGTATCCTAAGCCGTACCCTAAACCTAAAACTAACCCTAACCTCTACCCTACGCCGTACCGTCACCCGTACCCTAACCCGTACCCACAGCCTTACCCTAACCCTAACCCTAACCCTCACCCATACCCAACGCCGTAACCTAACCCATATCCTAACCCGTATCCTAAGCCGTACCCTAACCCTAACCAATAACCTACGCAGTACCCTCACCAGTACCCTCACCCGTATCCTAAGCCCTACCCTAACCCTAACCCTTACCCTAACCCTAAAATACCCTTTACTGCTTTTGCCTCCATTAGATTTCCTAAACACTAGTGTTTTAAGGAACAGGTTAAAAAGAAAACCTTATGTGATTTTTTTATAATGTGTTTATTCTTTATCTTATCCTAGTGACTAAAATCTTCTCCATGGCTGAACCCCAAATAATAATCCTTTACGTGCTAAGTGGTATCTAGAGAGTGGGATAGGTTTAATAAATACCCTAATCCTAAAGTGTACCCTAAACCTAACCCATACCCTAACCCTAACGTGTACCCTAACCCTAACCAAAACCCTAACCCGAACAAGTATGCTAATCCTAACCCGTACCCTAAACCAATCCCTAACCCTAAAACTAACCCTAACCCTAACCCTAACCCTAACCCATAACCTACGCCGTACCCTCACCCGTACCCTAACCCGTACCCTAAGCCGTACCCTAACCCTAACCCTAACCCTAACCCATACGCTACGCCGTACCCTCACCCGTACCCTAAACCGTATCCTAAGCCGTACCCTAACCCTAACCCTAACCCTAACCCTAACCGCTACCCTACGCTGTACCCTATCCCATACCCTAAGCGGTACCCTAAACCTAACACTAACCCTAAACCTAACCCTAACCCTTACCCTACGCCGTACCCTCACCTGTAACCTATCCCATACCCTAAGCCGTACCCTAACCCTAACACTAACCCTAACCCTAAACCTAACCCCTACCCTACGCCGTACCCTCACCCGTACCCTATCCCATACCCTAAGCCGTACCCTAACCCTAACCCTAACCCTAACATATACACTACGCCATACCCTCACCCGTACCCTAACCCGTACCCTAAGCCGAACCCTAACCCTAACACTAACCCTAACCTATACACTACTCCTTATCCTCACCCGTACCCTAAGCCGTACCCTAAGCCGTACCCTAACCCTAACCCTAACCCTAACCCTAAACCTAACCCTAACCCATACCGTACGCCATACCCTAACACGTACCATAACCCTTATCCTAAGCCGTACCCTAACCCTAACCAATAGCCTACAGATTACCCTCACCCAAACCCTCACCCGTACCCTAAGCCGTACCCTAACCCTAACCCTAACCCTAACCCTAACCCTAACCCCTACCCTATGCCATACCCTCACCTGTACCCTATCCCATAACCTAAGCCGTACCATAAACCTAACTCTAACCCTAAACCTAACCCATAACCTACGCCGTACCCTCACCCGTACCCTAACCCGTATCCTAAGCCGTACCCTAAACCTAACCCTAACACTAACCCTAACCCTAACCCATAACCTACGCCGTACCCTCACCCGTACCCTAACACGTACCCTAAGACGTACCGTAACCCTAACCCTAACACTAACCCTAACCCTAACCCACACTCTACGCCGTACCCTAACCCGTACCCTAACACGTATCCTAAGCCATACCCTAACCCTAACCAATACCCTACGCAGTACCCTCACCCGTACCCTCACCCGTACCTTAAGCCATACCCTAACTCTAACCCTAACCCTAACCCTAACCCCTACCCTATGCCGTACCCTCACCCGTACCCTATCCCATACGCTAAGCCGTACCCTAACCCTAACACTAACACTAACCCTAACCCTAACCCTAACCCTTACCCTACGCCGTACCCTCACCCGTAACCTAACCCGTACCCTAAGCCGTACCCTAACCCTAACCCTAACCTATACACTACGCCGTACCCTCACCCGTACCCTAAACCGTACCCTAAGCCGTACCCTAACTCTAACCCTAACCCTAACCCTAACCCTTACCCATACCCTGCGCCGTACCCTAACCCATACAATAACGTGTATCCTAAGCCATAACCTAACCCTAACCAATGACCTACACAGTACCTCACCCGTACCCTAAGCCATACCCTAACCGTAACCCTAACACTAACCCTAACCCTAAACCCTACCCTATACCGTACCCTCACCTGTACCCTATCCCATAACCTAACCCTAACCATATCCCTAACACTAAACCTAACCCTAACCCATAACCTACGCCGTGCCCTCACCCGTACCCTAACCCGTATCCTAAGACGTACCGTAACCCTAACCAATACCCTACGCAGTATCCTCACCCATACCCTCACCCGTACCCTAAGACGTACCCTAACCCTAACCCTAACCCTAACCCTAACCCTAACCCCTACCCTATGCCATACCCTCACCTGTACCCTATCCCATAACCTAAGACGTACCATAACCCTAACACTAACCCTAACCCTAACCCATAACCTACGCCGTACCCTCACCCGTACCCTAACCCGTATCCTAAGCCGTACCGTAACCCTAACCCTAACCCTAACCCTAACCCATAACCTACGCCGTGCCCTCACCCGTACCCTAACCCGTATCCTAAGACGTACCGTAACCCTAACCAATACCCTACGCAGTATCCTCACCCATACCCTCACCCGTACCCTAAGCCGTACCCTAACCCTAACCCTAACCCTAACCCTAACCCTAACCCCTACCCTATGCCATACCCACACCTGTACCCTATCCCATAACCTAAGACGTACCATAACCCTAACACTAACCCTAACCCTAACCCATAACCTACGCCGTACCCTCACCCGTACCCTAACCCGTATCCTAAGCCGTACCGTAACCCTAACCCTAACCCTAACCCTAACCCATAACCTACGCCGTACCCTAACCCGTACCCTAACACGTATCCTAAGCCGTACCCTAACCCTAACCAATACCCTACGCAGTACCCTCAGCCGTACCCTAAGCCATACCCTAACCGTAACCCTAACCCTAACCCTAACCCCTACCCTACGCCGTACCCTCACCCGTACCCTATCCCATACCCTAAGCCGTACCCTAACCCTAACACTAACCCTAACCCTAACCCTAACCCTAAACTACCCTTGACTGCTTTTGCCTCCATTAGATTCCCTAAACACTAGTGTTTTAAGGAACAGGTTAAAAAGAAAACCTTATGTGATTTTTTTATAATGTGTTTATTCTTTATCTTATCCTAGTGACTAAAATCTTCTCCATGGCTGAACCCCAAATAATATTCCTTTACGTGCTAAGTGGTATCTAGAGAGTGGGATAGGTTTAATAAATACCCTAATCCTAAAGTGTACCCTAAACCTAACCCATACCCTAACCCTAACGCGTACACTAACCCTAACCAAAACCGTAACCCGAACACGTATGCTAATCCTAACCCGTACCCTAAACCAATCCCTAACCCTAAAACTATCCCTAACCCTAACCCTAACCCTAATCCATAACCTACACCGTACCCTCACCCGTACCCTAACCCGTACCCTAAGCCGTACCCTAACCCTAACCCTAACCCTAAACCATACGCTACGCCGTACCCTCACGCGTACCCTAACCCGTATCCTAAGCTGTACGCTAACCCTAACCCTAACCCTAAACTATACCCTATGCCGTAACCTCACCCGTACCCTAACCCGTACCCTAAGCCGTACCCTAACCCTAACCCTAACCCTAACCCTAACCCTTACCCTAACCCATACCGTACGCCATACCCTAACACGTACCCTAACCCATATCCTAAGCCGTACCCTAACCCTAACCAATACCCTACGCAGTATCCTCACCCATACCCTCACCCGTACCCTAAGCCGTACCCTAACCCTTACCCTAACCCTAACCCTAACCCTAACCCCTAACCTATGCCATACCCTCACCTGTACCCTATCCCATAACCTAAGCCGTACCATAACCCTAACACTAACCCTAACCCTAAACCATAACCTATGCCGTACCCTCACCCGTACACTAACCCGTATCTAAGCCGTACCCTAACCCTAACCCTAACCCTAACCCTAACCCATAACCTACGCCGTACCCTCACCCGTACCCTAACATGTACCCTAAGACGTACCGTAACCCTAACCCTAACACTAACCCTAACCCTAACCCACACTCTACACCGTACCCTAACCCGTACCCTAACACGTATCCTAAGCCGTACCCTAACCCTAAGCAATACCCTACGCAGTACCCTCACCCGTACCCTCACCCGTACCCTAAGCCATACCCTAACCCTAACCCTAACCCCTAACCTACGCCGTACCCTCACCCGTATCCTATCCCATACCCTAAGCCGTACCCTAACCCTAACACTAACCCTAACCCTAACCCTAACCCTAAACTACCCTTGATTGCTTTTGCCTTTATTAGATTTCCTAAGCACTAGTGTTTTAAGGAACAGGTTAAAAAGAAAATCCTAATGTGATTTTTTTATAATGTGTTTATTCTTTATCTTATCCTAGTGACTAAAATCTTCTCCATGGCTGGATCCCTAATAATATTCCTTTACGTGCTAAGTGGTATCTAGAGAGTGGGATAGGTTTAATAAATACCCTAATCCTAACGTGTACCCTAAGCCTAACCCATACCGTAACCCTAACGCGTACCCTAACCCTAACCCAAAATCTAACCCTAACACGTACGCTAATCCTAAGCCGTACCCTAAACCAATCCCTAACCCTAAAACTAACACTAACCCTAACCCTAACCCTAAACCTTACCCTACGCCGTACCCTCACCCGTACCCTAACCCGTACCCTAAGACGTACCCTAACCCTAACCCTAACCCATACGCTACGCCATACCCTCACCCGTACCCTAACCCGTATCCTAAGCCGTACCCTAACCCTAAACCTAACCCTAACCTCTACCCTACGCCGTACCCTCACCCGTACCCTAACCCGTACCCAAAGCCTTACCCTAACCCTAACCCTAACACTCACCCATACCCAACGCCGTAACCTAACCCATATCCTAACCTGTATCCTAAGCCGTACCCTAACCCTAACCAATAACCTACGCAGTACCCTCACCAATACCCTCACCCGTATCCTAAGCCCTACCCTAACCCTAACCCTTACCCTAACCCTAAACTACCCTTTACTGCTTTTGCCTCCATTAGATTTCCTAAACACTAGTGTTTTAAGGAACAGGTTAAAAAGAAAAACTTATGTGATTTTTTTATAATGTGTTTATTCTTTATCTTATCCTAGTGACTAAAATCTTCTCCATGGCTGAACCCCAAATAATATTCCTTTACGTGCTAAGTGGTATCTAGAGAGTGGGATAGGTTTAATAAATACCCTAATCCTAAAGTGTACCCTAAACCTAACCCATACCCTAACCCTAACGCGTACCCTAACCCTAACCAAAACCCTAACCCGAACACGTATGCTAATCCTAACCCGTACCCTAAACCAATCCCTAACCCTAACCCTAACCCTAATCCATAACCTACACCGTACCCTCACCCGTACCCTAACCCGTACCCTAAGCCGTACCCTAACCCTAACCCTAACCCTAAACCATACGCTACGCCGTACCCTCACCCGTACCCTAACCCGTATCCTAAGCCGTACCCTAACCCTAACCCTAACCCTAAACTATACCCTACGCCGTAACCTCACCCGTACCCTAACCCGTACCCTAAGCCGTACCCTAACCCTAACCCTAACCCTAACCCTAACCCTAACCCTAACCCATACCGTACGCCATACCCTAACTGTACCCTAACCCATATCCTAAGCCGTACCCTAACCCTAACCAATACCCTATGCAGTATCCTCACCCATACCCTCACCCGTACCCTAAGCCGTACCCTAACCCTTACCCTAACCCTAACCCTAACCCTAACCCCTACCCTATGCCATACCCTCACCTGTACCCTATCCCATAACCTAAGCCGTACCATAACCCTAACACTAACCCTAACCCTAAACCATAACCTATGCCGTACCCTCACCCGTACACTAACCCGTATCCTAAGCCGTTCCCTAACCCTAACCCTAACCCTAACCCTAACCCATAACCTACGCCGTACCCTCACCCGTACCCTAACACGTACCCTAAGACGTACCGTAACCCTAACCCTAACACTAACCCTAACCCTAACCCACACTCTACGCCGTACCCTAACCCGTACCCTAACACGTATCCTAAGCCGTACCCTAACCCTAAGCAATACCCTACGCAGTACCCTCACCCGTACCCTCACCCGTACCCTAAGCCATACCCTAACCCTAACCCTAACCCTAACCCTAACCCCTAACCTACGCCGTACCCTCACCCGTATCCTATCCCATACCCTAACCTGTACCCTAACCCTAACACTAACCCTAACCCTAACCCTAACCCTAAACTACCCTTGATTGCTTTTGCCTTTATTAGATTTCCTAAGCACTAGTGTTTTAAGGAACAGGTTAAAAAGAAAATCCTAATGTGATTTTTTTATAATGTGTTTATTCTTTATCTTATCCTAGTGACTAAAATCTTCTCCATGGCTGGATCCCTAATAATATTCCTTTACGTGCTAAGTGGTATGTAGAGAGTGGGATAGGTTTAATAAATACCCTAATCCTAACGTGTACCCTAACCCTAACCCATACCGTAACCCTAACGCGTACCCTAACCCTAACCCAAAATCTAACCCTAACACGTACGCTAATCCTAACCCGTACCCTAAACCAATCCCTAACCCTAAAACTAACCCTAACCCTAACCCTAACCCTAAACCTTACCCTACGCCGTACCCTCACCCGTACCCTAACCCGTACCCTAAGCCGTACCCTAACACTAACCCTAACCCGAACCCTAACCGCTACCCTACGCTGTACCCTATCCCATACCCTAAGCGGTACCCTAAACCTAACACTAACCCTAAACCTAACCCTAACCCCTACCCTACGCCGTACCCTCACCCGTAACCTATCCCATACCCTAAGCCGTACCCTAACCCTAACACTAACCCTAACCCTAAACCTAACCCCTACCCTACGCCGTACCCTCACCCGTACCCTATCCCATACCCTAAGCCGTACCCTAACCCTAACCCTAACCCTAACATATACACTACGCCATACCCTCACCCGTACCCTAACCCGTACCCTAAGCCGAACCCTAACCCTAACCCTAACCCTAACCTATACACTACTCCTTACCCTCACCCGTACCCTAAGCCGTACCCTAAGCCGTACCCTAACCCTAACCCTAACCTTAACCCTAACCCATACCCTACGCCGTAACCTAACCCGTACCCTAACCCGTATTCTAAGCCGTACCCTAACCATAACCAATAGCCTACAGAGTACCCTCACCCGTACCCTCACCCGTACCCTAAGCCATACCCTAACCCTAACCCTAACCCTAACCTATACACTACGCCATACCCTCACCCGTACCCTAACCCGTACCCTAAGCCGTACCCTAACCCTAACCCTAACCCTAAACCATACGCTACGCCGTACCCTCACCCGTACCCTAACCCGTATCCTAAGCCGTACCCTAACCCTAACCCTAACCCTAAACTATACCCTACGCCGTAACCTCACCCGTACCCTAACCCGTACCCTAAGCCGTACCCTAACCCTAACCCTAACCCTAACCCTAAACCTAACCCTAACCCATACCGTACGCCATACCCTAACACGTACCATAACCCTTATCCTAAGCCGTACCCTAACCCTAACCAATACCCTACGCAGTATCCTCACCCAAACCCTCACCCGTACCCTAAGCCGTACCCTAACCCTAACCCTAACCCTAACCCTAACCCCTACCCTATGCCATACCCTCACATGTACCGTATCCCATAACCTAAGCCGTACCATAACCCTAACACTAACCCTAACCCTAACCCATAACCTACGCCGTACCCTCACCCGTACCCTAACCCGTATCCTAAGCCGTACCCTAAACCTAACCCTAACACTAACCCTAACCCTAACCCATAACCTACGCCGTACCCTCACCCGTACCCTAACACATACCCTAAGACGTACCGTAACCCTAACCCTAACACTAACTCTAACCCTAACCCACACTCTACGCCGTACCCTAACCCGTACCCTAACACGTATCCTAAGCCATACCCTAACCCTAACCAATACCCTACGCAGTACCCTCACCCGTACCCTCACCCGTACCTTAAGCCATACCCTAACTCTAACCCTAACCCTAACCCTAACCCCTACCCTATGCCGTACCCTCACACGTACCCTATCCCATACGCTAAGCCGTACCCTAACCCTAACACTAACACTAACCCTAACCCTAACCCTAACCCTTACCCTACGCCGTACCCTCACCCGTAACCTAACCCGTACCCTAAGCCGTACCCTAACCCTAACCCTAACCTATACACTACGCCGTACCCTCACCCGTACCCTAACCCGTACCCTAAGCCGTACCCTAACTCTAACCCTAACCCTAACGCTAACCCTTACCCATACCCTGCGCCGTACCCTAACCCATACAATAACGTGTATCCTAAGCCATAACCTAACCCTAACCAATGACCTACACAGTACCCTCACCCGTACCCTAAGCCATACCCTAACCGTAACCCTAACACTAACCCTAACCCTAAACCCTACCCTATACCGTACCCTCACCTGTACCCTATCCCATAACCTAACCCTAACCATATCCCTAACACTAAACCTAACCCTAACCCATAACCTACGCCGTGCCCTCACCCGTACCCTAACCCGTATCCTAAGACGTACCGTAACCCTAACCAATACCCTACGCAGTATCCTCACCCATACCCTCACCCGTACCCTAAGCTGTACCCTAACCCTAACCCTAACCCTAACCCTAACCCTAACCCCTACCCTATGCCATACCCTCACCTGTACCCTATCCCATAACCTAAGACGTACCATAACCCTAACAGTAACCCTAACCCTAACCCATAACCTACGCCGTACCCTCACCCGTACCCTAACCCGTATCCTAAGCCGTACCGTAACCCTAACCCTAACCCTAACCCTAACCCATAACCTACGCCGTACCCTCACCCGTACCCTAACACGTACCCTAAGATGTACCGTAACCCTAACCCTAACACTAACCCTAACCCTAACCCACACTCTACGCCGTACCCTAACCCGTACCCTAACACGTATCCTAAGCCGTACCCTAACCCTAACCAATACACTACGCAGTACCCTCAGCCGTACCCTAAGCCATACCCTAACCGTAACCCTAAACCTAACCCTAACCCCTACCCTACGCCGTACCCTCACCCGTACCCTATCCCATACCCTAAGCCGTACCCTAACCCTAACACTAACCCTGACCCTAACCCTAACCCTAAACTACCCTTGACTGCTTTTGCGTCCATTAGATTTCCTAAGCACTAGTGTTTTAAGGAACAGGTTAAAAAGAAAATCCTAATGTGATTTTTTTATAATGTGTTTATTCTTTATCTTATCCTAGTGATGAAAATCTTCTCCATGGCTGGATCCTAAATAATATTCCTTTACGTGCTAAGTGGTATCTAGAGAGTGGGATAGGTTTAATAAATACCCTAATCCTAACGTGTACCCTAACCCTAACCCACACCTTAACCCTAATGCGTACTCTAACCCTATCCCAAACCCTAACCCTAACACGTACGCTAATCCTAACCCGTACCCTAAACCAATCCCTAACCCTAAAACTAACCCTAACCCTTACCCTAACCCTAACCCATACGCTACGCCGTACCCTCACCCATACCCTAACCCGTATCATAAGCCGTACCTTAACCCTAAACCTAACCCTAACCTCTACCCTACGCCGTACCCTCACCCGTACCCTAACCCTTACCCAAAGCCTTACCCTAACCCTAACCCTAACCCTCACCCATACCCAACGCCGTAACCTAACCCATATCCTAACCCGTATCCTAAGCCGTACCCTAACCCTAACCAATAACCTACGCAGTACCCTCACCAGTACCCTCACCCGTATCCTAAGTCCTACCCTAACCCTAACCCTAACCCTAACCCTAAACTACCCTTTACTGCTTTTGCCTCCATTAGATTTCCTAAACACTAGTCTTTTAAGGAACAGGTTAAAAAGAAAACCTTATGTGATTTTTTTATAATGTGTTTATTCTTTATCTTATCCTAGTGACTAAAATCTTCTCCATGGCTGAACTCCAAATAATATTCCTTTACGTGCTAAGTGGTATCTAGAGAGTGGGATAGGTTTAATAAATACCCTAATCCTAAAGTGTACCCTAAACCTAACCCATACCCTAACCCTAACGCGTACCCTAACCCTAACCAAAACCCTAACCCGAACACGTATGCTAATCCTAACCCGTACCCTAAACCAATCCCTAACCCTAAAACTAACCCTAACCCTAACCCTAACCCTAATCCATAACCTACACCGTACCCTCACCCGTACCCTAACCCGTACCCTAAGCCGTACCCTAACCCTAACCCTAACCCTAAACCATACGCTACGCCGTACCCTCACCCGTACCCTAACCCGTATCCTAAGCCGTACCCTAACCCTAACCCTAACCCTAAACTATACCCTACGCCGTAACCTCACCCGTACCCTAACCCGTACCCTAAGCCGTACCCTAACCCTAACCCTAACCCTAACCCTAACCCTAACCCATACCGTACGCCATACCCTAACACGTACCCTAACCCATATTCTAAGCCGTACCCTAACCCTAACAAATACCCTACGCAGTATCCTCACCCATACCCTCACCCGTACCCTAAGCCGTACCCTAACCCTTACCCTAACCCTAACCCTAACCCTAACCCCTACCCTATGCCATACCCTCACCTGTACCCTATCCCATAACCTAAGCCGTACCATAACCCTAACACTAATCCTAACCCTAAACCACAACCTATGCCGTACCCTCACCCGTACACAAACCCGTATCCTAAGCCGTACCCTAACCCTAACCCTAACCCTAACCCTAACCCATAACCTACGCCGTACCCTCACCCGTACCCTAACACGTACCCTAAGACGTACCGTAACCCTAACCCTAACACTAACCCTAACCCTAACCCACACTCTACGCCGTACCCTAACCCGTACCCTAACACGTATCCTAAGCCGTACCCTAACCCTAAGCAATACCCTACGCAGTACCCTCACCCGTACCCTCACCCGTACCCTAAGCCATACCCTAACCCTAACCCTAACCCTAACCCTAACCCCTAACCTACGCCGTACCCTCACCCGTATCCTATCCCATACCCTAAGCCGTACCCTAACCCTAACACTAACCCTAACCCTAACCCTAACCCTAAACTACCCTTGATTGCTTTTGCCTTTATTAGATTTCCTAAGCACTAGTGTTTTAAGGAACAGGTTAAAAAGAAAATCCTAATGTGATTTTTTTATAATGTGTTTATTCTTTATCTTATCCTAGTGACTAAAATCTTCTCCATGGCTGGATCCCTAATAATATTCCTTTACGTGCTAAGTGGTATCTAGAGAGTGGGATAGGTTTAATAAATACCCTAATCCTAACGTGTACCCTAACCCTAACCCATACCGTAACCCTAACGCGTACCCTAACCCTAACCCAAAATCTAACCCTAACACGTACGCTAATCCTAAGCCGTACCCTAAACCAATCCCTAACCCTAAAACTAACACTAACCCTAACCCTAACCCTAAACCTTACCCTACGCCGTACCCTCACCCGTACCCTAACCCGTACCCTAAGACGTACCCTAACCCTAACCCTAACCCATACGCTACGCCATACCCTCACCCGTACCCTAACCCGTATCCTAAGCCGTACCCTAACCCTAAACCTAACCCTAACCTCTACCCTACGCCGTACCCTCACCCGTACCCTAACCCGTACCCAAAGCCTTACCCTAACCCTAACCCTAACACTCACCCATACCCAATGCCGTAACCTAACCCATACCCTAACCCTAACGTGTACCCTAACCCTAACCAAAACCCTAACCCGAACAAGTATGCTAATCCTAACCCGTACCCTAAACCAATCCCTAACCCTAAAACTAACCCTAACCCTAACCCTAACCCTAACCCATAACCTACGCCGTACCCTCACCCGTACCCTAACCCGTACCCTAAGCCGTACCCTAACCCTAACCCTAACCCTAACCCATACGCTACGCCGTACCCTCACCCGTACCCTAAACCGTATCCTAAGCCGTACCCTAACCCTAACCCTAACCCTAACCCTAACCGCTACCCTACGCTGTACCCTATCCCATACCCTAAGCGGTACCCTAAACCTAACACTAACCCTAAACCTAACCCTAACCCCTACCCTACGCCGTACCCTCACCCGTAACCTATCCCATACCCTAAGACGTACCCTAACCATAACACTAACCCTAACCCTAAACCTAACCCCTACCCTACGCCGTACCCTCACCCGTACCCTATCCCATACCCTAAGCCGTACCCTAACCCTAACCCTAACCCTAACATATACACTATGCCATACCCTCACCCGTACCCTAACCCGTACCCTAAGCCGAACCCTAACCCTAACCCTAACCCTAACCTATACACTACTCCTTACCCTCACCCGTACCCTAAGCCGTACCCTAAGCCGTACCCTAAACCTAACCCTAACCTTAACCCTAACCCATACCCTACGCCGTAACCTAACCCGTACCCTAACCCGTATTCTAAGCCGTACCCTAACCATAACCAATAGCCTACAGAGTACCCTCACCCGTACCCTCACCCGTACCCTAAGCCATACCCTAACCCTAACCCTAACCCTAACCTATACACTACGCCATACCCTCACCCGTACCCTAACCCGTACCCTAAGCCGTACCCTAACCCTAACCCTAACCCTAAACCATACGCTACGCCGTACCCTCACCCGTACCCTAACCCGTATCCTAAGCCGTACCCTAACACTAACCCTAACCCTAAACTATACCCTACGCCGTAACCTCACCCGTACCCTAACCCGTACCCTAAGCCGTACCCTAACCCTAACCCTAACCCTAACCCTAAACCTAACCCTAACCCATACCGTACGCCATACCCTAACACGTACCATAACCCTTATCCTAAGCCGTACCCTAACCCTAACCAATACCCTACGCAGTATCCTCACCCAAACCCTCACCCGTACCCTAAGCCGTACCCTAACCCTAACCCTAACCCTAACCCTAACCCCTACCCTATGCCATACCCTCACCTGTACCCTATCCCATAACCTAAGCCGTACCATAACCCTAACACTAACCCTAACCCTAACCCATAACCTACGCCGTACCCTCACCCGTACCCTAACCCGTATCCTAAGCAGTACCCTAAACCTAACCCTAACACTAACCCTAACCCTAACCCATAACCTACGCCGTACCCTCACCCGTACCCTAACACGTACCCTAAGACGTACCGTAACCCTAACCCTAACACTAACCCTAACCCTAACCCACACTCTACGCCGTACCCTAACCCGTACCCTAACACGTATCCTAAGCCATACCCTAACCCTAACCAATACCCTACGCAGTACCCTCACCCATACCCTCACCCGTACCTTAAGCCATACCCTAACTCTAACCCTAACCCTAACCCTAACCCCTACCCTATGCCGTACCCTCACCCGTACCCTATCCCATACGCTAAGCCGTACCCTAACCCTAACACTAACACTAACCCTAACCCTAACCCTAACCCTTACCCTACGCCGTACCCTCACCCGTAACCTAACCCGTACCCTAAGCCGTACCCTAACCCTAACCCTAACCTATACACTACGCCGTACCCTCACCCGTACCCTAACACGTACCCTAAGCCGTACCCTAACTCTAACCCTAACCCTAACCCTAACCCTTACCCATACCCTGCGCCGTACCCTAACCCATACAATAACGTGTATCCTAAGCCATAACCTAACCCTAACCAATGACCTACACAGTACCCTCACCCGTACCCTAAGCCATACCCTAACCGTAACCCTAACACTAACCCTAACCCTAAACCCTACCCTATACCGTACCCTCACCTGTACCCTATCCCATAACCTAACCCTAACCATATCCCTAACACTAAACCTAACCCTAACCCATAACCTACGCCGTGCCCTCACCCGTACCCTAACCCGTATCCTAAGACGTACCGTAACCCTAACCAATACCCTACGCAGTATCCTCACCCATACCCTCACCCGTACCCTAAGCCGTACCCTAACCCTAACCCTAACCCTAACCCTAACCCTAACCCCTACCCTATGCCATACCCTCACCTGTACCCTATCCCATAACCTAAGACGTACCATAACCCTAACACTAACCCTAACCCTAACCCATAACCTACGCCATACCCTCACCCGTACCCTAACCCGTATCCTAAGCCATACCGTAACCCTAACCCTAACCCTAACCCATAACCTACGCCGTACCCTCACCCGTACCCTAACACGTACCCTAAGATGTACCGTAACCCTAACCCTAACACTAACCCTAACCCTAACCCACACTCTACGCCGTACCCTAACCCGTACCCTAACACGTATCCTAAGCCGTACCCTAACCCTAACCAATACCCTACGCAGTACCCTAAGCCATACCCTAACCGTAACCCTAAACCTAACCCTAACCCCTACCCTACGCCGTACCCTCACCCGTACCCTATCCCATACCCTAAGCCGTACCCTAACCCTAACACTAACCCTGACCCTAACCCTAACCCTAAACTACCCTTGACTGCTTTTGCGTCCATTAGATTTCCTAAGCACTAGTGTTTTAAGGAACAGGTTAAAAAGAAAATCCTAATGTGATTTTTTTATAATGTGTTTATTCTTTATCTTATCCTAGTGACGAAAATCTTCTCCATGGCTGGATCCTAAATAATATTCCTTTACGTGCTAAGTGGTATCTAGAGAGTGGGATAGGTTTAATAAATACCCTAATCCTAACGTGTACCCTAACCCTAACCCACACCTTAACCCTAATGCGTACTCTAACCCTAACCCAAACCCTAACCCTAACACGTACGCTAATCCTAACCCGTACCCTAAACCAATCCCTAACCCTAAAACTAACCCTAACCCTTACCCTAACCCTAACCCATACGCTACGCCGTACCCTCACCCATACCCTAACCCGTATCATAAGCCGTACCTTAACCCTAAACCTAACCCTAACCTCTACCCTACGCCGTACCCTCACCCGTACCCTAACCCTTACCCAAAGCCTTACCCTAACCCTAACCCTAACCCTCACCCATACCCAACGCCGTAACCTAACCCATATCCTAACCCGTATCCTAAGCCGTACCCTAACCCTAACCAATAACCTACGCAGTACCCTCACCAGTACCCTCACCCGTATCCTAAGTCCTACCCTAACCCTAACCCTAACCCTAACCCTAAACTACCCTTTACTGCTTTTGCCTCCATTAGATTTCCTAAACACTAGTGTTTTAAGGAACAGGTTAAAAAGAAAACCTTATGTGATTTTTTTATAATGTGTTTATTCTTTATCTTATCCTAGTGACTAAAATCTTCTCCATGGCTGAACTCCAAATAATATTCCTTTACGTGCTAAGTGGTATCTAGAGAGTGGGATAGGTTTAATAAATACCCTAATCCTAAAGTGTACCCTAAACCTAACCCATACCCTAACCCTAACGCGTACCCTAACCCTAACCAAAACCCTAACCTGAACACGTATGCTAATCCTAACCCGTACCCTAAACCAATCCCTAACCCTAAAACTAACCCTAACCCTAACCCTAACCCTAATCCATAACCTACACCGTACCCTCACCCGTACCCTAACCCGTACCCTAAGCCGTACCCTAACCCTAACCCTAACCCTAAACCATACGCTACGCCGTACCCTCACCCGTACCCTAACCCGTATCCTAAGCCGTACCCTAACCCTAACCCTAACCCTAAACTATACCCTACGCCATAACCTCACCCGTACCCTAACCCGTACCCTAAGCCGTACCCTAACCCTAACCCTAACCCTAACCCTAACCCTAACCCATACCGTACGCCATACCCTAACACGTACCCTAACCCATATTCTAAGCCGTACCCTAACCCTAACAAATACCCTACGCAGTATCCTCACCCATACCCTCACCCGTACCCTAAGCCGTACCCTAACCCTTACCCTAACCCTAACCCTAACCCTAACCCCTACCCTATGCCATACCCTCACCTGTACCCTATCCCATAACCTAAGCCGTACCATAACCCTAACACTAATCCTAACCCTAAACCACAACCTATGCCGTACCCTCACCCGTACACAAACCCGTATCCTAAGCCGTACCCTAACCCTAACCCTAACCCTAACCCTAACCCATAACCTACGCCGTACCCTCACCCGTACCCTAACACGTACCCTAAGACGTACCGTAACCCTAACCCTAACACTAACCCTAACCCTAACCCACACTCTACGCCGTACCCTAACCCGTACCCTAACACGTATCCTAAGCCGTACCCTAACCCTAACCAATACCCTACGCAGTATCCTCACCCAAACCCTCACCCGTACCCTAAGCCGTACACTAACCCTAACCCTAACCCTAACCCTAACCCCTACCCTATGCCATACCCTCACCTGTACCCTATCCCATAACCTAAGCCGTACCATAACCCTAACACTAACCCTAACCCTAACCCATAACCTACGCCGTACCCTCACCCGTACCCTAACCCGTACCCAAAGCCTTACCCTAACCCTACCCTTAACCCTCACCCATACCCAACGCCGTAACCTAACCCATATCCTAACCCGTATCCTAAGCCGTACCCTAACCCTAACCAATAACCTACGAAGTACCCTCACCAGTACCCTCACCCGTATCCTAAGCCCTACCCTAACCCTAACCCTAACCCTAACCCTAAACTACCCTTTACTGCTTTTGCCTCCATTAGATTCCCTAAACACTAGTGTTTTAAGGAACAGGTTAAAAAGAAAACCTTATGTGATTTTTTTATAATGTGTTTATTCTTTATCTTATCCTAGTGACTAAAATCTTCTCCATGGCTGAACCCCAAATAATAATCCTTTACGTGCTAAGTGGTATCTAGAGAGTGGGATAGGTTTAATAAATACCCTAATCCTAAAGTGTACCCTAAACCTAACCCATACCCTAACCCTAACGTGTACCCTAACCCTAACCAAAACCCTAACCCGAACAAGTATGCTAATCCTAACCCGTACCCTAAACCAATCCCTAACCCTAAAACTAACCCTAACCCTAACCCTAACCCTAACCCATAACCTACGCCGTACCCTCACCCGTACCCTAACCCGTACCCTAAGCCGTACCCTAACCCTAACCCTAACCCTAACCCATACGCTACGCCGTACCCTCACCCGTACCCTAAACCGTATCCTAAGCCGTACCCTAACCCTAACCCTAACCCTAACCCTAACCGCTACCCTACGCTGTACCCTATCCCATACCCTAAGCGGTACCCTAAACCTAACACTAACCCTAAACCTAACCCTAACCCCTACCCTACGCCGTACCCTCACCCGTAACCTATCCCATACCCTAAGCCGTACCCTAACCCTAACACTAACCCTAACCCTAAACCTAACCCCTACCCTACGCCGTACCCTCACCCGTACCCTATCCCATACCCTAAGCCGTACCCTAACCCTAACCCTAACCCTAACATATACACTACGCCATACCCTCACCCGTACCCTAACCCGTACCCTAAGCCGAACCCTAACCCTAACCCTAACCCTAACCTATACACTACTCCTTACCCTCACCCGTACCCTAAGCCGTACCCTAAGCCGTACCCTAAACCTAACCCTAACCTTAACCCTAACCCATACCCTACGCCGTAACCTAACCCGTACCCTAACCCGTATTCTAAGCCGTACCCTAACCATAACCAATAGCCTACAGAGTACCCTCACCCGTACCCTCACCCGTACCCTAAGCCATACCCTAACCCTAACCCTAACCCTAACCTATACACTACGCCATACCCTCACCCGTACCCTAACCCGTACCCTAAGCCGTACCCTAACCCTAACCCTAACCCTAAACCATACGCTACGCCGTACCCTCACCCGTACCCTAACCCGTATCCTAAGCCGTACCCTAACACTAACCCTAACCCTAAACTATACCCTACGCCGTAACCTCACCCGTACCCTAACCCGTACCCTAAGCCGTACCCTAACCCTAACCCTAACCCTAACCCTAAACCTAACCCTAACCCATACCGTACGCCATACCCTAACACGTACCATAACCCTTATCCTAAGCCGTACCCTAACCCTAACCAATACCCTACGCAGTATCCTCACCCAAACCCTCACCCGTACCCTAAGCCGTACCCTAACCCTAACCCTAACCCTAACCCTAACCCCTACCCTATGCCATACCCTCACCTGTACCCTATCCCATAACCTAAGCCGTACCATAACCCTAACACTAACCCTAACCCTAACCCATAACCTACGCCGTACCCTCACCCGTACCCTAACCCGTATCCTAAGCCGTACCCTAAACCTAACCCTAACACTAACCCTAACCCTAACCCATAACCTACGCCGTACCCTCACCCGTACCCTAACACGTACCCTAAGACGTACCGTAACCCTAACCCTAACACTAACCCTAACCCTAACCCACACTCTACGCCGTACCCTAACCCGTACCCTAACACGTATCCTAAGCCATACCCTAACCCTAACCAATACCCTACGCAGTACCCTCACCCATACCCTCACCCGTACCTTAAGCCATACCCTAACTCTAACCCTAACCCTAACCCTAACCCCTACCCTATGCCGTACCCTCACCCGTACCCTATCCCATACGCTAAGCCGTACCCTAACCCTAACACTAACACTAACCCTAACCCTAACCCTAACCCTTACCCTACGCCGTACCCTCACCCGTAACCTAACCCGTACCCTAAGCCGTACCCTAACCCTAACCCTAACCTATACACTACGCCGTACCCTCACCCGTACCCTAACACGTACCCTAAGCCGTACCCTAACTCTAACCCTAACCCTAACCCTAACCCTTACCCATACCCTGCGCCGTACCCTAACCCATACAATAACGTGTATCCTAAGCCATAACCTAACCCTAACCAATGACCTACACAGTACCCTCACCCGTACCCTAAGCCATACCCTAACCGTAACCCTAACACTAACCCTAACCCTAAACCCTACCCTATACCGTACCCTCACCTGTACCCTATCCCATAACCTAACCCTAACCATATCCCTAACACTAAACCTAACCCTAACCCATAACCTACGCCGTGCCCTCACCCGTACCCTAACCCGTATCCTAAGACGTACCGTAACCCTAACCAATACCCTACGCAGTATCCTCACCCATACCCTCACCCGTACCCTAAGCCGTACCCTAACCCTAACCCTAACCCTAACCCTAACCCTAACCCCTACCCTATGCCATACCCTCACCTGTACCCTATCCCATAACCTAAGACGTACCATAACCCTAACACTAACCCTAACCCTAACCCATAACCTACGCCATACCCTCACCCGTACCCTAACCCGTATCCTAAGCCGTACCGTAACCCTAACCCTAACCCTAACCCTAACCCATAACCTACGCCGTACCCTCACCCGTACCCTAACACGTACCCTAAGATGTACCGTAACCCTAACCCTAACACTAACCCTAACCCTAACCCACACTCTACGCCGTACCCTAACCCGTACCCTAACACGTATCCTAAGCCGTACCCTAACCCTAACCAATACCCTACGCAGTACCCTAAGCCATACCCTAACCGTAACCCTAAACCTAACCCTAACCCCTACCCTACGCCGTACCCTCACCCGTACCCTATCCCATACCCTAAGCCGTACCCTAACCCTAACACTAACCCTGACCCTAACCCTAACCCTAAACTACCCTTGACTGCTTTTGCGTCCATTAGATTTCCTAAGCACTAGTGTTTTAAGGAACAGGTTAAAAAGAAAATCCTAATGTGATTTTTTTATAATGTGTTTATTCTTTATCTTATCCTAGTGACGAAAATCTTCTCCATGGCTGGATCCTAAATAATATTCCTTTACGTGCTAAGTGGTATCTAGAGAGTGGGATAGGTTTAATAAATACCCTAATCCTAACGTGTACCCTAACCCTAACCCACACCTTAACCCTAATGCGTACTCTAACCCTAACCCAAACCCTAACCCTAACACGTACGCTAATCCTAACCCGTACCCTAAACCAATCCCTAACCCTAAAACTAACCCTAACCCTTACCCTAACCCTAACCCATACGCTACGCCGTACCCTCACCCATACCCTAACCCGTATCATAAGCCGTACCTTAACCCTAAACCTAACCCTAACCTCTACCCTACGCCGTACCCTCACCCGTACCCTAACCCTTACCCAAAGCCTTACCCTAACCCTAACCCTAACCCTCACCCATACCCAACGCCGTAACCTAACCCATATCCTAACCCGTATCCTAAGCCGTACCCTAACCCTAACCAATAACCTACGCAGTACCCTCACCAGTACCCTCACCCGTATCCTAAGTCCTACCCTAACCCTAACCCTAACCCTAACCCTAAACTACCCTTTACTGCTTTTGCCTCCATTAGATTTCCTAAACACTAGTGTTTTAAGGAACAGGTTAAAAAGAAAACCTTATGTGATTTTTTTATAATGTGTTTATTCTTTATCTTATCCTAGTGACTAAAATCTTCTCCATGGCTGAACTCCAAATAATATTCCTTTACGTGCTAAGTGGTATCTAGAGAGTGGGATAGGTTTAATAAATACCCTAATCCTAAAGTGTACCCTAAACCTAACCCATACCCTAACCCTAACGCGTACCCTAACCCTAACCAAAACCCTAACCCGAACACGTATGCTAATCCTAACCCGTACCCTAAACCAATCCCTAACCCTAAAACTAACCCTAACCCTAACCCTAACCCTAATCCATAACCTACACCGTACCCTCACCCGTACCCTAACCCGTACCCTAAGCCGTACCCTAACCCTAACCCTAATCCTAAACCATACGCTACGCCGTACCCTCACCCGTACCCTAACCCGTATCCTAAGCCGTACCCTAACCCTAACCCTAACCCTAAACTATACCCTACGCCATAACCTCACCCGTACCCTAACCCGTACCCTAAGCCGTACCCTAACCCTAACCCTAACCCTAACCCTAACCCTAACCCATACCGTACGCCATACCCTAACACGTACCCTAACCCATATTCTAAGCCGTACCCTAACCCTAACAAATACCCTACGCAGTATCCTCACCCATACCCTCACCCGTACCCTAAGCCGTACCCTAACCCTTACCCTAACCCTAACCCTAACCCTAACCCCTACCCTATGCCATACCCTCACCTGTACCCTATCCCATAACCTAAGCCGTACCATAACCCTAACACTAATCCTAACCCTAAACCACAACCTATGCCGTACCCTCACCCGTACACAAACCCGTATCCTAAGCCGTACCCTAACCCTAACCCTAACCCTAACCCTAACCCATAACCTACGCCGTACCCTCACCCGTACCCTAACACGTACCCTAAGACGTACCGTAACCCTAACCCTAACACTAACCCTAACCCTAACCCACACTCTACGCCGTACCCTAACCCGTACCCTAACACGTATCCTAAGCCGTACCCTAACCCTAACCAATACCCTACGCATTATCCTCACCCAAACCCTCACCCGTACCCTAAGCCGTACCCTAACCCTAACCCTAACCCTAACCCTAACCCCTACCCTATGCCATACCCTCACCTGTACCCTATCCCATAACCTAAGCCGTACCATAACCCTAACACTAACCCTAACCCTAACCCATAACCTACGCCGTACCCTCACCCGTACCCTAACCCGTACCCAAAGCCTTACCCTAACCCTACCCTTAACCCTCACCCATACCCAACGCCGTAACCTAACCCATATCCTAACCCGTATCCTAAGCCGTACCCTAACCCTAACCAATAACCTACGAAGTACCCTCACCAGTACCCTCACCCGTATCCTAAGCCCTACCCTAACCCTAACCCTAACCCTAACCCTAAACTACCCTTTACTGCTTTTGCCTCCATTAGATTCCCTAAACACTAGTGTTTTAAGGAACAGGTTAAAAAGAAAACCTTATGTGATTTTTTTATTATGTGTTTATTCTTTATCTTATCCTAGTGACTAAAATCTTCTCCATGGCTGAACCCCAAATAATAATCCTTTACGTGCTAAGTGGTATCTAGAGAGTGGGATAGGTTTAATAAATACCCTAATCCTAAAGTGTACCCTAAACCTAACCCATACCCTAACCCTAACGTGTACCCTAACCCTAACCAAAACCCTAACCCGAACAAGTATGCTAATCCTAACCCGTACCCTAAACCAATCCCTAACCCTAAAACTAAACCTAACCCTAACCCTAACCCTAACCCATAACCTACGCCGTACCCTCACCCGTACCCTAACCCGTACCCTAAGCCGTACCCTAACCCTAACCCATAGGCTATGCCGTACCCTCACCCATACCCTAACCCGTATCATAAGCCGTACCTTAACCCTAAACCTAACCCTAACCTCTACCCTACGCCGTACCCTCACCCGTACCCTAACCCTTACCCAAAGCCTTACCCTAACCCTAACCCTAACCCTCACCCATACCCAACGCCGTAACCTAACCCATATCCTAACCCGTATCCTAAGCCGTACCCTAACCCTAACCAATAACCTACGCAGTACCCTCACCAGTACCCTCACCCGTATCCTAAGTCCTACCCTAACCCTAACCCTAACCCTAACCCTAAACTACCCTTTACTGCTTTTGCCTCCATTAGATTTCCTAAACACTAGTGTTTTAAGGAACAGGTTAAAAAGAAAACCTTATGTGATTTTTTTATTATGTGTTTATTCTTTATCTTATCCTAGTGACTAAAATCTTCTCCATGGCTGAACCCCAAATAATAATCCTTTACGTGCTAAGTGGTATCTAGAGAGTGGGATAGGTTTAATAAATACCCTAATCCTAAAGTGTACCCTAAACCTAACCCATACCCTAACCCTAACGTGTACCCTAACCCTAACCAAAACCCTAACCCGAACAAGTATGCTAATCCTAACCCGTACCCTAAACCAATCCCTAACCCTAAAACTAACCCTAACCCTAACCCTAACCCTAACCCATAACCTACGCCGTACCCTCACCCGTACCCTAACCCGTACCCTAAGCCGTACCCTAACCCTAACCCTAACCCTAACCCATACGCTACGCCGTACACTCACCCGTACCCTAAACCGTATCCTAAGCCGTACCCTAACCCTAACCCTAACCCTAACCCTAACCGCTACCCTACGCTGTACCCTATCCCATACCCTAAGCGGTACCCTAAACCTAACACTAACCCTAAACCTAACCCTAACCCCTACCCTACGCCGTACCCTCACCCGTAACCTATCCCATACCCTAAGCCGTACCCTAACCCTAACACTAACCCTAACCCTAAACCTAACCCCTACCCTACGCCGTACCCTCACCCGTACCCTATCCCATACCCTAAGCCGTACCCTAACCCTAACCCTAACCCTAACATATACACTACGCCATACCCTCACCCGTACCCTAACCCGTACCCTAAGCCGAACCCTAACCCTAACCCTAACCCTAACCTATACACTACTCCTTACCCTCACCCGTACCCTAAGCCGTACCCTAAGCCGTACCCTAAACCTAACCCTAACCTTAACCCTAACCCATACCCTACGCCGTAACCTAACCCGTACCCTAACCCGTATTCTAAGCCGTACCCTAACCATAACCAATAGCCTACAGAGTACCCTCACCCGTACCCTCACCCGTACCCTAAGCCATACCCTAACCCTAACCCTAACCCTAACCTATACACTACGCCATACCCTCACCCGTACCCTAACCCGTACCCTAAGCCGTACCCTAACCCTAACCCTAACCCTAAACCATACGCTACGCCGTACCCTCACCCGTACCCTAACCCGTATCCTAAGCCGTACCCTAACACTAACCCTAACCCTAAACTATACCCTACGCCGTAACCTCACCCGTACCCTAACCCGTACCCTAAGCCGTACCCTAACCCTAACCCTAACCCTAACCCTAAACCTAACCCTAACCCATACCGTACGCCATACCCTAACACGTACCATAACCCTTATCCTAAGCCGTACCCTAACCCTAACCAATACCCTACGCAGTATCCTCACCCAAACCCTCACCCGTACCCTAAGCCGTACCCTAACCCTAACCCTAACCCTAACCCTAACCCCTACCCTATGCCATACCCTCACCTGTACCCTATCCCATAACCTAAGCCGTACCATAACCCTAACACTAACCCTAACCCTAACCCATAACCTACGCCGTACCCTCACCCGTACCCTAACCCGTATCCTAAGCCGTACCCTAAACCTAACCCTAACACTAACCCTAACCCTAACCCATAACCTACGCCGTACCCTCACCCGTACCCTAACACGTACCCTAAGACGTACCGTAACCCTAACCCTAACACTAACCCTAACCCTAACCCACACTCTACGCCGTACCCTAACCCGTACCCTAACACGTATCCTAAGCCATACCCTAACCCTAACCAATACCCTACGCAGTACCCTCACGCATACCCTCACCCGTACCTTAAGCCATACCCTAACTCTAACCCTAACCCTAACCCTAACCCCTACCCTATGCCGTACCCTCACCCGTACCCTATCCCATACGCTAAGCCGTACCCTAACCCTAACACTAACACTAACCCTAACCCTAACCCTAACCCTTACCCTACGCCGTACCCTCACCCGTAACCTAACCCGTACCCTAAGCCGTACCCTAACCCTAACCCTAACCTATACACTACGCCGTACCCTCACCCGTACCCTAACACGTACCCTAAGCCGTACCCTAACTCTAACCCTAACCCTAACCCTAACCCTTACCCATACCCTGCGCCGTACCCTAACCCATACAATAACGTGTATCCTAAGCCATAACCTAACCCTAACCAATGACCTACACAGTACCCTCACCCGTACCCTAAGCCATACCCTAACCGTAACCCTAACACTAACCCTAACCCTAAACCCTACCCTATACCGTACCCTCACCTGTACCCTATCCCATAACCTAACCCTAACCATATCCCTAACACTAAACCTAACCCTAACCCATAACCTACGCCGTGCCCTCACCCGTACCCTAACCCGTATCCTAAGACGTACCGTAACCCTAACCAATACCCTACGCAGTATCCTCACCCATACCCTCACCCGTACCCTAAGCCGTACCCTAACCCTAACCCTAACCCTAACCCTAACCCTAACCCCTACCCTATGCCATACCCTCACCTGTACCCTATCCCATAACCTAAGACGTACCATAACCCTAACACTAACCCTAACCCTAACCCATAACCTACGCCATACCCTCACCCGTACCCTAACCCGTATCCTAAGCCGTACCGTAACCCTAACCCTAACCCTAACCCTAACCCATAACCTACGCCGTACCCTCACCCGTACCCTAACACGTACCCTAAGATGTACCGTAACCCTAACCCTAACACTAACCCTAACCCTAACCCACACTCTACGCCGTACCCTAACCCGTACCCTAACACGTATCCTAAGCCGTACCCTAACCCTAACCAATACCCTACGCAGTACCCTAAGCCATACCCTAACCGTAACCCTAAACCTAACCCTAACCCCTACCCTACGCCGTACCCTCACCCGTACCCTATCCCATACCCTAAGCCGTACCCTAACCCTAACACTAACCCTGACCCTAACCCTAACCCTAAACTACCCTTGACTGCTTTTGCGTCCATTAGATTTCCTAAGCACTAGTGTTTTAAGGAACAGGTTAAAAAGAAAATCCTAATGTGATTTTTTTATAATGTGTTTATTCTTTATCTTATCCTAGTGACGAAAATCTTCTCCATGGCTGGATCCTAAATAATATTCCTTTACGTGCTAAGTGGTATCTAGAGAGTGGGATAGGTTTAATAAATACCCTAATCCTAACGTGTACCCTAACCCTAACCCACACCTTAACCCTAATGCGTACTCTAACCCTAACCCAAACCCTAACCCTAACACGTACGCTAATCCTAACCCGTACCCTAAACCAATCCCTAACCCTAAAACTAACCCTAACCCTTACCCTAACCCTAACCCATAGGCTACGCCGTACCCTCACCCATACCCTAACCCGTATCATAAGCCGTACCTTAACCCTAAACCTAACCCTAACCTCTACCCTACGCCGTACCCTCACCCGTACCCTAACCCTTACCCAAAGCCTTACCCTAACCCTAACCCTAACCCTCACCCATACCCAACGCCGTAACCTAACCCATATCCTAACCCGTATCCTAAGCCGTACCCTAACCCTAACCAATAACCTACGCAGTACCCTCACCAGTACCCTCACCCGTATCCTAAGTCCTACCCTAACCCTAACCCTAACCCTAACCCTAAACTACCCTTTACTGCTTTTGCCTCCATTAGATTTCCTAAACACTAGTGTTTTAAGGAACAGGTTAAAAAGAAAACCTTATGTGATTTTTTTATTATGTGTTTATTCTTTATCTTATCCTAGTGACTAAAATCTTCTCCATGGCTGAACCCCAAATAATAATCCTTTACGTGCTAAGTGGTATCTAGAGAGTGGGATAGGTTTAATAAATACCCTAATCCTAAAGTGTACCCTAAACCTAACCCATACCCTAACCCTAACGTGTACCCTAACCCTAACCAAAACCCTAACCCGAACAAGTATGCTAATCCTAACCCGTACCCTAAACCAATCCCTAACCCTAAAACTAACCCTAACCCTAACCCTAACCCTAACCCATAACCTACGCCGTACCCTCACCCGTACCCTAACCCGTACCCTAAGCCGTACCCTAACCCTAACCCTAACCCTAACCCATACGCTACGCCGTACACTCACCCGTACCCTAAACCGTATCCTAAGCCGTACCCTAACCCTAACCCTAACCCTAACCCTAACCGCTACCCTACGCTGTACCCTATCCCATACCCTAAGCGGTACCCTAAACCTAACACTAACCCTAAACCTAACCCTAACCCCTACCCTACGCCGTACCCTCACCCGTAACCTATCCCATACCCTAAGCCGTACCCTAACCCTAACACTAACCCTAACCCTAAACCTAACCCCTACCCTACGCCGTACCCTCACCCGTACCCTATCCCATACCCTAAGCCGTACCCTAACCCTAACCCTAACCCTAACATATACACTACGCCATACCCTCACCCGTACCCTAACCCGTACCCTAAGCCGAACCCTAACCCTAACCCTAACCCTAACCTATACACTACTCCTTACCCTCACCCGTACCCTAAGCCGTACCCTAAGCCGTACCCTAAACCTAACCCTAACCTTAACCCTAACCCATACCCTACGCCGTAACCTAACCCGTACCCTAACCCGTATTCTAAGCCGTACCCTAACCATAACCAATAGCCTACAGAGTACCCTCACCCGTACCCTCACCCGTACCCTAAGCCATACCCTAACCCTAACCCTAACCCTAACCTATACACTACGCCATACCCTCACCCGTACCCTAACCCGTACCCTAAGCCGTACCCTAACCCTAACCCTAACCCTAAACCATACGCTACGCCGTACCCTCACCCGTACCCTAACCCGTATCCTAAGCCGTACCCTAACACTAACCCTAACCCTAAACTATACCCTACGCCGTAACCTCACCCGTACCCTAACCCGTACCCTAAGCCGTACCCTAACCCTAACCCTAACCCTAACCCTAAACCTAACCCTAACCCATACCGTACGCCATACCCTAACACGTACCATAACCCTTATCCTAAGCCGTACCCTAACCCTAACCAATACCCTACGCAGTATCCTCACCCAAACCCTCACCCGTACCCTAAGCCGTACCCTAACCCTAACCCTAACCCTAACCCTAACCCCTACCCTATGCCATACCCTCACCTGTACCCTATCCCATAACCTAAGCCGTACCATAACCCTAACACTAACCCTAACCCTAACCCATAACCTACGCCGTACCCTCACCCGTACCCTAACCCGTATCCTAAGCCGTACCCTAAACCTAACCCTAACACTAACCCTAACCCTAACCCATAACCTACGCCGTACCCTCACCCGTACCCTAACACGTACCCTAAGACGTACCGTAACCCTAACCCTAACACTAACCCTAACCCTAACCCACACTCTACGCCGTACCCTAACCCGTACCCTAACACGTATCCTAAGCCATACCCTAACCCTAACCAATACCCTACGCAGTACCCTCACGCATACCCTCACCCGTACCTTAAGCCATACCCTAACTCTAACCCTAACCCTAACCCTAACCCCTACCCTATGCCGTACCCTCACCCGTACCCTATCCCATACGCTAAGCCGTACCCTAACCCTAACACTAACACTAACCCTAACCCTAACCCTAACCCTTACCCTACGCCGTACCCTCACCCGTAACCTAACCCGTACCCTAAGCCGTACCCTAACCCTAACCCTAACCTATACACTACGCCGTACCCTCACCCGTACCCTAACACGTACCCTAAGCCGTACCCTAACTCTAACCCTAACCCTAACCCTAACCCTTACCCATACCCTGCGCCGTACCCTAACCCATACAATAACGTGTATCCTAAGCCATAACCTAACCCTAACCAATGACCTACACAGTACCCTCACCCGTACCCTAAGCCATACCCTAACCGTAACCCTAACACTAACCCTAACCCTAAACCCTACCCTATACCGTACCCTCACCTGTACCCTATCCCATAACCTAACCCTAACCATATCCCTAACACTAAACCTAACCCTAACCCATAACCTACGCCGTGCCCTCACCCGTACCCTAACCCGTATCCTAAGACGTACCGTAACCCTAACCAATACCCTACGCAGTATCCTCACCCATACCCTCACCCGTACCCTAAGCCGTACCCTAACCCTAACCCTAACCCTAACCCTAACCCTAACCCCTACCCTATGCCATACCCTCACCTGTACCCTATCCCATAACCTAAGACGTACCATAACCCTAACACTAACCCTAACCCTAACCCATAACCTACGCCATACCCTCACCCGTACCCTAACCCGTATCCTAAGCCGTACCGTAACCCTAACCCTAACCCTAACCCTAACCCATAACCTACGCCGTACCCTCACCCGTACCCTAACACGTACCCTAAGATGTACCGTAACCCTAACCCTAACACTAACCCTAACCCTAACCCACACTCTACGCCGTACCCTAACCCGTACCCTAACACGTATCCTAAGCCGTACCCTAACCCTAACCAATACCCTACGCAGTACCCTAAGCCATACCCTAACCGTAACCCTAAACCTAACCCTAACCCCTACCCTACGCCGTACCCTCACCCGTACCCTATCCCATACCCTAAGCCGTACCCTAACCCTAACACTAACCCTGACCCTAACCCTAACCCTAAACTACCCTTGACTGCTTTTGCGTCCATTAGATTTCCTAAGCACTAGTGTTTTAAGGAACAGGTTAAAAAGAAAATCCTAATGTGATTTTTTTATAATGTGTTTATTCTTTATCTTATCCTAGTGACGAAAATCTTCTCCATGGCTGGATCCTAAATAATATTCCTTTACGTGCTAAGTGGTATCTAGAGAGTGGGATAGGTTTAATAAATACCCTAATCCTAACGTGTACCCTAACCCTAACCCACACCTTAACCCTAATGCGTACTCTAACCCTAACCCAAACCCTAACCCTAACACGTACGCTAATCCTAACCCGTACCCTAAACCAATCCCTAACCCTAAAACTAACCCTAACCCTTACCCTAACCCTAACCCATAGGCTACGCCGTACCCTCACCCATACCCTAACCCGTATCATAAGCCGTACCTTAACCCTAAACCTAACCCTAACCTCTACCCTACGCCGTACCCTCACCCGTACCCTAACCCTTACCCAAAGCCTTACCCTAACCCTAACCCTAACCCTCACCCATACCCAACGCCGTAACCTAACCCATATCCTAACCCGTATCCTAAGCCGTACCCTAACCCTAACCAATAACCTACGCAGTACCCTCACCAGTACCCTCACCCGTATCCTAAGTCCTACCCTAACCCTAACCCTAACCCTAACCCTAAACTACCCTTTACTGCTTTTGCCTCCATTAGATTTCCTAAACACTAGTGTTTTAAGGAACAGGTTAAAAAGAAAACCTTATGTGATTTTTTTATAATGTGTTTATTCTTTATCTTATCCTAGTGACTAAAATCGTCTCCATGGCTGAACTCCAAATAATATTCCTTTACGTGCTAAGTGGTATCTAGAGAGTGGGATAGGTTTAATAAATACCCTAATCCTAAAGTGTACCCTAAACCAAACCCATACCCTAACCCTAACGCGTACCCTAACCCTAACCAAAACCCTAACCCGAACACGTATGCTAATCCTAACCCGTACCCTAAACCAATCCCTAACCCTAAAACTAACCCTAACCCTAACCCTAACCCTAATCCATAACCTACACCGTACCCTCACCCGTACCCTAACCCGTACCCTAAGCCGTACCCTAACCCTAACCCTAACCCTAAACCATACGCTACGCCGTACCCTCACCCGTACCCTAACCCGTATCCTAAGCCGTACCCTAACCCTAACCCTAACCCTAAACTATACCCTACGCCATAACCTCACCCGTACCCTAACCCGTACCCTAAGCCGTACCCTAACCCTAACCCTAACCCTAACCCTAACCCTAACCCATACCGTACGCCATACCCTAACACGTACCCTAACCCATATTCTAAGCCGTACCCTAACCCTAACAAATACCCTACGCAGTATCCTCACCCATACCCTCACCCGTACCCTAAGCCGTACCCTAACCCTTACCCTAACCCTAACCCTAACCCTAACCCCTACCCTATGCCATACCCTCACCTGTACCCTATCCCATAACCTAAGCCGTACCATAACCCTAACACTAATCCTAACCCTAAACCACAACCTATGCCGTACCCTCACCCGTACACAAACCCGTATCCTAAGCCGTACCCTAACCCTAACCCTAACCCTAACCCTAACCCATAACCTACGCCGTACCCTCACCCGTACCCTAACACGTACCCTAAGACGTACCGTAACCCTAACCCAAACACTAACCCTAACCCTAACCCACACTCTACGCCGTACCCTAACCCGTACCCTAACACGTATCCTAAGCCGTACCCTAACCCTAAGCAATACCCTACGCAGTACCCTCACCCGTACCCTCACCCGTACCCTAAGCCATACCCTAACCCTAACCCTAACCCTAACCCTAACCCCTAACCTACGCCGTACCCTCACCCGTATCCTATCCCATACCCTAAGCCGTACCCTAACCCTAACACTAACCCTAACCCTAAACCTAACCCCTACCCTACGCCGTACCCTCACCCGTACCCTATCCCATACCCTAAGCCGTACCCTAACCCTAACCCTAACCCTAACATATACACTACGCCATACCCTCACCCGTACCCTAACACGTACCCTAAGCCGAACCCTAACCCTAACCCTAACCCTAACCTATACACTACTCCTTACCCTCACCCGTACCCTAAGCCGTACCCTAAGCCGTACCCTAACCCTAACCCTAACCTTAACCCTAACCCATACCCTACGCCGTAACCTAACCCGTACCCTAACCCGTATTCTAAGCCGTACCCTAACCATAACCAATAGCCTACAGAGTACCCTCACCCGTACCCTCACCCGTACCCTAAGCCATACCCTAACCCTAACCCTAACCCTAACCTATACACTACGCCATACCCTCACCCGTACCCTAACCCGTACCCTAAGCCGTACCCTAACCCTAACCCTAACCCTAAACCATACGCTACGCCGTACCCTCACCCGTACCCTAACCCGTATCCTAAGCCGTACCCTAACCCTAACCCTAACCCTAAACTATACCCTACGCCGTAACCTCACCCGTACCCTAACCGGTACCCTAAGCCGTACCCTAACCCTAACCCTAACCCTAACCCTAAACCTAACCCTAACCCATACCGTACGCCATACCCTAACACGTACCATAACCCTTATCCTAAGCCGTACCCTAACCCTAACCAATACCCTACGCAGTATCCTCACCCAAACCCTCACCCGTAACCTAAGCCGTACCCTAACCCTAACCCTAACCCTAACCCTAACCCTAACCCCTACCCTATGCCATACCCTCACCTGTACCCTATCCCATAACCTAAGCCGTACCATAACCCTAACACTAACCCTAACCCTAACCCATAACCTACGCCGTACCCTCGCCCGTACCCTAACCCGTATCCTAAGCCATACCCTAAACCTAACCCTAACACTAACCCTAACCCTAACCCTAACCCTAACCCATAACCTACGCCGTACCCTCACCCGTACCCTAACACGTACCCTAAGACGTACCGTAACCCTAACCCTAACACTAACCCTAACCCTAACCCACACTCTACGCCGTACCCTAACCCGTACCCTAACACGTATCCTAAGCCATACCCTAACCCTAACCAATACCCTACGCAGTACCCTCACCCGTACCCTCACCCGTACTTTAAGCCATACCCTAACTATAACCCTAACCCTAACCCTAACCCCTACCCTATGCCGTACCCTCACACGTACCCTATCCCATACGCTAAGCCGTACCCTAACCCTAACACTAACACTAACCCTAACCCTAACCCTAACCCTTACCCTACGCCATACCCTCACCCGTAACCTAACCCGTACCCTAAGCCGTACCCTAACCCTAACCCTAACCTATACACTACGCCGTACCCTCACCCGTACCCTAACCCGTACCCTAAGCCGTACCCTAACTCTAACCCTAACCCTAACCCTAACCCTTACCCATACCCTGCGCCATACCCTAACCCATACAATAACGTGTATCCTAAGCCATAACCTAACCCTAACCAATGACCTACACAGTACCCTCACCCGTACCCTAAGCCATACCCTAACCGTAACCCTAACACTAACCCTAACCCTAAACCCTACCCTATACCGTACCCTCACCTGTACCCTATCCCATAACCTAACCCTAACCATATCCCTAACACTAAACCTAACCCTAACCCATAACCTACGCCGTGCCCTCACCCGTACCCTAACCCGTATCCTAAGACGTACCGTAACCCTAACCAATACCCTACGCAGTATCCTCACCCATACCCTCACCCGTACCCTAAGCCGTACCCTAACCCTAACCCTAACCCTAACCCTAACCCCTACCCTATGCCATACCCTCACCTGTACCCTATCCCATAACCTAAGCCGTACCATAACCCTAACACTAACCCTAACCCTAAACCATAACCTATGCCGTACCCTCACCCGTACACTAACCCGTATCCTAAGCCGTACCCTAACCCTAACCCTAACCCTAACCCTAACCCATAACCTACGCCGTACCCTCACCCGTACCCTAACACGTACCCTAAGACGTACCGTAACCCTAACCCTAACACTAACCCTAACCCTAACCCACACTCTACGCCGTACCCTAACCCGTACCCTAACACGTATCCTAAGCCGTACCCTAACCCTAAGCAATAACCTACGCAGTACCCTCACCCGTACCCTCACCCGTACCCTAAGCCATACCCTAACCCTAACCCTAACCCTAACCCTAACCCCTAACCTACGCCGTACCCTCACCCGTATCCTATCCCATACCCTAAGCCGTACCCTAACCCTAACACTAACCCTAACCCTAACTCTAACCCTAAACTACCCTTGATTGCTTTTGCCTTTATTAGATTTCCTAAGCACTAGTGTACCCTAACCCTAACCCATACCGTAACCCTAACGCGTACCCTAACCCTAACCCAAAATCTAACCCTAACACGTACGCTAATCCTAACCCGTACCCTAAACCAATCCCTAACCCTAAAACTAACCCTAACCCTAAACCTTACCCTACGCCGTACCCTCACCCGTACCCTAACCCGTACCCTAAGACGTACCCTAACCCTAACCCTAACCCATACGCTACGCCATACCCTCACCCGTACCCTAACCCGTATCCTAAGCCGTACCCTAACCCTAAACCTAACCCTCACCCATACCCAACGCCGTAACCTAACCCATATCCTAACCCGTATCCTAAGCCGTACCCTAACCCTAACCAATAACCTACGCAGTACCCTCACCAGTACCCTCACCCGTATCCTAAGCCCTACCCTAACCCTAACCCTTACCCTAACCCTAAAATACCCTTTACTGCTTTTGCCTCCATTAGATTTCCTAAACACTAGTGTTTTAAGGAACAGGTTAAAAAGAAAACCTTATGTGATTTTTTTATAATGTGTTTATTCTTTATCTTATCCTAGTGACTAAAATCTTCTCCATGGCTGAACCCCAAATCATAATCCTTTACGTGCTAAGTGGTATCTAGAGAGTGGGATAGGTTTAATAAATACCCTAATCCTAAAGTGTACCCTAAACCTAACCCATACCCTAACCCTAACGTGTACCCTAACCCTAACCAAAACCCTAACCCGAACAAGTATGCTAATCCTAACCCGTACCCTAAACCAATCCCTAACCCTAAAACTAACCCTAACCCTAACCCTAACCCTAACCCATAACCTACGCCGTACCCTCACCCGTACCCTAACCCGTACCCTAAGCCGTACCCTAACCCTAACCCTAACCCTAACCCATACGCTACGCCGTACCCTCACCTGTACCCTAACCCGTACCCTAAGCCGTAACCTAACCCTAACCCTAACCCTAACCCTAACCCATACCCTACGCCGTACCCTAACCTGTACCTTAACCTGTATTCTAAGCCGTACCCTAACCATAACCAATACCCTACACAGTACCCTCACCCGTACCCTCACCCGTACCCTAAGCCATACCCTAACCCTAACCCTAACCTATACACTACGCCATACCCTCACCCGTACCCTAACCCGTACCCTAAGCCGTACCCTAACCCTAACCCTAACCCTAAACCATACGCTACGCCGTACCCTCACCCGTACCCTAACCCGTATCCTAAGCCGTACCCTAACCCTAACCCTAACCCTAAACTATACCCTACGCCGTAACCTCACCCGTACCCTAACCCGTACCCTAAGCCGTACCCTAACCCTAACCCTAACCCTAACCCTAAACCTAACCCTAACCCATACCGTACGCCATACCCTAACACGTACCATAACCCTTATCCTAAGCCGTACCCTAACCCTAACCAATACCCTACGCAGTATCCTCACCCAAACCCTCACCCGTACCCTAAGCTGTACCCTAACCCTAACCCTAACCCTAACCCTAACCCCTACCCTATGCCATACACTCACCTGTACCCTATCCCATAACCTAAGCCGTACCATAACCCTAACACTAACCCTAACCCTAACCCATAACCTACGCCGTACCCTCACCCGTACCCTAACCCGTATCCTAAGCCGTACCCTAAACCTAACCCTAACACTAACCCTAACCCTAACCCTAACCCTAACCCATAACCTACGCCGTACCCTCACCCGTACCCTAACACGTACGCTAAGACGTACCGTAACCCTAACCCTAACACTAACCCTAACCCTAACCCACACTCTACGCCGTACCCTAACCCGTACCCTAACACGTATCCTAAGCCATACCCTAACCCTAACCAATACCCTACGCAGTACCCTCACCCGTACCCTCACCCGTACCTTAAGCCATACCCTAACTCTAACCCTAACCCTAACCCTAACCCCTACCCTATGCCGTACCCTCACCCGTACCCTATCCCATACGCTAAGCCGTACCCTAACCCTAACACTAACACTAACCCTAACCCTAACCCTAAAACTTACCCTACGCCGTACCCTCACCCGTAACCTAACCCGTACCCTAAGTCGTACCCTAACCCTAACCCTAACCTATACACTACGCCGTACCCTCACCCGTACCCTAACCCGTACCCTAAGCCGTACCCTAACTCTAACCCTAACCCTAACCCTAACCCTTACCCATACCCTGCGCCGTACCCTAACCCATACAATAACGTGTATCCTAAGCCATAACCTAACCCTAACCAATGACCTACACAGTACCCTCACCCGTACCCTAAGCCATACCCTAACCGTAACCCTAACACTAACCCTAACCCTAAACCCTACCCTATACCGTACCCTCACCTGTACCCTATCCCATAACCTAACCCTAACCATATCCCTAACACTAAACCTAACCCTAACCCATAACCTACGCCGTGCCCTCACCCGTACCCTAACCCGTATCCTAAGACGTACCGTAACCCTAACCAATACCCTACGCAGTATCCTCACCCATACCCTCACCCGTACCCTAAGCCGTACCCTAACCCTAACCCTAACCCTAACCCTAACCCCTACCCTATGCCATACCCTCACCTGTACCCTATCCCATAACATAAGACGTACCATAACCCTAACACTAACCCTAACCCTAACCCATAACCTACGCCGTACCCTCACCCGTACCCTAACCCGTATCCTAAGCCGTACCGTAACCCTAACCCTAACCCTAACCCTAACCCATAACCTACGCCGTACCCTCACCCGTACCCTAACACGTACCCTAAGATGTACCGTAACCCTAACACTAACACTAACCCTAACCCTAACCCACACTCTACGCCGTACCCTAAACCGTACCCTAACACGTATCCTAAGCCGTACCCTAACCCTAACCAATACCCTACGCAGTACCCTCAGCCGTACCCTAAGCCATACCCTAACCGTAACCCTAACCCTAACCCTAACCCCTACCCTACGCCGTACCCTCACCCGTACCCTATCCCATACCCTAAGCCGTACCCTAACCCTAACACTAACCCTAACCCTAACCCTAACCCTAAACTACCCTTGACTGCTTTTGCCTCCATTAGATTTCCTAAGCACTAGTGTTTTAAGGAACAGGTTAAAAAGAAAATCCTAATGTGATTTTTTTATAATGTGTTTATTCTTTATCTTATCCTAGTGACGAAAATCTTCTCCATGGCTGGATCCTAAATAATATTCCTTTACGTGCTAAGTGGTATCTAGAGAGTGGGATAGGTTTAATAAATACCCTAATCCTAACGTGTACCCTAACCCTAACCCACACCTTAACCCTAATGCGTACTCTAACCTTAACCCAAACCCTAACCCTAACACGTACGCTAATCCTAACCCGTACCCTAAACCAATCCCTAAACCTAAAACTAACCCTAACCCTTACCCTAACCCTAACCCATACGCTACGCCGTACCCTCACCCATAACCTAACCCGTATCCTAAGCCGTACCTTAACCCTAAACCTAACCCTAACCTCTACCCTACGCCCTACCCTCACCCGTACCCTAACCCTTACCCAAAGCCTTACCCTAACCCTAACCCTAACCCTCACCCATACCCAACGCCGTAACCTAACCCATATCCTAACCCGTATCCTAAGCCGTACCCTAACCCTAACCAATAACCTACGCAGTACCCTCACCAGTACCCTCACCCGTATCCTAAGCCCTACCCTAACCCTAACCCTAACCCTAAACTACCCTTTACTGCTTTTGCCTCCATTAGATTTCCTAAACACTAGTGTTTTAAGGAACAGGTTAAAAAGAAAACCTTATGTGATTTTTTTATAATGTGTTTATTCTTTATCTTATCCTAGTGACTAAAATCTCCTCCATGGCTGAACCCCAAATAATATTCCTTTACATGCTAAGTGGTATCTAGAGAGTGGGATAGGTTTAATAAATACCCTAATCCTAAAGTGTACCCTAAACCTAACCCATACCCTAACCCTAACGCGTACCCTAACCCTAACCAAAACCCTAACCCAAAGAAGTATGCTAATCCTAACCCGTACCCTAAACCAATCCCTAACCCTAAAACTAACCCTAACCCTAACCCTAACCCTAACCCATAACCTACGCCGTACCCTCACCCGTACCCTAACCCGTACCCTAAGCCGTACCCTAACCCTAACCCTAACCCATACGCTACGCCGTACCCTCACCCGTACCCTAACCCGTACCCTAAGCCGTAACCTAACCCTAACCCTAACCCTAACCCTAACCCTAACCCATACCCTACGCCGTACCCTAACCCGTACCCTAACCCGTATTCTAAGCCGTACCCTAACCATAACCAATACCCTACACAGTACCCTCACCCGTACCCTCACCCGTACCCTAAGCCATACCCTAACCCTAACCCTAACCCTAACCTCTACACTACGCCATACCCTCACCCTTACCCTAACCCGTACCCTAAGCCGTACCCTAACCCTAACCCTAACCCTAAACCATACGCTACGCCGTACCCTCACCCGTACCCTAACCCGTATCCTAAGCCGTACCCTAACCCTAACCCTAACCCTAAACTATACCCTACGCCGTAACCTCACCCGTACCCTAACCCGTACCCTAAGCCGTACCCTAACCCTAACCCTAACCCTAACCCTAACCCTAACCCTAACCCATACCGTACGCCATACCCTAACCCGTACACTAACCCGTATCCTAAGCCATATCCTAACCCTAATGCGTACCCTAACCCTAACCCAAACCCTAACCCTAACACGTACGCTAATCCTAACCCGTACCCTAAACCAATCCCTAACCCTAAAACTAACCCTAACCCTAACCCTAACCCTAACCCATACCGTACGCCATACCCTAACACGTACCCTAACCCGTATCCTAAGCCGTACCCTAACACTAACCAATACCCTACGCAGTATCCTCACCCATACCCTCACCCGTACCCTAAGCCGTACCCTAACCCTAACCCTAACCCTAACCCTAACCCTAACCCCTACCCTATGCCATACCCTCACCTGTACCCTATCCCATAACCTAAGCCGTACAATAACCCTAACACTAACCCTAACCCTAACCCATAACCTACGCCGTACCCTCACCCGTACCCTAACCCGTATCCTAAGCCGTACCCTACCCTAACCCTAACCCTAACCCTAACCCATAACCTACGCCGTACCCTCACCCGTACCCTAACACGTACCCTAAGACGTACCGTAACCCTAACCCTAACACTAACCCTAACCCTAACCCACACTCTACGCCGTACCCTAACCCGTACCCTAACACGTATCCTAAGCCGTACCCTAACCCTAACCAATACCCTACGCAGTACACTCACCCGTACCCTCACCCGTACCCTAAGCCATACCCTAACCCTAACCCTAACCCTAACCCTAAGCCCTACCCTACGCCGTACCCTCACCGGTACCCTATCCCATACGCTAAGCCGTACCCTAACCCTAACACTAACACTAACCCTAACCCTAACCCCTACCCTACGCCGTACCCTCACCCGTACCCTATCCCATACCCTAAGCCGTACCCTAACCCTAACACTAACCCTAACCCTAACCCTAACCCTAAACTACCCTTGATTGCTTTTGCCTCTATTAGATTTCCTAAGCACTAGTGTTTTAAGGAACAGGTTAAAAAGAAAATCCTAATGTGATTTTTTTATAATGTGTTTATTCTTTATCTTATCCTAGTGACTAAAATCTTCTCCATGGCTGGATCCCTAATAATATTCCTTTACGTGCTAAGTGGTAACTAGAGAGTGGGATAGGTTTAATAAATACCCTAATCCTAACGTGTACCCTAAACCTAACCCACACCCTAACCCTAACGCGTACCCTAACCCTAACGCAAAACCTAACCCTAACACGTACGCTAATCCTAACCTGTACCCTAAACCAATCCCTAACCCTAAAACTAACCCTAACCCTTACCCTACGCCGTACCCGCACCCGTACCCTAACCCGTACCCTAAGACGTACCCTAACCCTAACCCTAACCCATACGCTACGCCGTACCCTCACCCGTACCCTCACCCGTACCCTACGCCGTACCCTAACCCCTACCCTAACCCTAACTCTAACCCTTACCCCTACCCTACGCCGTACCCTCACCCGTACCCTATCCCATACGCTAAGCCGTACCCTAACCCTAACACTAACACTAACCCTAACCCTAACCCTAACCCATACCTTACGCCGTACCCTCACCTTTAACCTATCCCGTACCCTAAGCCGTACCCTAACCCTAACCCTAACCTATACACTACGCCATACCCTCACCCGTACCCTAACCCGTACCCTAAGCCGTACCCTAACCCTAAGCAATACCCTATGCAGTACCCTCACCCGTACCCTCACCCGTACCCTAAGCCATAACCTAACCCTAACCCTAACCCTAACCCTAACCCCTACCCTACGCCGTACCCTCACCCGTATCCTATACCATACCCTAAGCCGTACCCTAACCCTAACACTAACCCTAACCCTAACCCTAACCCTAAACTACCCTTGATTGCTTTTGCCTTTATTAGATTTCCTAAGCACTAGTGTCTTAAGGAACAGGTTAAAAAGAAAATCCTAATGTGATTTTTTTATAATGTGTTTATTCTTTATCTTATCCTAGTGACTAAAATCTTCTCCATGGCTGGATCCCTAATAATATTCCTTTACGTTCTAAGTGGTATCTAGAGAGTGGGATAGGTTTAATAAATACCCTAATCCTAACGTGTACCCTAACCCTAACCCATACCCTAACCCTAACGCGTACCCTAACCCTAACCCAAAATCTAACCCTAACACGTAGGCTAATCCTAACCCGTACCCTAAACCAATCCCTAACCCTAAAACTAACCCTAACCCTAACCCTAACCCTAACACTTACCCTACGCCGTACCCTCACCCATACCCTAACCCGTACCCTAAGACGTACCCTAACCCTAACCCTAACCCATACGCTACGCCGTACTCTCACCCGTACCCTAACCCGTATCCTAAGCCGTACCCTAACCCTAAACCTAACCCTAACATCTACCCTACACCGTACCCTCACCCGTACCCTAACCCGTACCCAAAGCCTTACCCTAACCCTAACCCTAACCCTAACCCTAACCGCTACCCTACGCAGTACACTATCCCATACCCTAAGCGGTACCCTAACCCTAACACTAACCCTAAACCTAACCCTAAACCCTACCCTACGCCGTACCCTCAACCGTAACCTATCCCATACCCTAAGCCGTACCCTAACCCTAACACTAACCCTAACCCTAAACCTAAACCCTAACCTAAGCCGTACCCTCACCCGTACCCTATCCCATACCCTAAGCCGTACCCTAACCCTAACCCTAACCCTAACCTATACACTACGCCATACCCTCACCCGTACCCTAACCCGTACCCTAAGCCGTACCCAAACCCTAACCCTAACTCTGACCTATACACTACGCCGTACCCTCACCCGTACCCTAACCCGTACCCTAAGCCGTACCCTAACCCTAACCCTAACCCTAAACCATACGCTACGCCGTACCCTCACCCGTACCCTAACCCGTATCCTAAGCCGTACCCTAACCCTAACCCTAACCCTAAACTATACCCTACGCCGTAACCTCACCCGTACCCTAACCCGTACCCTAAGCCGTACCCTAACCCTAACCCTAACCCTAACCCTAACCCTAACCCTAACCCATACCGTACGCCATACCCTAACACGTACCCTAACCCGTATCCTAAGCCGTACCCTAACCCTAACCAATACCCTACGCAGTATCCTCACCCATACCCTCACCCGTACCCTAAGCCGTACCCTACCCCTAACCCTAACCCTAACCCTAACCCTAACCCCTACCCTATGCCATACCCTCACCTGTACCCAATCCCATAACCTAAGCCGTACCATAACCCTAACACTAACCCTAACCCTAACCCCTAACCTACGCCGTACCCTCACCCATACCCTAACCCGTATCCTAAGCCGTACCCTAACCCTAACCCTAACCCTAAACCTAACCCATAACCTACGCCATACCCTCACCCGTACCCTAACACGTACCCTAAGACGTACCGTAACCCTAACCCTAACACTAACCCTAACCCTAACCCACACTCTACGCCGTATCCTAACCCGTACCCTAACACGTATCCTAAGCCGTACCCTAACCCTAAGCAATACCCTACGCAGTACCCTCACCAGTACCCTCACCCGTACCCTAAGCCATACCCTAACCCTAACCCTAACCCTAACCCTAAGCCCTACCCTACGCCGTACCCTCACCCGTACCCTATCCCATATGCTAAGCCGTACCCTAACCCTAACACTAACACTAACCCTAACCCTAACCCTAACTCATACCCTACGCCGTACCCTCACCCGTACCCTATCCCATATGCTAAGCCGTACCCTAACCCTAACACTAACACTAACCCTAACCCTAACCCTAACCTATACACTATGCCGTACCCTCACCCGTACCCTAAGCCGTACCCTAACTCTAACCCTAACCCTAACCCTAACCCTTACCCATACCCTGCGCCGTACCCTAACCCATACAATAACCTGTATCCTAAGCCTTAACCTAACCCTAACCAATGACCTACACAGTACCCTCACCCGTACCCTAAGCCGTACCCTAACCCTAACCCTAACACTAACCCTAACCCTAAACCCTACCCTATGCCGTACCCTCACCCATACCCTATCCCATACCCTAAGCCGTACCCTAACCCTAACACTAACCCTAACCCTAACCCTAAACTACCCTTGACTGCTTTTGCCTCCAATAGATTTCCTAAGCACTACTGTTTTAAGGAACAGGTTAAAAAGAAAATCCTAATGTGATTTTTTTATAATGTGTTTATTCTTTATCTTATCCTAGTGACGAAAATCTTCTCCATGGCTGGACCCCAAATAATAATCCTTTACGTGCTAAGTGGTATCTAGAGAGTGGGATAGGTTTAATAAATACCCTAATCCTAACGTGTACCCTAACACTAACCCACACCCTAACCCTAATGCGTACCCTAACCCTAACCCAAACCCTAACCCTAACACGTACGCTAATCCTAACCCGTACCCTAAACCAATCCCTAACCCTAAAACTAACCCTAACCCTAACCCTAACCCTAACCCATACGCTACGCCGTACCCTCACCCATACCCTAACCCTTATCCTAAGCCGAACCCTAACCCTAAACCTAACCCTAACCTCTACCCTACGCCATACCCTCACCCGTACCCTAACCCGTACCCAAAGCCTTACCCTAACCCTAACCTTAACCCTCACCCATACCCAACGCCGTAACCTAACCCATATCCTAACCCGTGTCCTAAGCCGTACCCTAACCCTAACCAATAACCTACGCAGTACCCTCACCAGTACCCTCACCCGTATCCTAAGCCCTACCCTAACCCTAACCCTAACCCTAACCCTAAACTAACCTTTACTGCTTTTGCCTCCATTAGATTTCCTAAACACTAGTGTTTTAAGGAACAGGTTAAAAAGAAAATCCTAATGTGATTTTTTTATAATGTGTTTATTCTTTATCGTATCCTAGTGACTAAAATCTTCTCCATGGCTGGATCCCTAATAATATTCCTTTACGTGCTAAGAGGTATCTAGAGAGTGGGATAGGTTTAATAAATACCCTAATCCTAACGTGTACCCTAACCCTAACCCGTACCCTAACCCTAACGCGTACCCTAACCCTAACCCAAAACCTAACCCTAACACGTACGCTAATCCTAACCTGTACCCTAAACCAATCCCTAACCCTAAAACTAACCCTAACCCTAACCCTAACCCTAACCCTAACCCTAACCCTAACCCATACGCTACGCCGTACCCTCACCCGTACCCTAACCCGTATACTAAGCCGTATCCTAACCCTAACCAATACCCTACGCAGTACCCTCACCCGTACCCTCACCCGTACCCTAAGCCGTACCCTAACCCCAACCCTAACCCTAACTCTAACCCTAACCCCTACCCTAAGCCGTACCCTCACCCGTACCCTATCCCATACACTAAGCCGTACCCTAACCCTAACACTAACACTAACCCTAACCCTAACCCATACCCTACGCCGTACCCTCACCCGTAACCTAAACCGTACCCTAAGCCGTACCCTAACCCTAACCCTAACCTATACACTACGCCGTACCCTCACCCGTACCCTAACCCGTACCCTAAGCCGTACCCTAACTCTTACCCTAACCCTAACCCTAACCCTTACCCATACCCTGTGCCGTACACTAACCCATACAATAACCTGTATCCTAAGCCTTAACCTAACCCTAACCAATGCCCTACACAGTACCCTCACTCGTACCCTAAGCCATACCCTAACCCTAACCCTAACACTAACACTAACCCTAAACCCTACCCTATGCCGTACCCTCACCCATACCCTATCCCATACCCTAAGACGTACCCTAACCCTAACACTAACCCTAACCCTAACCCTAACCCTAAACTACCCTTGACTGCTTTTGCCTCCATTAGATTTCCTAAGCACTAGTGTTTTAAGGAACAGGTTAAAAAGAAAATCCTAATGTGATTTTTTTATAATGTGTTTATTCTTTATCTTATCCTAGTGACGAAAATCTTCTCCATGGCTGGACCCTAAATAATATTCCTTTACGTGCTAAGTGGTAAGTAGAGAGTGGGATAGGTTTAATAAATACCCTAATCCTAACGTGTACCCTAACCCTAACACACACCCTAACCCTAATGCGTACCCTAACCCTAACCCAAACCCTAACCCTAACACGTACGCTAATCCTAACCCGTACCCTAAACCAATCCCTAACCCTAAAACTAACCCTAACCCTAACCCTAACCCTAACCCATAAGCTACGCCGTACCCTCACCCATACCCTAACCCGTATCCTAAGCCGTACCCTAAACCTAAACCTAACCCTAACCTCTACCCTACGCCGTACCCTCACCCGTACCCTAACCCGTACCCAAAGCCTTACCCTAACCCTAACCCTAACCCTCACCCATACCCAACGCCATAACCTAACCCATATCCTAACCCGTATCCTAAGCCGTACCCTAACCCTAACCAATAACCTACGCAGTACCCTCACCAGTACCCTCACCCGTATCCTAAGCCCTACCCTAACCCTAACCCTAACCCTAACCCTAAACTACCCTTTACTGCTTTTGCCTCCATTAGATTTCCTAAACACTAGTGTTTTAAGGAACAGGTTAAAAAGAAAACCTTATGTGATTTTTTTATAATGTGTTTATTCTTTATCTTATCCTAGTGACTAAAATCTTCTCCATGGATGAACCCCAAATAATAATCCTTTACGTGCTAAGTGGTATCTAGAGAGTGGGATAGGTTTAAAAAATACCCTAATCCTAAAGTGTACCCTAAACCTAACCCATACCCTAACCCTAACGTGTACCCTAACCCTAACCAAAACCCTAACCCGAACAAGTATGCTAATCCTAACCCGTACCCTAAACCAATCCCTAACCCTAAAACTAACCCTAACCCTAACCCTAACCCTAACCCATAACCTACGCCGTACCCTCACCCGTACCCTAACCCGTGCCCTAAGCCGTACCCTAACCCTAACCCTAACCCTAACCCATACGCTACGCCGTACCCTCACCCGTACCCTAACCCGTATCCTAAGCCGTACCCTAACCCTAACCCTAACCCTAACCGCTACCCTACGCCGTACCCTATCCCATACCCTAAGCGGTACCCTAAACCTAACACTAACCCTAACCCTAACCCTAACCCATACCCTACGCCGTACCCTCACCCGTACCCTAACCCGTATCCTAAGTCGTACCCTAACCCTAACCCTAACCCTAACCCTAACCCTAACCCATACCCTACGCCATACCCTAACCCGTACCCTAACCCGTATCCTAAGCCGTATCCTAACCCTAACCAATACCCTACGCAGTATCCTCACCCATACCCTCACCCGTACCCTAAGCCGTACCCTAACCCTAACCCTAATCCTAACCCTAACCCATAACCTACGCCGTGCCCTCATCTGTACCTTAACACGTACCCTAAGACGTACCGTAACCCTAACCCTAACACTAACCCTAAACCTAACCCACACTCTACGGCGTACCCTAACCCGTACCCTAACACGTATCCTAAGCCGTACCCTAACCCTAACCAATACCCTACGCAGTACCTTCACCCGTACCCTCACCCGTAACCTAACCCGTACCCTAAGCCATACCCTAACCCTAACCCTAACCTATACACTACGCCGTACCCTCACCCGTACCCTAACCCGTACCTTAAGCCGTACCCTAACTCTAACCCTAACCCTAACCCTAACCCTTACCCATACCCTGCGCCGTACCCTAACCCATACAATAACCTGTATCCTAAGCCTTAACCTAACCCTAACCAATGACCTACACAGTACCCTCACCCGTACCCTAAGCCATACCCTAACCCTAACCCTAACACTAACCTTAACCCTAAACCCTACCCTATGCCGTATCCTCACCCATACCCTATCCCATACCCTAAGCCGAACCCTAACCCTAACCCTAACCCTAACCCAAACCCTAACCCTAACACGTACGCTAATCCTAACCCGTACCCTAAACCAATCCCTAACCCTAAAACTAACCCTAACCCTAACCCTAACCCTCACCCATACCCAACGCCGTAACCTAACCCATATCCTAACCCGTATCCTAAGCCGTACCCTAACCCTAACCAATAACCTATGCAGTACCCTCACCAGTACCCTCACCCGTATCCTAAATCCTACCCTAACCCTAACCCTAACCCTAACCCTAAACTACCCTTTACTGCTTTTGACTCCATTAGATTTCCTAAACACTAGTGTTTTAAGGAACAGGTTAAAAAGAAAACCTTATGTGATTTTTTTATAATGTGTTTATTCTTTATCTTATCCTAGTGACTAAAATCTTCTCCATGGCTGAACCCCAAATAATATTCCTTTACGTGCTAAGTGGTATCTAGAGAGTGGGATAGGTTTAATAAATACCCTAATCCTAAAGTGTACCCTAAACCTAACCCATACCCTAACCCTAACGCGTACCCTAACCCTAACCAAAACCCTAACCCGAACACGTATGCTAATCCTAACCCGTACCCTAAACCAATCCCTAACCCTAACCCTAACCCTAATCCATAACCTACACCGTACCCTCACCCGTAACCTAACCCGTACCCTAAGCCATACCCTAACCCTAACCCTAACCCTAAACCATAGGCTACGCCGTACCCTCACCCGTACCCTAAGCCGTATCCTAAGCCGTACCCTAACCCTAAACCTAACCCTAAACTATACCCTACGTCGTAACCTCACCCGTACCCTAACCCGTACCCTAAGCCGTACCCTAACCCTAACCCTAACCCTAACCCTAACCCTAACCCTAACCCATACCGTACGCCATACCCTAACACGTACCCTAACCCATATCCTAAGCCGTACCCTAACCCTAACCAATACCCTACGCAGTATCCTCACCCATACCCTCACCCGTACCCTAAGCCGTACCCTAACCCTTACCCTAACCCTAACCCTAACCCTAACCCCTACACTATGCCATACCCTCACCTGTACCCTATCCCATAACCTAAGCCGTACCATAACCCTAACACTAACCCTAACCCTAAACCATAACCTATGCCGTATCCTCACCCGTACACTAACCCGTATCCTAAGCCGTACCCTAACCCTAACCCTAACCCTAACCCTAACCCATAACCTACGCCGTACCCTCACCCGTACCCTAACACGTACCCTAAGACGTACCGTAACCCTAACCCTAACACTAACCCTAACCCTAACCCACACTCTACGCCGTACCCTAACCCGTACCCTAACACGTATCCTAAGCCGTACCCTAACCCTAAGCAATACCCTACGCAGTACCCTCACCCGTACCCTCACCCGTACCCTAAGCCATACCCTAACCCTAACCCGAAACCTAACCCTAACCCCTAACCTACGCCGTACCCTCACCCGTATCCTATCCCATACCCTAAGCCGTACCCTAACCCTAACACTAACCCTAACCCTAACCCTAACCCTAAACTACCCTTGATTGCTTTTGCCTTTATTAGATTTCCTAAGGACTAGAGTTTTAAGGAACAGGTTAAAAAGAAAATCCTAATGTGATTTTTTTATAATGTGTTTATTCTTTATCTTATCCTAGTGACTAAAATCTTCTCATGGCTGGATCCCTAATAATATTCCTTTACGTGCTAAGTGGTATCTAGAGAGTGGGATAGGTTTAATAAATACCCTAATCCTAACGTGTACCCTAACCCTAACCCATACCGTAACCCTAACGCGTACCCTAACCCTAAACCAAAATCTAACCCTAACACGTACGCTAATCCTAACCCGTACCCTAAACCAATCCCTAACCCTAAAACTAACCCTAACCCTAACCCTAACCCTAAACCTTACCCTACGCCGTACCCTCACCCGTACCCTAACCCATACCCTAAGACGTACCCTAACCCTAACCCTAACCCATACGCTACGCCATACCCTCACCCGTACCCTAACCCGTATCCTAAGCCGTACCCTAAACCTAAAACTAACCCTAACCTCTACCCTACGCCGTACCGTCACCCGTACCCTAACCCGTACCCACAGCCTTACCCTAACCCTAACCCTAACCCTCACCCATACCCAACGCCGTAACCTAACCCATATCCTAACCCGTATCCTAAGCCGTACCCTAACCCTAACCAATAACCTACGCAGTACCCTCACCAGTACCCTCACCCGTATCCTAAGCCCTACCCTAACCCTAACCCTTACCCTAACCCTAAAATACCCTTTACTGCTTTTGCCTCCATTAGATTTCCTAAACACTAGTGTTTTAAGGAACAGGTTAAAAAGAAAACCTTATGTGATTTTTTTATAATGTGTTTATTCTTTATCTTATCCTAGTGACTAAAATCTTCTCCATGGCTGAACCCCAAATAATAATCCTTTACGTGCTAAGTGGTATCTAGAGAGTGGGATAGGTTTAATAAATACCCTAATCCTAAAGTGTACCCTAAACCTAACCCATACCCTAACCCTAACGTGTACCCTAACCCTAACCAAAACCCTAACCCGAACAAGTATGCTAATCCTAACCCGTACCCTAAACCAATCCCTAACCCTAAAACTAACCCTAACCCTAACCCTAACCCTAACCCATAACCTACGCCGTACCCTCACCCGTACCCTAACCCGTACCCTAAGCCGTACCCTAACCCTAACCCTAACCCTAACCCATACGCTACGCCGTACCCTCACCCGTACCCTAAACCGTATCCTAAGCCGTACCCTAACCCTAACCCTAACCCTAACCCTAACCGCTACCCTATGCTGTACCCTATCCCATACCCTAAGCGGTACCCTAAACCTAACACTAACCCTAAACCTAACCCTAACCCTTACCCTACGCCGTACCCTCACCTGTAACCTATCCCATACCCTAAGCCGTACCCTAACCCTAACACTAACCCTAACCCTAAACCTAACCCCTACCCTACGCCGTACCCTCACCCGTACCCTATCCCATACCCTAAGCCGTACCCTAACCCTAACCCTAACCCTAACATATACACTACGCCATACCCTCACCCGTACCCTAACCCGTACCCTAAGCCGAACCCTAACCCTAACACTTACCCTAACCTATACACTACTCCTTATCCTCACCCGTACCCTAAGCCGTACCCTAAGCCGTACCCTAACCCTAACCCTAACCCTAACCCTAAACCTAACCCTAACCCATACCGTACGCCATACCCTAACACGTACCATAACCCTTATCCTAAGCCGTACCCTAACCCTAACCAATAGCCTACAGATTACCCTCACCCAAACCCTCACCCGTACCCTAAGCCGTACCCTAACCCTAAACCTAACCCTAACCCATAACCTACGCCGTGCCCTCACCCGTACCCTAACCCGTATCCTAAGACGTACCGTAACCCTAACCAATACCCTACGCAGTATCCTCACCCATACCCTCACCCGTACCCTAAGCCGTACCCTAACCCTAACCCTAACCCTAACCCTAACCCTAACCCCTACCCTATGCCATACCCTCACCTGTACCCTATCCCATAACCTAAGACGTACCATAACCCTAACCCTAACCCATAACCTACGCCATACCCTCACCCGTACCCTAACCCGTATCCTAAGCCATACCGTAACCCTAACCCTAACCCTAACCCATAACCTACGCCGTACCCTCACCCGTACCCTAACACGTACCCTAAGATGTACCGTAACCCTAACCCTAACACTAACCCTAACCCTAACCCACACTCTACGCCGTACCCTAACCCGTACCCTAACACGTATCCTAAGCCGTACCCTAACCCTAACCAATACCCTACGCAGTACCCTAAGCCATACCCTAACCGTAACCCTAAACCTAACCCTAACCCCTACCCTACGCCGTACCCTCACCCGTACCCTATCCCATACCCTAAGCCGTACCCTAACCCTAACACTAACCCTGACCCTAACCCTAACCCTAAACTACCCTTGACTGCTTTTGCGTCCATTAGATTTCCTAAGCACTAGTGTTTTAAGGAACAGGTTAAAAAGAAAATCCTAATGTGATTTTTTTATAATGTGTTTATTCTTTATCTTATCCTAGTGACGAAAATCTTCTCCATGGCTGGATCCTAAATAATATTCCTTTACGTGCTAAGTGGTATCTAGAGAGTGGGATAGGTTTAATAAATACCCTAATCCTAACGTGTACCCTAACCCTAACCCACACCTTAACCCTAATGCGTACTCTAACCCTAACCCAAACCCTAACCCTAACACGTACGCTAATCCTAACCCGTACCCTAAACCAATCCCTAACCCTAAAACTAACCCTAACCCTTACCCTAACCCTAACCCATACGCTACGCCGTACCCTCACCCATACCCTAACCCGTATCATAAGCCGTACCTTAACCCTAAACCTAACCCTAACCTCTACCCTACGCCGTACCCTCACCCGTACCCTAACCCTTACCCAAAGCCTTACCCTAACCCTAACCCTAACCCTCACCCATACCCAACGCCGTAACCTAACCCATATCCTAACCCGTATCCTAAGCCGTACCCTAACCCTAACCAATAACCTACGCAGTACCCTCACCAGTACCCTCACCCGTATCCTAAGTCCTACCCTAACCCTAACCCTAACCCTAACCCTAAACTACCCTTTACTGCTTTTGCCTCCATTAGATTTCCTAAACACTAGTGTTTTAAGGAACAGGTTAAAAAGAAAACCTTATGTGATTTTTTTATAATGTGTTTATTCTTTATCTTATCCTAGTGACTAAAATCTTCTCCATGGCTGAACTCCAAATAATATTCCTTTACGTGCTAAGTGGTATCTAGAGAGTGGGATAGGTTTAATAAATACCCTAATCCTAAAGTGTACCCTAAACCTAACCCATACCCTAACCCTAACGCGTACCCTAACCCTAACCAAAACCCTAACCCGAACACGTATGCTAATCCTAACCCGTACCCTAAACCAATCCCTAACCCTAAAACTAACCCTAACCCTAACCCTAACCCTAATCCATAACCTACACCGTACCCTCACCCGTACCCTAACCCGTACCCTAAGCCGTACCCTAACCCTAACCCTAACCCTAAACCATACGCTACGCCGTACCCTCACCCGTACCCTAACCCGTATCCTAAGCCGTACCCTAACCCTAACCCTAACCCTAAACTATACCCTACGCCATAACCTCACCCGTACCCTAACCCGTACCCTAAGCCGTACCCTAACCCTAACCCTAACCCTAACCCTAACCCTAACCCATACCGTACGCCATACCCTAACACGTACCCTAACCCATATTCTAAGCCGTACCCTAACCCTAACAAATACCCTACGCAGTATCCTCACCCATACCCTCACCCGTACCCTAAGCCGTACCCTAACCCTTACCCTAACCCTAACCCTAACCCTAACCCCTACCCTATGCCATACCCTCACCTGTACCCTATCCCATAACCTAAGCCGTACCATAACCCTAACACTAATCCTAACCCTAAACCACAACCTATGCCGTACCCTCACCCGTACACAAACCCGTATCCTAAGCCGTACCCTAACCCTAACCCTAACCCTAACCCTAACCCATAACCTACGCCGTACCCTCACCCGTACCCTAACACGTACCCTAAGACGTACCGTAACCCTAACCCTAACACTAACCCTAACCCTAACCCACACTCTACGCCGTACCCTAACCCGTACCCTAACACGTATCCTAAGCCGTACCCTAACCCTAACCAATACCCTACGCAGTATCCTCACCCAAACCCTCACCCGTACCCTAAGCCGTACCCTAACCCTAACCCTAACCCTAACCCTAACCCCTACCCTATGCCATACCCTCACCTGTACCCTATCCCATAACCTAAGCCGTACCATAACCCTAACACTAACCCTAACCCTAACCCATAACCTACGCCGTACCCTCACCCGTACCCTAACCCGTACCCAAAGCCTTACCCTAACCCTACCCTTAACCCTCACCCATACCCAACGCCGTAACCTAACCCATATCCTAACCCGTATCCTAAGCCGTACCCTAACCCTAACCAATAACCTACGAAGTACCCTCACCAGTACCCTCACCCGTATCCTAAGCCCTACCCTAACCCTAACCCTAACCCTAACCCTAAACTACCCTTTACTGCTTTTGCCTCCATTAGATTCCCTAAACACTAGTGTTTTAAGGAACAGGTTAAAAAGAAAACCTTATGTGATTTTTTTATAATGTGTTTATTCTTTATCTTATCCTAGTGACTAAAATCTTCTCCATGGCTGAACCCCAAATAATAATCCTTTACGTGCTAAGTGGTATCTAGAGAGTGGGATAGGTTTAATAAATACCCTAATCCTAAAGTGTACCCTAAACCTAACCCATACCCTAACCCTAACGTGTACCCTAACCCTAACCAAAACCCTAACCCGAACAAGTATGCTAATCCTAACCCGTACCCTAAACCAATCCCTAACCCTAAAACTAAGCCTAACCCTAACCCTAACCCTAACCCATAACCTACGCCGTACCCTCACCCGTACCCTAACCCGTACCCTAAGCCGTACCCTAACCCTAACCCTAACCCTAACCCATACGCTACGCCGTACCCTCACCCGTACCCTAAACCGTATCCTAAGCCGTACCCTAACCCTAACCCTAACCCTAACCCTAACCGCTACCCTACGCTGTACCCTATCCCATACCCTAAGCGGTACCCTAAACCTAACACTAACCCTAAACCTAACCCTAACCCCTACCCTACGCCGTACCCTCACCCGTAACCTATCCCATACCCTAAGCCGTACCCTAACCCTAACACTAACCCTAACCCTAAACCTAACCCCTACCCTACGCCGTACCCTCACCCGTACCCTATCCCATACCCTAAGCCGTACCCTAACCCTAACCCTAACCCTAACATATACACTACGCCATACCCTCACCCGTACCCTAACCCGTACCCTAAGCCGAACCCTAACCCTAACCCTAACCCTAACCTATACACTACTCCTTACCCTCACCCGTACCCTAAGCCGTACCCTAAGCCGTACCCTAAACCTAACCCTAACCTTAACCCTAACCCATACCCTACGCCGTAACCTAACCCGTACCCTAACCCGTATTCTAAGCCGTACCCTAACCATAACCAATAGCCTACAGAGTACCCTCACCCGTACCCTCACCCGTACCCTAAGCCATACCCTAACCCTAACCCTAACCCTAACCTATACACTACGCCATACCCTCACCCGTACCCTAACCCGTACCCTAAGCCGTACCCTAACCCTAACCCTAACCCTAAACCATACGCTACGCCGTACCCTCACCCGTACCCTAACCCGTATCCTAAGCCGTACCCTAACACTAACCCTAACCCTAAACTATACCCTACGCCGTAACCTCACCCGTACCCTAACCCGTACCCTAAGCCGTACCCTAACCCTAACCCTAACCCTAACCCTAAACCTAACCCTAACCCATACCGTACGCCATACCCTAACACGTACCATAACCCTTATCCTAAGCCGTACCCTAACCCTAACCAATACCCTACGCAGTATCCTCACCCAAACCCTCACCCGTACCCTAAGCCGTACCCTAACCCTAACCCTAACCCTAACCCTAACCCCTACCCTATGCCATACCCTCACCTGTACCCTATCCCATAACCTAAGCCGTACCATAACCCTAACACTAACCCTAACCCTAACCCATAACCTACGCCGTACCCTCACCCGTACCCTAACCCGTATCCTAAGCCGTACCCTAAACCTAACCCTAACACTAACCCTAACCCTAACCCATAACCTACGCCGTACCCTCACCCGTACCCTAACACGTACCCTAAGACGTACCGTAACCCTAACCCTAACACTAACCCTAACCCTAACCCACACTCTACGCCGTACCCTAACCCGTACCCTAACACGTATCCTAAGCCATACCCTAACCCTAACCAATACCCTACGCAGTACCCTCACCCATACCCTCACCCGTACCTTAAGCCATACCCTAACTCTAACCCTAACCCTAACCCTAACCCCTACCCTATGCCGTACCCTCACCCGTACCCTATCCCATACGCTAAGCCGTACCCTAACCCTAACACTAACACTAACCCTAACCCTAACCCTAACCCTTACCCTACGCCGTACCCTCACCCGTAACCTAACCCGTACCCTAAGCCGTACCCTAACCCTAACCCTAACCTATACACTACGCCGTACCCTCACCCGTACCCTAACACGTACCCTAAGCCGTACCCTAACTCTAACCCTAACCCTAACCCTAACCCTTACCCATACCCTGCGCCGTACCCTAACCCATACAATAACGTGTATCCTAAGCCATAACCTAACCCTAACCAATGACCTACACAGTACCCTCACCCGTACCCTAAGCCATACCCTAACCGTAACCCTAACACTAACCCTAACCCTAAACCCTACCCTATACCGTACCCTCACCTGTACCCTATCCCATAACCTAACCCTAACCATATCCCTAACACTAAACCTAACCCTAACCCATAACCTACGCCGTGCCCTCACCCGTACCCTAACCCGTATCCTAAGACGTACCGTAACCCTAACCAATACCCTACGCAGTATCCTCACCCATACCCTCACCCGTACCCTAAGCCGTACCCTAACCCTAACCCTAACCCTAACCCTAACCCTAACCCCTACCCTATGCCATACCCTCACCTGTACCCTATCCCATAACCTAAGACGTACCATAACCCTAACACTAACCCTAACCCTAACCCATAACCTACGCCATACCCTCACCCGTACCCTAACCCGTATCCTAAGCCGTACCGTAACCCTAACCCTAACCCTAACCCTAACCCATAACCTACGCCGTACCCTCACCCGTACCCTAACACGTACCCTAAGATGTACCGTAACCCTAACCCTAACACTAACCCTAACCCTAACCCACACTCTACGCCGTACCCTAACCCGTACCCTAACACGTATCCTAAGCCGTACCCTAACCCTAACCAATACCCTACGCAGTACCCTAAGCCATACCCTAACCGTAACCCTAAACCTAACCCTAACCCCTACCCTACGCCGTACCCTCACCCGTACCCTATCCCATACCCTAAGCCGTACCCTAACCCTAACACTAACCCTGACCCTAACCCTAACCCTAAACTACCCTTGACTGCTTTTGCGTCCATTAGATTTCCTAAGCACTAGTGTTTTAAGGAACAGGTTAAAAAGAAAATCCTAATGTGATTTTTTTATAATGTGTTTATTCTTTATCTTATCCTAGTGACGAAAATCTTCTCCATGGCTGGATCCTAAATAATATTCCTTTACGTGCTAAGTGGTATCTAGAGAGTGGGATAGGTTTAATAAATACCCTAATCCTAACGTGTACCCTAACCCTAACCCACACCTTAACCCTAATGCGTACTCTAACCCTAACCCAAACCCTAACCCTAACACGTACGCTAATCCTAACCCGTACCCTAAACCAATCCCTAACCCTAAAACTAACCCTAACCCTTACCCTAACCCTAACCCATACGCTACGCCGTACCCTCACCCATACCCTAACCCGTATCATAAGCCGTACCTTAACCCTAAACCTAACCCTAACCTCTACCCTACGCCGTACCCTCACCCGTACCCTAACCCTTACCCAAAGCCTTACCCTAACCCTAACCCTAACCCTCACCCATACCCAACGCCGTAACCTAACCCATATCCTAACCCATATCCTAAGCCGTACCCTAACCCTAACCAATAACCTACGCAGTACCCTCACCAGTACCCTCACCCGTATCCTAAGTCCTACCCTAACCCTAACCCTAACCCTAACCCTAAACTACCCTTTACTGCTTTTGCCTCCATTAGATTTCCTAAACACTAGTGTTTTAAGGAACAGGTTAAAAAGAAAACCTTATGTGATTTTTTTATAATGTGTTTATTCTTTATCTTATCCTAGTGACTAAAATCTTCTCCATGGCTGAACTCCAAATAATATTCCTTTACGTGCTAAGTGGTATCTAGAGAGTGGGATAGGTTTAATAAATACCCTAATCCTAAAGTGTACCCTAAACCTAACCCATACCCTAACCCTAACGCGTACCCTAACCCTAACCAAAACCCTAACCCGAACACGTATGCTAATCCTAACCCGTACCCTAAACCAATCCCTAACCCTAAAACTAACCCTAACCCTAACCCTAACCCTAATCCATAACCTACACCGTACCCTCACCCGTACCTTAACCCGTACCCTAAGCCGTACCCTAACCCTAACCCTAATCCTAAACCATACGCTACGCCGTACCCTCACCCGTACCCTAACCCGTATCCTAAGCCGTACCCTAACCCTAACCCTAACCCTAAACTATACCCTACGCCATAACCTCACCCGTACCCTAACCCGTACCCTAAGCCGTACCCTAACCCTAACCCTAACCCTAACCCTAACCCTAACCCATACCGTACGCCATACCCTAACACGTACCCTAACCCATATTCTAAGCCGTACCCTAACCCTAACAAATACCCTACGCAGTATCCTCACCCATACCCTCACCCGTACCCTAAGCCGTACCCTAACCCTTACCCTAACCCTAACCCTAACCCTAACCCCTACCCTATGCCATACCCTCACCTGTACCCTATCCCATAACCTAAGCCGTACCATAACCCTAACACTAATCCTAACCCTAAACCACAACCTATGCCGTACCCTCACCAGTACACAAACCCGTATCCTAAGCCGTACCCTAACCCTAACCCTAACCCATAACCTACGCCGTACCCTCACCCGTACCCTAACACGTACCCTAAGACGTACCGTAACCCTAACCCTAACACTAACCCTAACCCTAACCCACACTCTACGCCGTACCCTAACCCGTACCCTAACACGTATCCTAAGCCGTACCCTAACCCTAACCAATACCCTACGCATTATCCTCACCCAAACCCTCACCCGTACCCTAAGCCGTACCCTAACCCTAACCCTAACCCTAACCCTAACCCCTACCCTATGCCATACCCTCACCTGTACCCTATCCCATAACCTAAGCCGTACCATAACCCTAACACTAACCCTAACCCTAACCCATAACCTACGCCGTACCCTCACCCGTACCCTAACCCGTACCCAAAGCCTTACCCTAACCCTACCCTTAACCCTCACCCATACCCAACGCCGTAACCTAACCCATATCCTAACCCGTATCCTAAGCCGTACCCTAACCCTAACCAATAACCTACGAAGTACCCTCACCAGTACCCTCACCCGTATCCTAAGCCCTACCCTAACCCTAACCCTAACCCTAACCCTAAACTACCCTTTACTGCTTTTGCCTCCATTAGATTCCCTAAACACTAGTGTTTTAAGGAACAGGTTAAAAAGAAAACCTTATGTGATTTTTTTATTATGTGTTTATTCTTTATCTTATCCTAGTGACTAAAATCTTCTCCATGGCTGAACCCCAAATAATAATCCTTTACGTGCTAAGTGGTATCTAGAGAGTGGGATAGGTTTAATAAATACCCTAATCCTAAAGTGTACCCTAAACCTAACCCATACCCTAACCCTAACGTGTACCCTAACCCTAACCAAAACCCTAACCCGAACAAGTATGCTAATCCTAACCCGTACCCTAAACCAATCCCTAACCCTAAAACTAACCCGAACCCTAACCCTAACCCTAACCCATAACCTACGCCGTACCCTCACCCGTACCCTAACCCGTACCCTAAGCCGTACCCTAACCCTAACCCTAACCCTAACCCATACGCTACGCCGTACCCTCACCCGTACCCTAAACCGTATCCTAAGCCGTACCCTAACCCTAACCCTAACCCTAACCCTAACCGCTACCCTACGCTGTACCCTATCCCATACCCTAAGCGGTACCCTAAACCTAACACTAACCCTAAACCTAACCCTAACCCCTACCCTACGCCGTACCCTCACCCGTAACCTATCCCATACCCTAAGCCGTACCCTAACCCTAACACTAACCCTAACCCTAAACCTAACCCCTACCCTACGCCGTACCCTCACCCGTACCCTATCCCATACCCTAAGCCGTACCCTAACCCTAACCCTAACCCTAACATATACACTACGCCATACCCTCACCCGTACCCTAACCCGTACCCTAAGCCGAACCCTAACCCTAACCCTAACCCTAACCTATACACTACTCCTTACCCTCACCCGTACCCTAAGCCGTACCCTAAGCCGTACCCTAAACCTAACCCTAACCTTAACCCTAACCCATACCCTACGCCGTAACCTAACCCGTACCCTAACCCGTATTCTAAGCCGTACCCTAACCATAACCAATAGCCTACAGAGTACCCTCACCCGTACCCTCACCCGTACCCTAAGCCATACCCTAACCCTAACCCTAACCCTAACCTATACACTACGCCATACCCTCACCCGTACCCTAACCCGTACCCTAAGCCGTACCCTAACCCTAACCCTAACCCTAAACCATACGCTACGCCGTACCCTCACCCGTACCCTAACCCGTATCCTAAGCCGTACCCTAACACTAACCCTAACCCTAAACTATACCCTACGCCGTAACCTCACCCGTACCCTAACCCGTACCCTAAGCCGTACCCTAACCCTAACCCTAACCCTAACCCTAAACCTAACCCTAACCCATACCGTACGCCATACCCTAACACGTACCATAACCCTTATCCTAAGCCGTACCCTAACCCTAACCAATACCCTACGCAGTATCCTCACCCAAACCCTCACCCGTACCCTAAGCCGTACCCTAACCCTAACCCTAACCCTAACCCTAACCCCTACCCTATGCCATACCCTCACCTGTACCCTATCCCATAACCTAAGCTGTACCATAACCCTAACACTAACCCTAACCCTAACCCATAACCTACGCCGTACCCTCACCCGTACCCTAACCCGTATCCTAAGCCGTACCCTAAACCTAACCCTAACACTAACCCTAACCCTAACCCATAACCTACGCCGTACCCTCACCCGTACCCTAACACGTACCCTAAGACGTACCGTAACCCTAACCCTAACACTAACCCTAACCCTAACCCACACTCTACGCCGTACCCTAACCCGTACCCTAACACGTATCCTAAGCCATACCCTAACCCTAACCAATACCCTACGCAGTACCCTCACGCATACCCTCACCCGTACCTTAAGCCATACCCTAACTCTAACCCTAACCCTAACCCTAACCCCTACCCTATGCCGTACCCTCACCCGTACCCTATCCCATACGCTAAGCCGTACCCTAACCCTAACACTAACACTAACCCTAACCCTAACCCTAACCCTTACCCTACGCCGTACCCTCACCCGTAACCTAACCCGTACCCTAAGCCGTACCCTAACCCTAACCCTAACCTATACACTACGCCGTACCCTCACCCGTACCCTAACACGTACCCTAAGCCGTACCCTAACTCTAACCCTAACCCTAACCCTAACCCTTACCCATACCCTGCGCCGTACCCTAACCCATACAATAACGTGTATCCTAAGCCATAACCTAACCCTAACCAATGACCTACACAGTACCCTCACCCGTACCCTAAGCCATACCCTAACCGTAACCCTAACACTAACCCTAACCCTAAACCCTACCCTATACCGTACCCTCACCTGTACCCTATCCCATAACCTAACCCTAACCATATCCCTAACACTAAACCTAACCCTAACCCATAACCTACGCCGTGCCCTCACCCGTACCCTAACCCGTATCCTAAGACGTACCGTAACCCTAACCAATACCCTACGCAGTATCCTCACCCATACCCTCACCCGTACCCTAAGCCGTACCCTAACCCTAACCCTAACCCTAACCCTAACCCTAACCCCTACCCTATGCCATACCCTCACCTGTACCCTATCCCATAACCTAAGACGTACCATAACCCTAACACTAACCCTAACCCTAACCCATAACCTACGCCATACCCTCACCCGTACCCTAACCCGTATCCTAAGCCGTACCGTAACCCTAACCCTAACCCTAACCCTAACCCATAACCTACGCCGTACCCTCACCCGTACCCTAACACGTACCCTAAGATGTACCGTAACCCTAACCCTAACACTAACCCTAACCCTAACCCACACTCTACGCCGTACCCTAACCCGTACCCTAACACGTATCCTAAGCCGTACCCTAACCCTAACCAATACCCTACGCAGTACCCTAAGCCATACCCTAACCGTAACCCTAAACCTAACCCTAACCCCTACCCTACGCCGTACCCTCACCCGTACCCTATCCCATACCCTAAGCCGTACCCTAACCCTAACACTAACCCTGACCCTAACCCTAACCCTAAACTACCCTTGACTGCTTTTGCGTCCATTAGATTTCCTAAGCACTAGTGTTTTAAGGAACAGGTTAAAAAGAAAATCCTAATGTGATTTTTTTATAATGTGTTTATTCTTTATCTTATCCTAGTGACGAAAATCTTCTCCATGGCTGGATCCTAAATAATATTCCTTTACGTGCTAAGTGGTATCTAGAGAGTGGGATAGGTTTAATAAATACCCTAATCCTAACGTGTACCCTAACCCTAACCCACACCTTAACCCTAATGCGTACTCTAACCCTAACCCAAACCCTAACCCTAACACGTACGCTAATCCTAACCCGTACCCTAAACCAATCCCTAACCCTAAAACTAACCCTAACCCTTACCCTAACCCTAACCCATACGCTACGCCGTACCCTCACCCATACCCTAACCCGTATCATAAGCCGTACCTTAACCCTAAACCTAACCCTAACCTCTACCCTACGCCGTACCCTCACCCGTACCCTAACCCTTACCCAAAGCCTTACCCTAACCCTAACCCTAACCCTCACCCATACCCAACGCCGTAACCTAACCCATATCCTAACCCGTATCCTAAGCCGTACCCTAACCCTAACCAATAACCTACGCAGTACCCTCACCAGTACCCTCACCCGTATCCTAAGTCCTACCCTAACCCTAACCCTAACCCTAACCCTAAACTACCCTTTACTGCTTTTGCCTCCATTAGATTTCCTAAACACTAGTGTTTTAAGGAACAGGTTAAAAAGAAAACCTTATGTGATTTTTTTATAATGTGTTTATTCTTTATCTTATCCTAGTGACTAAAATCTTCTCCATGGCTGAACTCCAAATAATATTCCTTTACGTGCTAAGTGGTATCTAGAGAGTGGGATAGGTTTAATAAATACCCTAATCCTAAAGTGTACCCTAAACCTAACCCATACCCTAACCCTAACGCGTACCCTAACCCTAACCAAAACCCTAACCCGAACACGTATGCTAATCCTAACCCGTACCCTAAACCAATCCCTAACCCTAAAACTAACCCTAACCCTAACCCTAACCCTAATCCATAACCTACACCGTACCCTCACCCGTACCCTAACCCGTACCCTAAGCCGTACCCTAACCCTAACCCTAACCCTAAACCATACGCTACGCCGTACCCTCACCCGTACCCTAACCCGTATCCTAAGCCGTACCCTAACCCTAACCCTAACCCTAAACTATACCCTACGCCATAACCTCACCCGTACCCTAACCCGTACCCTAAGCCGTACCCTAACCCTAACCCTAACCCTAACCCTAACCCTAACCCATACCGTACGCCATACCCTAACACGTACCCTAACCCATATTCTAAGCCGTACCCTAACCCTAACAAATACCCTACGCAGTATCCTCACCCATACCCTCACCCGTACCCTAAGCCGTACCCTAACCCTTACCCTAACCCTAACCCTAACCCTAACCCCTACCCTATGCCATACCCTCACCTGTACCCTATCCCATAACCTAAGCCGTACCATAACCCTAACACTAATCCTAACCCTAAACCACAACCTATGCCGTACCCTCACCCGTACACAAACCCGTATCCTAAGCCGTACCCTAACCCTAACCCTAACCCTAACCCTAACCCATAACCTACGCCGTACCCTCACCCGTACCCTAACACGTACCCTAAGACGTACCGTAACCCTAACCCTAACACTAACCCTAACCCTAACCCACACTCTACACCGTACCCTAACCCGTACCCTAACACGTATCCTAAGCCGTACCCTAACCCTAAGCAATACCCTACGCAGTACCCTCACCCGTACCCTCACCCGTACCCTAAGCCATACCCTAAACCTAACCCTAACCCTAACCCTAACCCCTAACCTACGCCGTACCCTCACCCGTATCCTATCCCATACCCTAAGCCGTACCCTAACCCTAACACTAACCCTAACCCTAAACCTAACCCCTACCCTACGCCGTACCCTCACCCGTACCCTATCCCATACCCTAAGCCGTACCCTAACCCTAACCCTAACCCTAACATATACACTACGCCATACCCTCACCCGTACCCTAACACGTACCCTAAGCCAAACCCTAACCCTAACCCTAACCCTAACCTATACACTACTCCTTACCCTCACCCGTACCCTAAGCCGTACCCTAAGCCGTACCCTAACCCTAACCCTAACCTTAACCCTAACCCATACCCTACGCCGTAACCTAACCCGTACCCTAACCCGTATTCTAAGCCGTACCCTAACCATAACCAATAGCCTACAGAGTACCCTCACCCGTACCCTCACCCGTACCCTAAGCCATACCCTAACCCTAACCCTAACCCTAACCTATACACTACGCCATACCCTCACCCGTACCCTAACCCGTACCCTAAGCCGTACCCTAACCCTAACCCTAACCCTAAACCATACGCTACGCCGTACCCTCACCCGTACCCTAACCCGTATCCTAAGCCGTACCCTAACCCTAACCCTAACCCTAAACTATACCCTACGCCGTAACCTCACCCGTACCCTAACCGGTACCCTAAGCCGTACCCTAACCCTAACCCTAACCCTAACCCTAAACCTAACCCTAACCCATACCGTACGCCATACCCTAACACGTACCATAACCCTTATCCTAAGCCGTACCCTAACCCTAACCAATACCCTACGCAGTATCCTCACCCAAACCCTCACCCGTAACCTAAGCCGTACCCTAACCCTAACCCTAACCCTAACCCTAACCCTAACCCCTACCCTATGCCATACCCTCACCTGTACCCTATCCCATAACCTAAGCCGTCCCATAACCCTAACACTAACCCTAACCCTAACCCATAACCTACGCCGTACCCTCGCCCGTACCCTAACCCGTATCCTAAGCCATACCCTAAACCTAACCCTAACACTAACCCTAACCCTAACCCTAACCCTAACCCATAACCTACGCCGTACCCTCACCCGTACCCTAACACGTACCCTAAGACGTACCGTAACCCTAACCCTAACACTAACCCTAACCCTAACCCACACTCTACGCCGTACCCTAACCCGTACCCTAACACGTATCCTAAGCCATACCCTAACCCTAACCAATACCCTACGCAGTACCCTCACCCGTACCCTCACCCGTACTTTAAGCCATACCCTAACTATAACCCTAACCCTAACCCTAACCCCTACCCTATGCCGTACCCTCACACGTACCCTATCCCATACGCTAAGCCGTACCCTAACCCTAACACTAACACTAACCCTAACCCTAACCCTAACCCTTACCCTACGCCATACCCTCACCCGTAACCTAACCCGTACCCTAAGCCGTACCCTAACCCTAACCCTAACCTATACACTACGCCGTACCCTCACCCGTACCCTAACCCGTACCCTAAGCCGTACCCTAACTCTAACCCTAACCCTAACCCTAACCCTTACCCATACCCTGCGCCATACCCTAACCCATACAATAACGTGTATCCTAAGCCATAACCTAACCCTAACCAATGACCTACACAGTACCCTCACCCGTACCCTAAGCCATACCCTAACCGTAACCCTAACACTAACCCTAACCCTAAACCCTACCCTATACCGTACCCTCACCTGTACCCTATCCCATAACCTAACCCTAACCATATCCCTAACACTAAACCTAACCCTAACCCATAACCTACGCCGTGCCCTCACCCGTACCCTAACCCGTATCCTAAGACGTACCGTAACCCTAACCAATACCCTACGCAGTATCCTCACCCATACCCTCACCCGTACCCTAAGCCGTACCCTAACCCTAACCCTAACCCTAACCCTAACCCCTACCCTATGCCATACCCTCAACTGTACCCTATCCCATAACCTAAGCCGTACCATAACCCTAACACTAACCCTAACCCTAAACCATAACCTATGCCGTACCCTCACCCGTACACTAACCCGTATCCTAAGCCGTACCCTAACCCTAACCCTAACCCTAACCCTAATCCATAACCTACGCCGTACCCTCACCCGTACCCTAACACGTACCCTAAGACGTACCGTAACCCTAACCCTAACACTAACCCTAACCCTAACCCACACTCTACGCCGTACCCTAACCCGTACCCTAACACGTATCCTAAGCCGTACCCTAACCCTAAGCAATACCCTACGCAGTACCCTCACCCGTACCCTCACCCGTACCCTAAGCCATACCCTAACCCTAACCCTAACCCTAACCCTAACCCCTAACCTACGCCGTACCCTCACCCGTATCCTATCCCATACCCTAAGCCGTACCCTAACCCTAACACTAACCCTAACCCTAACCCTAACCCTAAACTACCCTTGATTGCTTTTGCCTTTATTAGATTTCCTAAGCACTAGTGTACCCTAACCCTAACCCATACCGTAACCCTAACGCGTACCCTAACCCTAACCCAAAATCTAACCCTAACACGTACGCTAATCCTAACCCGTACCCTAAACCAATCCCTAACCCTAAAACTAACCCTAACCCTAAACCTTACCCTACGCCGTACCCTCACCCGTACCCTAACCCGTACCCTAAGACGTACCCTAACCCTAACCCTAACCCATACGCTACGCCATACCCTCACCCGTACCCTAACCCGTATCCTAAGCCGTACCCTAACCCTAAACCTAACCCTCACCCATACCCAACGCCGTAACCTAACCCATATCCTAACCCGTATCCTAAGCCGTACCCTAACCCTAACCAATAACCTACGCAGTACCCTCACCAGTACCCTCACCCGTATCCTAAGCCCTACCCTAACCCTAACCCTTACCCTAACCCTAAAATACCCTTTACTGCTTTTGCCTCCATTAGATTTCCTAAACACTAGTGTTTTAAGGAACAGGTTAAAAAGAAAACCTTATGTGATTTTTTTATAATGTGTTTATTCTTTATCTTATCCTAGTGACTAAAATCTTCTCCATGGCTGAACCCCAAATCATAATCCTTTACGTGCTAAGTGGTATCTAGAGAGTGGGATAGGTTTAATAAATACCCTAATCCTAAAGTGTACCCTAAACCTAACCCATACCCTAACCCTAACGTGTACCCTAACCCTAACCAAAACCCTAACCCGAACAAGTATGCTAATCCTAACCCGTACCCTAAACCAATCCCTAACCCTAAAACTAACCCTAACCCTAACCCTAACCCTAACCCATAACCTACGCCGTACCCTCACCCGTACCCTAACCCGTACCCTAAGCCGTACCCTAACCCTAACCCTAACCCTAACCCATACGCTACGCCGTACCCTCACCTGTACCCTAACCCGTACCCTAAGCCGTAACCTAACCCTAACCCTAACCCTAACCCTAACCCATACCCTACGCCGTACCCTAACCTGTACCTTAACCTGTATTCTAAGCCGTACCCTAACCATAACCAATACCCTACACAGTACCCTCACCCGTACCCTCACCCGTACCCTAAGCCATACCCTAACCCTAACCCTAACATATACACTACGCCATACCCTCACCCGTACCCTAACCCGTACCCTAAGCCGTACCCTAACCCTAACCCTAACCCTAAACCATACGCTACGCCGTACCCTCACCCGTACCCTAACCCGTATCCTAAGCCGTACCCTAACCCTAACCCTAACCCTAAACTATACCCTACGCCGTAACCTCACCCGTACCCTAACCCGTACCCTAAGCCGTACCCTAACCCTAACCCTAACCCTAACCCTAAACCTAACCCTAACCCATACCATACGCCATACCCTAACACGTACCATAACCCTTATCCTAAGCCGTACCCTAACCCTAACCAATACCCTACGCAGTATCCTCACCCAAACCCTCACCCGTACCCTAAGCTGTACCCTAACCCTAACCCTAACCCTAACCCTAACCCCTACCCTATGCCATACACTCACCTGTACCCTATCCCATAACCTAAGCCGTACCATAACCCTAACACTAACCCTAACCCTAACCCATAACCTACGCCGTACCCTCACCCGTACCCTAACCCGTATCCTAAGCCGTACCCTAAACCTAACCCTAACACTAACCCTAACCCTAACCCTAACCCTAACCCATAACCTACGCCGTACCCTCACCCGTACCCTAACACGTACCCTAAGACGTACCGTAACCCTAACCCTAACACTAACCCTAACCCTAACCCACACTCTACGCCGTACCCTAACCCGTACCCTAACACGTATCCTAAGCCATACCCTAACCCTAACCAATACCCTACGCAGTACCCTCACCCGTACCCTCACCCGTACCTTAAGCCATACCCTAACTCTAACCCTAACCCTAACCCTAACCCCTACCCTATGCCGTACCCTCACCCGTACCCTATCCCATACGCTAAGCCGTACCCTAACCCTAACACTAACACTAACCCTAACCCTAACCCTAAAACTTACCCTACGCCGTACCCTCACCCGTAACCTAACCCGTACCCTAAGTCGTACCCTAACCCTAACCCTAACCTATACACTACGCCGTACCCTCACCCGTACCCTAACCCGTACCCTAAGCCGTACCCTAACTCTAACCCTAACCCTAACCCTAACCCTTACCCATACCCTGCGCCGTACCCTAACCCATACAATAACGTGTATCCTAAGCCATAACCTAACCCTAACCAATGACCTACACAGTACCCTCACCCGTACCCTAAGCCATACCCTAACCGTAACCCTAACACTAACCCTAACCCTAAACCCTACCCTATACCGTACCCTCACCTGTACCCTATCCCATAACCTAACCCTAACCATATCCCTAACACTAAACCTAACCCTAACCCATAACCTACGCCGTGCCCTCACCCGTACCCTAACCCGTATCCTAAGACGTACCGTAACCCTAACCAATACCCTACGCAGTATCCTCACCCATACCCTCACCCGTACCCTAAGCCGTACCCTAACCCTAACCCTAACCCTAACCCTAACCCCTACCCTATGCCATACCCTCACCTGTACCCTATCCCATAACATAAGACGTACCATAACCCTAACACTAACCCTAACCCTAACCCATAACCTACGCCGTACCCTCACCCGTACCCTAACCCGTATCCTAAGCCGTACCGTAACCCTAACCCTAACCCTAACCCTAACCCATAACCTACGCCGTACCCTCACCCGTACCCTAACACGTACCCTAAGATGTACCGTAACCCTAACACTAACACTAACCCTAACCCTAACCCACACTCTACGCCGTACCCTAAACCGTACCCTAACACGTATCCTAAGCCGTACCCTAACCCTAACCAATACCCTACGCAGTACCCTCAGCCGTACCCTAAGCCATACCCTAACCGTAACCCTAACCCTAACCCTAACCCCTACCCTACGCCGTACCCTCACCCGTACCCTATCCCATACCCTAAGCCGTACCCTAACCCTAACACTAACCCTAACCCTAACCCTAACCCTAAACTACCCTTGACTGCTTTTGCCTCCATTAGATTTCCTAAGCACTAGTGTTTTAAGGAACAGGTTAAAAAGAAAATCCTAATGTGATTTTTTTATAATGTGTTTATTCTTTATCTTATCCTAGTGACGAAAATCTTCTCCATGGCTGGATCCTAAATAATATTCCTTTACGTGCTAAGTGGTATCTAGAGAGTGGGATAGGTTTAATAAATACCCTAATCCTAACGTGTACCCTAACCCTAACCCACACCTTAACCCTAATGCGTACTCTAACCTTAACCCAAACCCTAACCCTAACACGTACGCTAATCCTAACCCGTACCCTAAACCAATCCCTAAACCTAAAACTAACCCTAACCCTTACCCTAACCCTAACCCATACGCTACGCCGTACCCTCACCCATAACCTAACCCGTATCCTAAGCCGTACCTTAACCCTAAACCTAACCCTAACCTCTACCCTACGCCCTACCCTCACCCGTACCCTAACCCTTACCCAAAGCCTTACCCTAACCCTAACCCTAACCCTCACCCATACCCAACGCCGTAACCTAACCCATATCCTAACCCGTATCCTAAGCCGTACCCTAACCCTAACCAATAACCTACGCAGTACCCTCACCAGTACCCTCACCCGTATCCTAAGCCCTACCCTAACCCTAACCCTAACCCTAACCCTAAACTACCCTTTACTGCTTTTGCCTCCATTAGATTTCCTAAACACTAGTGTTTTAAGGAACAGGTTAAAAAGAAAACCTTATGTGATTTTTTTATAATGTGTTTATTCTTTATCTTATCCTAGTGACTAAAATCTCCTCCATGGCTGAACCCCAAATAATATTCCTTTACATGCTAAGTGGTATCTAGAGAGTGGGATAGGTTTAATAAATACCCTAATCCTAAAGTGTACCCTAAACCTAACCCATACCCTAACCCTAACGCGTACCCTAACCCTAACCAAAACCCTAACCCAAAGAAGTATGCTAATCCTAACCCGTACCCTAAACCAATCCCTAACCCTAAAACTAACCCTAACCCTAACCCTAACCCTAACCCATAACCTACGCCGTACCCTCACCCGTACCCTAACCCGTACCCTAAGCCGTACCCTAACCCTAACCCTAACCCATACGCTACGCCGTACCCTCACCCGTACCCTAACCCGTACCCTAAGCCGTAACCTAACCCTAACCCTAACCCTAACCCTAACCCTAACCCATACCCTACGCCGTACCCTAACCCGTACCCTAACCCGTATTCTAAGCCGTACCCTAACCATAACCAATACCCTACACAGTACCCTCACCCGTACCCTCACCCGTACCCTAAGCCATACCCTAACCCTAACCCTAACCCTAACCTCTACACTACGCCATACCCTCACCCTTACCCTAACCCGTACCCTAAGCCGTACCCTAACCCTAACCCTAACCCTAAACCATACGCTACGCCGTACCCTCACCCGTACCCTAACCCGTATCCTAAGCCGTACCCTAACCCTAACCCTAACCCTAAACTATACCCTACGCCGTAACCTCACCCGTACCCTAACCCGTACCCTAAGCCGTACCCTAACCCTAACCCTAACCCTAACCCTAACCCTAACCCTAACCCATACCGTACGCCATACCCTAACCCGTACACTAACCCGTATCCTAAGCCATATCCTAACCCTAATGCGTACCCTAACCCTAACCCAAACCCTAACCCTAACACGTACGCTAATCCTAACCCGTACCCTAAACCAATCCCTAACCCTAAAACTAACCCTAACCCTAACCCTAACCCTAACCCATACCGTACGCCATACCCTAACACGTACCCTAACCCGTATCCTAAGCCGTACCCTAACACTAACCAATACCCTACGCAGTATCCTCACCCATACCCTCACCCGTACCCTAAGCCGTACCCTAACCCTAACCCTAACCCTAACCCTAACCCTAACCCCTACCCTATGCCATACCCTCACCTGTACCCTATCCCATAACCTAAGCCGTACAATAACCCTAACACTAACCCTAACCCTAACCCATAACCTACGCCGTACCCTCACCCGTACCCTAACCCGTATCCTAAGCCGTACCCTACCCTAACCCTAACCCTAACCCTAACCCATAACCTACGCCGTACCCTCACCCGTACCCTAACACGTATCCTAAGCCGTACCCTAACCCTAACCAATACCCTACGCAGTACACTCACCCGTACCCTCACCCGTACCCTAAGCCATACCCTAACCTTAACCCTAACCCTAACCCTAAGCCCTACCCTACGCCGTACCCTCACCGGTACCCTATCCCATACGCTAAGCCGTACCCTAACCCTAACACTAACACTAACCCTAACCCTAACCCCTACCCTACGCCGTACCCTCACCCGTACCCTATCCCATACCCTAAGCCGTACCCTAACCCTAACACTAACCCTAACCCTAACCCTAACCCTAAACTACCCTTGATTGCTTTTGCCTCTATTAGATTTCCTAAGCACTAGTGTTTTAAGGAACAGGTTAAAAAGAAAATCCTAATGTGATTTTTTTATAATGTGTTTATTCTTTATCTTATCCTAGTGACTAAAATCTTCTCCATGGCTGGATCCCTAATAATATTCCTTTACGTGCTAAGTGGTAACTAGAGAGTGGGATAGGTTTAATAAATACCCTAATCCTAACGTGTACCCTAAACCTAACCCACACCCTAACCCTAACGCGTACCCTAACCCTAACGCAAAACCTAACCCTAACACGTACGCTAATCCTAACCTGTACCCTAAACCAATCCCTAACCCTAAAACTAACCCTAACCCTTACCCTACGCCGTACCCGCACCCGTACCCTAACCCGTACCCTAAGACGTACCCTAACCCTAACCCTAACCCATACGCTACGCCGTACCCTCACCCGTACCCTCACCCGTACCCTACGCCATACCCTAACCCCTACCCTAACCCTAACTCTAACCCTTACCCCTACCCTACGCCGTACCCTCACCCGTACCCTATCCCATACGCTAAGCCGTACCCTAACCCTAACACTAACACTAACCCTAACCCTAACCCTAACCCTAACCCATACCCTACGCCGTACCCTCACCCGTAACCTAACCCGTACCCTAAGCCGTACCCTAACCCTAACCCTAACCTATACACTACGCCGTACCCTCACCCGTATCCTAACCCGTACCCTAAGCCGTACCCTAACTCTAACCCTAACCCTAACCCTAACCCTTAACCATACCCTGCGCCGTACACTAACCCATACAATAACCTGTATCCTAAGCCTTAACCTAACCCTAACCAATGACCTACACAGTACCCTCACCCGTACCCTAAGCCATACCCTAACCCTAACCCTAACACTAACCCTAACCCTAAACCCTACCCTATGCCGTACCCTCACCCATACCCTATCCCATACCCTAAGCCGTACCCTAACCCTAACACTAACCCTAACCCTAACCCTAACCCTAAACTACCCTTGACTGCTTTTGCCTCCATTAGATTTCCTAAGCACTAGTGTTTTAAGGAACAGGTTAAAAAGAAAATCCTAATGTGATTTTTTTATAATGTGTTTATTCTTTATCTTATCCTAGTGACGAAAATCTTCTCCATGGCTGGACTCTAAATAATATTCCTTTACGTGCTAAGTGGTATCTAGAGAGTGGGATAGGTTTAATAAATACCCTAATCCTAACGTGTACCCTAACCCTAACCCACACCCTAACCCTAATGCGTACCCTAACCCTAACCCAAACCCTAACCCTAACACGTACGCTAATCCTAACCCGTACCCTAAACCAATCCCTAACCCTAAAACTAACCCTAACCCTAACCCTAACCCTAACCCATACGCTACGCCGTACCCTCACCCATACCCTAACCCGTATCCTAAGCCGTACCCTAACCCTAAACCTAACCCTAACCTCTACCCTACGCCGTACCCTCACCCGTACCCTAACCCGTACCCAAAGCCTTACCCTAACCCTAACCCTAACCCTCATCCATACCCAACGCCGTAACCTAACCCATATCCTAACCCGTATCCTAAGCCGTACCCTAACCCTAACCAATAACCTACGCAGTACCCTCACCAGTACCCTCACCCGTATCCTAAGCCCTACCCTAACCCTAACCCTAACCCTAACCCTAAACTACCCTTTACTGCTTTTGCCTCCATTAGATTTCCTAAACACTAGTGTTTTAAGGAACAGGTTAAAAAGAAAACCTTATGTGATTTTTTTATAATGTGTTTATTCTTTATCTTATCCTAGTGACTAAAATCTTCTCCATGGCTGAACCCCAAATAATAGTCCTTTACGTGCTAAGTGGTATCTAGAGAGTGGGATAGGTTTAATAAATACCCTAATCCTAAAGTGTACCCTAAACCTAACCCATACCCTAACCCTAACGCGTACCCTAACCCTAACCAAAACCCTAACCCGAACAAGTATGCTACTCCTAACCCGTACCCTAAACCAATCCCTAACCCTAAAACTAACCCTAACCCTAACCCTAACCCTAACCCATAACCTATGCCGTACCCTCACCCGTACCCTCACCCGTACCCTCACCCGTACCCTAACCCTAACCCTAACCCTAACCCATACGCTACGCCGTACCCTCACCCGTACCCTAAGCCGTACCCTAACCCTAACCCTAACCCTAACCTTAACCCTAACCCATACCCTACGCCGTAACCTAACCCGTACCCTAACCCGTATTCTAAGCCGTACCCTAACCATAACCAATACCCTACCCAGTACCCTCACCCGTACCCTCACCCGTTCCCTAAGCCATACCCTAACCCTAACCCTAACCCTAAACCATACGCTACGCCGCACCCTCACCCGTACCCTAACCCGTATCCTAAGCCGTACCCTAACCCTAACCCTAAACCTAAACTATACCCTACGCCGTAACCTCACCCATACCCTAACCCGTACCCTAAGCCGTACCCTAACCCTAACCCTAACCCTAACCCTAACCCTAACCCATACCTTACGCCATACCCTAACACGTACCCTAACCCGTATCCTAAGCCGTACTCTAACCCTAACCAATAACCTATGCAGTATCCTCACCCATACCCTCACCCGTACCCTAAGCCGTACCCTAACCCTAACCCTAACCCTAACCCTAACCCCTACCCTATGCCATACCCTCACCTGTACCCTATCCCATAACCTAACCCTAACCATATCCCTAACACTAACCCTAACCCTAACCCATAACCTACGCCGTGCCCTCACCCGTACCCTAACCCGTATCCTAAGACGTACCGTAACCCTAACCAATACCCTACGCAGTATCCTCACCCATACCCTCACCCGTACCCTAAGCCGTACCCTAACCCTAACCCTAACGCTAACCCTAACCCTAACCCCTACCCTATGCCATACCCTCACCTGTACCCTATCCCGTAACCTAAGCCGTACCATAACCCTAACACTAACCCTAACCCTAACCCATAACCTACGCCGTACCCTCACCCGTACCCTAAACCGTATCCTAAGCCGTACCCTAACCCTAAACCTAACCCTAACCCTAACCCATAACCTACGCCGTACCGTCACCCGTACCCTAACACGTACCCTAAGACGTACCGTAACCCTAACCCTAACACTAACCCTAACCCTAACCCACACTCTACGCCGTACCCTAACCCGTACCCTAACACGTATCCTAAGCCGTACCCTAACCCTAACCAATACCCTACGCAGTACCCTCACCCGTACCCTCACCCGTACCCGAAGCCATACCCTAACCCTAACCCTAACCCTAACCCCTACCCTACGCCGTACCCTCACCCGTACCCTATCCCATACCCTAAGCCGTACCCTAACCCTAACACTAACCCTAACCCTAACCCTAACCCTAAACTACCCTTGACTGCTTTTGCCTCCATTAGATTTCCTAAGCACTAGTGTTTTAAGGAACAGGTTAAAAAGAAAATCCTAATGTGATTTTTTTATAATGTGTTTATTCTTTATCTTATCCTAGTGACGAAAATCTTCTCCATGGCTGGATCCTAAATAATATTCCTTTACGTGCTAAGTGGTATCTAGAGAGTGGGATAGGTTTAATAAATACCCTAATCCTAACGTGTACCCTAACCCTAACCCACACCTTAACCCTAATGCGTACTCTAACCTTAACCCAAACCCTAACCCTAACACGTACGCTAATCCTAACCCGTACCCTAAACCAATCCCTAAACCTAAAACTAACCCTAACCCTTACCCTAACCCTAACCCATACGCTACGCCGTACCCTCACCCATAACCTAACCCGTATCCTAAGCCGTACCTTAACCCTAAACCTAACCCTAACCTCTACCCTACGCCCTACCCTCACCCGTACCCTAACCCTTACCCAAAGCCTTACCCTAACCCTAACCCTAACCCTCACCCATACCCAACGCCGTAACCTAACCCATATCCTAACCCGTATCCTAAGCCGTACCCTAACCCTAACCAATAACCTACGCAGTACCCTCACCAGTACCCTCACCCGTATCCTAAGCCCTACCCTAACCCTAACCCTAACCCTAACCCTAAACTACCCTTTACTGCTTTTGCCTCCATTAGATTTCCTAAACACTAGTGTTTTAAGGAACAGGTTAAAAAGAAAACCTTATGTGATTTTTTTATAATGTGTTTATTCTTTATCTTATCCTAGTGACTAAAATCTCCTCCATGGCTGAACCCCAAATAATATTCCTTTACATGCTAAGTGGTATCTAGAGAGTGGGATAGGTTTAATAAATACCCTAATCCTAAAGTGTACCCTAAACCTAACCCATACCCTAACCCTAACGCGTACCCTAACCCTAACCAAAACCCTAACCCAAAGAAGTATGCTAATCCTAACCCGTACCCTAAACCAATCCCTAACCCTAAAACTAACCCTAACCCTAACCCTAACCCTAACCCATAACCTACGCCGTACCCTCACCCGTACCCTAACCCGTACCCTAAGCCGTACCCTAACCCTAACCCTAACCCATACGCTACGCCGTACCCTCACCCGTACCCTAACCCGTACCCTAAGCCGTAACCTAACCCTAACCCTAACCCTAACCCTAACCCTAACCCATACCCTACGCCGTACCCTAACCCGTACCCTAACCCGTATTCTAAGCCGTACCCTAACCATAACCAATACCCTACACAGTACCCTCACCCGTACCCTCACCCGTACCCTAAGCCATACCCTAACCCTAACCCTAACCCTAACCTCTACACTACGCCATACCCTCACCCTTACCCTAACCCGTACCCTAAGCCGTACCCTAACCCTAACCCTAACCCTAAACCATACGCTACGCCGTACCCTCACCCGTACCCTAACCCGTATCCTAAGCCGTACCCTAACCCTAACCCTAACCCTAAACTATACCCTACGCCGTAACCTCACCCGTACCCTAACCCGTACCCTAAGCCGTACCCTAACCCTAACCCTAACCCTAACCCTAACCCTAACCCTAACCCATACCGTACGCCATACCCTAACCCGTACACTAACCCGTATCCTAAGCCATATCCTAACCCTAATGCGTACCCTAACCCTAACCCAAACCCTAACCCTAACACGTACGCTAATCCTAACCCGTACCCTAAACCAATCCCTAACCCTAAAACTAACCCTAACCCTAACCCTAACCCTAACCCATACCGTACGCCATACCCTAACACGTACCCTAACCCGTATCCTAAGCCGTACCCTAACACTAACCAATACCCTACGCAGTATCCTCACCCATACCCTCACCCGTACCCTAAGCCGTACCCTAACCCTAACCCTAACCCTAACCCTAACCCTAACCCCTACCCTATGCCATACCCTCACCTGTACCCTATCCCATAACCTAAGCCGTACAATAACCCTAACACTAACCCTAACCCTAACCCATAACCTACGCCGTACCCTCACCCGTACCCTAACCCGTATCCTAAGCCGTACCCTACCCTAACCCTAACCCTAACCCTAACCCATAACCTACGCCGTACCCTCACCCGTACCCTAACACGTATCCTAAGCCGTACCCTAACCCTAACCAATACCCTACGCAGTACACTCACCCGTACCCTCACCCGTACCCTAAGCCATACCCTAACCTTAACCCTAACCCTAACCCTAAGCCCTACCCTACGCCGTACCCTCACCGGTACCCTATCCCATACGCTAAGCCGTACCCTAACCCTAACACTAACACTAACCCTAACCCTAACCCCTACCCTACGCCGTACCCTCACCCGTACCCTATCCCATACCCTAAGCCGTACCCTAACCCTAACACTAACCCTAACCCTAACCCTAACCCTAAACTACCCTTGATTGCTTTTGCCTCTATTAGATTTCCTAAGCACTAGTGTTTTAAGGAACAGGTTAAAAAGAAAATCCTAATGTGATTTTTTTATAATGTGTTTATTCTTTATCTTATCCTAGTGACTAAAATCTTCTCCATGGCTGGATCCCTAATAATATTCCTTTACGTGCTAAGTGGTAACTAGAGAGTGGGATAGGTTTAATAAATACCCTAATCCTAACGTGTACCCTAAACCTAACCCACACCCTAACCCTAACGCGTACCCTAACCCTAACGCAAAACCTAACCCTAACACGTACGCTAATCCTAACCTGTACCCTAAACCAATCCCTAACCCTAAAACTAACCCTAACCCTTACCCTACGCCGTACCCGCACCCGTACCCTAACCCGTACCCTAAGACGTACCCTAACCCTAACCCTAACCCATACGCTACGCCGTACCCTCACCCGTACCCTCACCCGTACCCTACGCCGTACCCTAACCCCTACCCTAACCCTAACTCTAACCCTTACCCCTACCCTACGCCGTACCCTCACCCGTACCCTATCCCATACGCTAAGCCGTACCCTAACCCTAACACTAACACTAACCCTAACCCTAACCCTAACCCTAACCCATACCCTACGCCGTACCCTCACCCGTAACCTAACCCGTACCCTAAGCCGTACCCTAACCCTAACCCTAACCTATACACTACGCCGTACCCTCACCCGTATCCTAACCCGTACCCTAAGCCGTACCCTAACTCTAACCCTAACCCTAACCCTAACCCTTAACCATACCCTGCGCCGTACACTAACCCATACAATAACCTGTATCCTAAGCCTTAACCTAACCCTAACCAATGACCTACACAGTACCCTCACCCGTACCCTAAGCCATACCCTAACCCTAACCCTAACACTAACCCTAACCCTAAACCCTACCCTATGCCGTACCCTCACCCATACCCTATCCCATACCCTAAGCCGTACCCTAACCCTAACACTAACCCTAACCCTAACCCTAACCCTAAACTACCCTTGACTGCTTTTGCCTCCATTAGATTTCCTAAGCACTAGTGTTTTAAGGAACAGGTTAAAAAGAAAATCCTAATGTGATTTTTTTATAATGTGTTTATTCTTTATCTTATCCTAGTGACGAAAATCTTCTCCATGGCTGGACTCTAAATAATATTCCTTTACGTGCTAAGTGGTATCTAGAGAGTGGGATAGGTTTAATAAATACCCTAATCCTAACGTGTACCCTAACCCTAACCCACACCCTAACCCTAATGCGTACCCTAACCCTAACCCAAACCCTAACCCTAACACGTACGCTAATCCTAACCCGTACCCTAAACCAATCCCTAACCCTAAAACTAACCCTAACCCTAACCCTAACCCTAACCCATACGCTACGCCGTACCCTCACCCATACCCTAACCCGTATCCTAAGCCGTACCCTAACCCTAAACCTAACCCTAACCTCTACCCTACGCCGTACCCTCACCCGTACCCTAACCCGTACCCAAAGCCTTACCCTAACCCTAACCCTAACCCTCATCCATACCCAACGCCGTAACCTAACCCATATCCTAACCCGTATCCTAAGCCGTACCCTAACCCTAACCAATAACCTACGCAGTACCCTCACCAGTACCCTCACCCGTATCCTAAGCCCTACCCTAACCCTAACCCTAACCCTAACCCTAAACTACCCTTTACTGCTTTTGCCTCCATTAGATTTCCTAAACACTAGTGTTTTAAGGAACAGGTTAAAAAGAAAACCTTATGTGATTTTTTTATAATGTGTTTATTCTTTATCTTATCCTAGTGACTAAAATCTTCTCCATGGCTGAACCCCAAATAATAGTCCTTTACGTGCTAAGTGGTATCTAGAGAGTGGGATAGGTTTAATAAATACCCTAATCCTAAAGTGTACCCTAAACCTAACCCATACCCTAACCCTAACGCGTACCCTAACCCTAACCAAAACCCTAACCCGAACAAGTATGCTACTCCTAACCCGTACCCTAAACCAATCCCTAACCCTAAAACTAACCCTAACCCTAACCCTAACCCTAACCCATAACCTATGCCGTACCCTCACCCGTACCCTCACCCGTACCCTCACCCGTACCCTAACCCTAACCCTAACCCTAACCCATACGCTACGCCGTACCCTCACCCGTACCCTAAGCCGTACCCTAACCCTAACCCTAACCCTAACCTTAACCCTAACCCATACCCTACGCCGTAACCTAACCCGTACCCTAACCCGTATTCTAAGCCGTACCCTAACCATAACCAATACCCTACCCAGTACCCTCACCCGTACCCTCACCCGTTCCCTAAGCCATACCCTAACCCTAACCCTAACCCTAAACCATACGCTACGCCGCACCCTCACCCGTACCCTAACCCGTATCCTAAGCCGTACCCTAACCCTAACCCTAAACCTAAACTATACCCTACGCCGTAACCTCACCCATACCCTAACCCGTACCCTAAGCCGTACCCTAACCCTAACCCTAACCCTAACCCTAACCCTAACCCATACCTTACGCCATACCCTAACACGTACCCTAACCCGTATCCTAAGCCGTACTCTAACCCTAACCAATAACCTATGCAGTATCCTCACCCATACCCTCACCCGTACCCTAAGCCGTACCCTAACCCTAACCCTAACCCTAACCCTAACCCCTACCCTATGCCATACCCTCACCTGTACCCTATCCCATAACCTAACCCTAACCATATCCCTAACACTAACCCTAACCCTAACCCATAACCTACGCCGTGCCCTCACCCGTACCCTAACCCGTATCCTAAGACGTACCGTAACCCTAACCAATACCCTACGCAGTATCCTCACCCATACCCTCACCCGTACCCTAAGCCGTACCCTAACCCTAACCCTAACGCTAACCCTAACCCTAACCCCTACCCTATGCCATACCCTCACCTGTACCCTATCCCGTAACCTAAGCCGTACCATAACCCTAACACTAAACCTAACCCTAACCCATAACCTACGCCGTACCCTCACCCGTACCCTAAACCGTATCCTAAGCCGTACCCTAACCCTAAACCTAACCCTAACCCTAACCCATAACCTACGCCGTACCGTCACCCGTACCCTAACACGTACCCTAAGACGTACCGTAACCCTAACCCTAACACTAACCCTAACCCTAACCCACACTCTACGCCGTACCCTAACCCGTACCCTAACACGTATCCTAAGCCGTACCCTAACCCTAACCAATACCCTACGCAGTACCCTCACCCGTACCCTCACCCGTACCCGAAGCCATACCCTAACCCTAAACCTAACCCTAAACCCTACCCTACGCCGTACCCTCACCCGTACCCTATCCCATACCCTAAGCCGTACCCTAACCCTAACACTAACCCTAACCCTAACCCTAACCGTAAACTACCCTTGATTGCTTTTGCCTCTATTAGATTTCCTAAGCACTAGTGTTTTAAGGAACAGGTTAAAAAGAAAATCCTAATGTGATTTTTTTATAATGTGTTTATTCTTTATCTTATCCTAGTGACTAAAATCTTCTCCATGGCTGGATCCCTAATAATATTCCTTTACGTGCTAAGTGGTATCTAGAGAGTGGGATAGGTTTAATAAATACCCTAATCCTAACGTGTACCCTAACCCTAACCCATACCCTAAACCTAACGCGTACCCTAACCCTAACCCAAAACCTAACCCTAACACGTACGCTAATCCTAAACTGTACCCTAAACCAATCCCTAACCCTAAAACTAACCCTAACCCTTACCCTACGCCGTACCCGCACCCGTACCCTAACCCGTACCCTAAGACGTACCCTAACCCTAACCCTAACCCATACGCTACGCCGTACCCTCACCCGTACCCTAACCCGTATCCTAAGCCATACCCTAACCCTAACCCTAACCCTAACCCTAACCCTAACCCTAACCCATACCCTACGCCATACCCTAACCCATACACTAACCCGTATCCTAAGCCGTATCCTAACCCTAACCAATACCCTACGCAGTACCCTCACCCGTACCCTCACCCGTACCCTAAGCCGTACCCTAACCCCAACCCTAACCCTAACTCTAACCCTTACCCCTACCCTACGCCGTACCCTCACCCGTACCCTATCCCATACGCTAAGCCGTACCCTAACCCTAACACTAACACTAACCCTAACCCTAACCCTAACCCTAACCCATACCCTACGCCGTACCCTCACCCGTAACCTAACCCGTACCCTAAGCCGTACCCTAACCCTAACCCTAACCTATACACTACGCCGTACCCTCACCCGTACCCTAACCCGTACCCTAAGCCGTACCCTAACTCTAACCCTAACCCTAACCCTAACCCTTACCCATACCCTGCGCCGTACCCTAACCCATACAATAACCTGTATCCTAAGCCTTAACCTAACCCTAACCAATGACCTACACAGTACCCTCACCCGTACCCTAAGCCATACCCTAACCCTAACCCTAACACTAACCCTAACCCTAAACCCTACCCTATGCCGTACCCTCACCCATAACCTATCCCATACCCTAAGCCGTACCCTAACCCTAACACTAACCCTAACCCTAACCCTAACCCTAAACTACCCTTGACTGCTTTTGCCTCCATTAGATTTCCTAAGCACTAGTGTTTTAAGGAACAGGTTAAAAAGAAAATCCTAATGTGATTTTTTTATAATGTGTTTATTCTTTATCTTATCCTAGTGACGAAAATCTTCTCCATGGCTGGACCCTAAATAATATTCCTTTACGTGCTAAGTGGTATCTAGAGAGTGGGATAGGTTTAATAAATACCCTAATCCTAACGTGTACCCTAACCCTAACCCACACCCTAACCCTAATGCGTACCCTAACCCTAACCCAAACCCTAACCCTAACACGTACGCTAATCCTAACCCGTACCCTAAACCAATCCCTAACCCTAAAACTAACCCTAACCCTTACCCTAACCCTAACCCATACGCTACGCCGTACCCTCACCCATACCCTAACCCGTATCCTAAGCCGTACCCTAACCCTAAACCTAACCCCAACCTCTACCCTACGCCGTACCCTCACCCGTACCCTAACCCGTACCCAAAGCCTTACCCTAACCCTAACCCTAACCCTCACCCATACCTAACGCCGTAACCTAACCCATATCCTAACCCGTATCCTAAGCCGTACCCTAACCCTAACCAATAACCTACTCAGTACCCTCACCAGTACCCTCACCCGTATCCTAAGCCCTACCCTAACCCTAACCCTAACCCTAACCCTAAACTACCCTTTACTGCTTTTGCCTCCATTAGATTTCCTAAACACTAGTGTTTTAAGGAACAGGTTAAAAAGAAAAACTTATGTGATTTTTTTATAATGTGTTTATTCTTTATCTTATCCTAGTGACTAAAATCTTCTCCATGGCTGAACCCCAAATAATATTCCTTTACTTGCTAAGTGGTATCTAGAGAGTGGGATAGGTTTAATAAATACCCTAATCCTAAAGTGTACCCTAAACCTAACCCACACCCTAACCCTAACCCGTACCCTAACCCTAACCAAAACCCTAACCCGAACAAGTATGCTAATCCTAACCCGTACCCTAAACCAATACCTAACTCTAAAACTAACCCTAACCCTAACCCTAACCCATAAACTACGCCGTACCCTCACCCGTACCCTAACCCGTACCCTAAGCCGTACCCTAACCCTAACCCTAACCCTAACCCATACGCTACGCCGTACCCTCACCCGTACCCTAACCCGTACCCTAAGCCGTACCCTAACCCGTACCCTAATCCGTACCCTAACCCTAACCCTAACCCTAACCCTAACCCTAACCCATACCGTACGCCATACCCTAACACGTACCCTAACCCGTATCCTAAGCCGTACTCTAAACCTAACCAATACCCTATGCAGTATCCTCACCCATACCCTCACCCGTACCCTAAGCCGTACCCTAACCCTAACCCTAACCCTAACCCTAACCCCTACCCTATGCCATACCCTCACCTGTACCCTATCCCATAACCTAACCCTAACCATATCCCTAACACTAACCCTAACCCTAACCCATAACCTACGCCGTGCCCTCACCCGTACCCTAACCCGTATCCTAAGACGTACCGTAACCCTAACCAATACCCTACGCAGTATCCTCACCCATACCCTCACCCGTACCCTAAGCCGTACCCTAACCCTAACCCTAACCCTAACCCTAACCCTAACCCCTACCCTATGCCATACCCTCAACTGTACCCTATCCCATAACCTAAGCCGTACCATAACCCTAACACTAACCCTAACCCTAACCCATAACCTACGCCGTACCCTCACCCGTACCCTAACCCGTATCCTAAGCCGTACCCTAACCCTAACCCTAACCCTAACCCTAACCCATAACCTACGCCGTACCCTCACCCGTACGCTAACACGTACCCTAAGATGTACCGTAACCCTAACCCTAACACTAACCCTAACCCTAACCCACACTCTACGCCGTACCCTAACCCGTACCCTAACACGTATCTTAAGCCGTACCCTAACCCTAACCAATACCCTACGCAGTACCCTCACCCGTACCCTCACCCGTACCCTAAGCCGTACCCTAACCCTAACCCTAACCCTAACCCTAACCGCTACCCTACGCCGTACCCTCACCCGTACCCTATCCCATACCCTAAGCCGTACCCTAACACTAACATTAACCCTAACCCTAACCCTAACCCTAAACTACCCTTGATTGCTTTTGCCTCTATTAGATTTCCTAAGCACTAGTGTTTTAAGGAACAGGTTAAAAAGAAAATCCCAATGTGATTTTTTTATAATGTGTTTATTCTTTATCTTATCCTAGTGACTAAAATCTTCTCCATGGCTGGATCCCTAATAATATTCCTTTACGTGCTAAGTGGTATCTAGAGAGTGGGATAGGTTTAATAAATACCCTAATCCTAACGTGTACCCTAACCCTAACCCATACCCTAACCCTAACGCGTACCCTAACCCTAACCCAAAACCTAACCCTAACACGTACGCTAATCCTAACCCGTACCCTAAACCAATCCCTAACCCTAAAACTAACCCTAACCCTAACCCTAACCCTAACCCTTACCCTACGTTGTACCCTCACCCGTACTCTAACCCGTACCCTAAGACGTACCCTAACCCTAACCCTAACCCATACGCTACGCCGTACCCTCACACGTACCCTAACCCATATCCTAAGCCGTACCCTAACCCTAACCCTAACCCTAACCCTAACCCATACCCTACGCCATACCCTAACCCGTACCCTAACCCGTATCCTAAGCCGTATCCTAACCCTAACCAATACCCTACGCAGTACCCTCACCCGTACCCTCACCCGTACCCTAAGCCGTACCCTAACCCCAACCCTAACCCTAATTCTAACCCTAACCCCTACCGTATGCCGTACCCTCACCCGTACCCTATCCCATACGCTAAGCCGTACCCTAACCCTAACACTAACACTAACCCTAACCCTAACCCTAACCCATACCCTACGCCGTACCCTCACCCGTAACCTAACCCGTACCCTAAGCCGTACCCTAACCCTAACCCTAACCTATACATTACGCCGTATCCTCACCCGTACCCTAACCCGTACCCTACACCGTACCCTCTCCTGTACCTTAACACGTACCCTAACCCTAACCCTAACCCTAACCATAACCCTAAACTACCCTTGACTGCTTCTGCCTCCAATAGATTTCCTAAGCACTATTGTTTTAAGGAACAGGTTAAAAAGAAAATCCTAATGTGATTTCTTTATAATGTGCGTGTTCTTTATCTTATCTTAGTGTCTAAAATCTTCTCCATGGCTGGACCCCAAATAATATTCCTTTACGTGCTCAGTGGTATGTAGAGAGTGGAATCGGTTTAATAAATAACCCAACCCTAATGCGTATCCTAACCCTAACCCATACCCTAACCCTAAAACGTACCGTAATCCGAACCCGTACCATAAACCTACCCTAACACTAAAAGTAACCCTAATCCTAACCCATACCGTACACCGTACCCTCACCTGTACCCTAACCCTAACCCTAAACCTAACCCTAACCCATACCCTACGCCGTACCCTCATTCATACCCTAACACGTACCCTAAGCCGTACCCTAACCCTAACCCTAACCCTACCCATAACCATAACCCTAAAGTACCCTTGACTGCTTCTGCCTCCAATAGATTTCCTCAGCACTAGTGTTTTAAGGAACAGGTTAAAAAGAGAATCCTAATGTGATTTCTTTATAATGTGTGTGTTCTTTATCTTATCCTAGTGTCTAAAATCTTCTCCATGGCTGCACCCCAAATAATATTCCTTTACGTGCTAAGTGGTATCTAGAGAGTGGGATAGGTTTAATAAATACCCTAACACTAACGCGTACCCTAACCTAACACATACCCTAACCTTCACACGTACCCTAATCCTAACCCGTTCCCTAACCTAGCCCTAAGTCTAAAACTAACCCTAACCCTAACTCATACCCTACGCCGTACCCTAACCCGTACCCTAAGCCGTACCCTAACCCTAACCCTAACCCTAACCCTTACCCTCAACTACCCTTGACTGCTTCTGCCTCCAATAAATTTTCTATGCACTAGTGTTTTACGGGACAAGTTAAAAAGAAAATCCTAATGTGATTTCTTTGTAATGTGTGTGTTCTTTATCTTATCCTAGTGTCTAAAATCTTCTCCATGGCTGGACCCCAAATAATATTCCTTTACGTGCTAAGTGGTATCTAGAGAGTGGTATAGGTTTAATAAATACCCTAACCCTAACGCGTACCCTAACCCTAACCCATACCCTAATCCTAACCCGCACCGTAAACCTAACCCAAACCCTAAAACTAACCCTAATCCTAACCGTAACTGATACCTTAACCCGTACCCTAACCCATAATATAAGCCGTACCCTATCCCTAACCCGAACCCTAAACCCAACCCTAACCCTAACCCTAACCCTGACACTCTCCCTATTTAAATCCTTGACACTGTCTTTAAATAATGTCCTGATGCAGTTCCTACCTGAGATGCTGATGCTCTCACTAAGACCTTGAAGTCTCTATCTGAAAAGCTGACACTGTCTGTAACTAATTTCCTGACTTTTTCCTTAACTAACCTCCTAATTTTGTCCCTAAATAACGCCCTGAAACTGGTCCTAACTATGGCCCTGATGCTGACCCTATCTAAGGCACTGACGATGTCCGTAATAGACTTAGATGTCCCTCACTGTTGTCCTGATCCTGTCCATTACTAATGCCCTGAATATGTGCCTACGTAAGTCTCTGACCCTGTCCTAAGGCCCTGACCCTGTTCCTAAGTAAGGGCCTTGATGCTGTCTCTACAGTATGCCCTGACACTGCCCCTAAATAACGGCCTGACACTGGTCCCAAGTATGGACCTGATCCTGTCCATAACTAAGGCCCTGAAGTTGTCCCTCATTAAGTCTCTGACACTGCCCTTAATAAGCCCCTGACCGTGTCCCTAGCTAATGGCCTAAGCTATAACTTACAAAGTCCCTAACACTATCCCCAAGATGCTGACACCCTGCCTAACTTAGGCTTTGATGTTGTCCCTTAGTGTTTAAGTGGTCACAAAATAACACCCTGATTCTATTACTAAGGCCCTGAATATATCCCTAAGAAAGTCTCTGAAGTGTCCCTAACTAACGGCCTAAACTGTCTCTTACTAAGGCCTTCAAGTTATCTCTGAGGGCCTGACAACACTGTCCCTAACAAAGGGCCTGTTGCTGGCCCTAACTAACGTCCTGATGCTGAACCTTACTGAGGCCCTGATGCTCTTCCTAACTAAGGCCTTGATGCCGATTCTACCTGAGGCCCTAAAACTGTCTGTGACTAATGGCCTGACTCTTTCCCTAACTAACACCCTAATTTTGTCCCTCATTAATGCCCTGACAATGGTCGACACTACAGCCCTGATGCTGGCCCAATCTAAGACCTTGACGATGTCCCTAATAGCCTTAGATGTCCCTCACTGTTGGCCTGACCCTGTCCCTAACCAAGGCCCTGACCCTCTTCCTAAAGCTGTGATGATGTCTCTACCTGAGGCACTGACACTGTCTATAACAATGGCCGACTCTTTCCCTAACACCCTGATGCTGCCCCTAATAGCCTCGTGTATCTCTCAGTAATGCCCTAATCCTGTCCATAACTAAGGCCCTGAATATGTCCTTAAGTAAGTCTCTGATGCTGTCCTTAACTAAGGCCCTGATACTCTCTATACCTAAGGCACTGACACTATCTATAATAATGGCCTGACTCTTTCCCTAACTAACACCCTGATGCTATCCCTAATTGAGGCCCTGAAGATGTCCCTAATACCTTTAGGTGTTCCTCAGTATCACCCTGATCCTGTCCATAACTAAGGCCCTGAATATGTCCCTAGGTACATCTCTGACGCTGTCCCTAACTAAGGCCCTGATGCTGTCTCTACCTCAGAACCTGACATTCTAATGTCCTGACTCTCCCTAACTAACATCCTGACGCTGCCCCTAAGTGAGGCCCTGACACTCTTCTTAACTAAGGACTTGCCGCTGTCCCTACCTAAAACCCTGACACTGCCTGTAACTAATGACCTGACTCTTTCCCTAATTAACACCCTAGTTTTGGCCCTAACTAAAGCCCTGACACTGGTTCTAATTATGGCCATGATGCTGGCTCTAAGGCCCTGAAGATATCCCTAAGTAACAGCCTGAATTGTGTCTAACTAAGGCTCTCACGTTATCTCTAACTTAGGCCCTGACGCTGTCCCTTATAGTCTAAGCTGTCATTAAATAATGCCCTGATCCTGTCCATAACTAAGGTTCTGAATATGTCCCTAAGTACATCTCTGATGATGTCCCTAACAGCCTGAACCGTCTCTTCAAGTTATCTCTGAGGATCTGACACTGGCCCTTACTAAGGCCTCACCCCGGGGTTGTCCCAGGCTGCTGGGCAGTTTTCTCTTGTCCTCATCTCTAGCCAGCTGCCTGCCATTGGCCACTCTAAGATTCTGCGATGCAGTGGTCCCACGTGGGATGTGCCTGTGTAGGCTCACCTGCGGGAGGAGAGTCATGGCCACTCTGCCCTCCAGGGGACTGCGGCTCAGGGTAGGAATCGCTCAGCCAGCGTCTGGACACAGGGTTCTGTGTCCTTGTTTGTTGTAAACCCCTTGGAGTTACCTCTAACATTTTTTAAATGGATCTCCCATCAGCATATTTATGATTTAAATTATTTACCACATTAAAATTCAGGAATGACATTATTAGAATGAGCAGGAAGACACAGGATGCCCCCCCCAATGATCTATTACTGGGAGGATTTAAAATTCTAATGAGAAAACACTCACTCTCCTCATCCTCTTGGGCGTCAGCACAAGGCGGGAATCAGCAGCATTCTTTATTTATCCCTCTGATTTTCCAGAACCTTTCCTTCAAGGAGAAATCTCTGAGCTCTGTGGGAACTGTGAGTGGTGACCATCTGGTAAATCTGAGACTGAAAAGAAAGAGGAAAAGAGATAGAGGAGGAGATGAGAATTGGTGATGGGGAGAAACAGGGGCATCCACGTTCAATCTCAGGCTGAGAGTCTGGGTTAATCTCCAACGAACCTAAGGACCACCAGGAGCTGGTCCCACTGGCCTTGTCACCTGGTATGGGGATTGGGGACAGCCAAACCACCATGGCCACTTTCAGAGAAATAAAGAAAGTGGGAGGGCACCCCTGGGAGCCAGGTTGAAAATGGTCATGCTGTGAAATAATAAGATGCCCTTTTCAGAAAAGTGAAGACGGTTCTCTTGGTTCTCAAAGACTTGCAAATACTGTGTCCTTCTGGAGGCATGCTGAAGGCTTCAGCCTTTGAGGGCAGTAATGGGAGTGCATCTGGGCTCAAAACCATCCAGCACTCACTCCTTGAGGGTGCAGAGGATGACCAGTGTCCACCCCTCGGGTGCTGTGGGGCCTGAGATCCCCTGATCACCGAGGACGGGAGGGGCCGCACAGACACTCCACTGGACCACCGGGGGCTTGGCTGGTGGGCTACAGTCCTTTATCAGATACATGGTTTGCAAACATCTTGTGCCATTTTGGATGGTGGATTATCTTATTCCTTGCTCCTTTTATACACAACTGTTTTTCATTTTGAGGAAGTCCAATTCATCTATCTTATCTTTTGTTGTTTGTGCTTTTGGTAGCAGATCTAAGAAATCATGACCAAATCCAAGGTCATGAAGATTTACTCTCATGTTTTCTTCTACGAGTTTTATCATTTTGGTTCTTGCATCTAGGCCTTTGGTCCATTTTGCGTTGATTTTTGTATATGGCGTGAGGGGAGGTAAGGGTCCAAGTTTATTCTTCTGCATGTGGGTATCCAGTCGTTCCAGAACCTGTGCTAACTGTTTGGGAGAAAATACGTGCAAATGATGCGACCAACAAGGGCCTAATTCTAAAATATACAAACAGCTCATACAACTCAAAAAAGAAAAAAGAATCAAAAAATAGGCAGAAGGTCTAAATAGACATTTCTGCAAAGACATACAGATGGCCAATAGGCACATGAAAAGATGCTCCACATCACTAATTATTAGAGAACGCAAATCAAAACTACAGTGAGTTATCACTTCATAGTGGTCAGAATGGCCATCATTAAAATGTCTAGAAATAAATGCTGGAGGGGGTGTGGAGAAAAGGGAACCCTCCTACACTACTGGTGGGAATGTAAATTGATGCAGCCACTATGGAAAACAGTACGGAGGTTCCTCAAAAACTAAAAATAGAATTACCATATGAACCAGCAATCCCACTCCTGGGCACATATCCAGACAAAACTATAATTTGAAAAGATACATGCACCCCAGCATTCACAGCAGCACTATTCACAATAGCCAAGACATGGAAGCAACCTGAATGTCCCTCAACAGATGAATGGATATAGAAGATATGATACATATATACAATGGAATATTACTCAGCCATAAAACAGAATGAAATAATGCCATCTGCAGCTACATGGATGGACCTAGAGATTATCATACAAAGTGAAGTAAGTCAGACAGAGAACGACAAATACCATATGATATCACTTATATGTGGATTATAAAATGAGACCCAAATGAACCTATCTACAGAACAAAAACAGACTCTCAAATATAGAAAACAGACTTGTGGTTGTCAAGGGGAAGACAGGCGAGAGAGATGGATTGGGAGTTTGGGATTAGTAGATGCAAATTATTATATATAGGATGGATAAACAAGGTCTTACTGTACAGCACAGGGAACTATATTCAATACCCTGTAATAAACCATAATGGAAAAGAATACGAAAAATATGTATATATGTATGTATGTATATATGAATCACTTTGCTGTACAGTAGAAATTAACACAACATTGTAGGTCAACTATACTTCAGTATCAATTAGTTTGAAGGCACTTTTATAAATTAGGCCTTATTTCTCTTGTCCTTTCATCCTGGGACAAATGTATAACAGAAACTAACCTGGATTACTCCGGGATGAACTCATATCACACAGAACTTTAATTGTTGAACAAACCATGAATACCAGTTACACCATGGGATGTCCTGATCCAATATGAAGTTTGTATACCTTGTATCAAGCCTGCAGATTCCACTAAATTTGGAAATTCAAACTGAAATGAAGCCACCTATCCCATGACTTCTCCACAACTAGTTATACAACATCAATTGGAAACCATATACAATCAAATGAATGCAGACAGACACAACTATAGCCTTCCTTTTTTTTCCTTTTAGATAAAGAGGGTATTTAAGGTGATGTCTTGGGCCGTTTCAGGGTGTTACTCAATTTCCTGGGTATCTGCCATGCACACAGGAAGTACACGTTAGTTAAATTGTTTGTGCAACTATATGAAGGTAGTTAATACCACAAAACTGTATACGTAAAGTGAATTAAACGCTAAAGTCATGTTTTGTATTTTTAATGACAAAGAAAAAAAAGTGTAGCGCTGATATTTGTTACAGAAATGAACATTAAAAACATTCTTAGTGAAAAAGCCATACAGAAAAGGCCACCTAGATCCCATATTCGTCTTGTCTGCTTCAAATACATCAAGGTTGTCCAAATGAGGGGGAAACTCAGTAATGGTTCCAGAAAAAGAAAACTGGATCAGGATGGAAAAAGACATTTTCATACAGTTGGGACAGCAGGTGAAAGTTGAAGTGGGGCTGAGTATTAAATTATAATGTAGACACCAGGATTTCCTCATTTAGGGGTTATGTGCTGGTTCCTTGGGCAAAACACACTGAGCATTTTGTGTGAAGTGGCAAATGGGAGTACTTTTTGCCATTATTGCAACTTTTCTGTACATTTTAAATTACTGGAAAGTAAATTACTTTTCTAGACAACCATGTCAGTATCATGCCAGAAAATCAGATAAGACAGACATCAAATTTTGTTATAGGGGCCAAGACTCACCCAGACCAAGTTCAACCAAAGTTGTGATACTTATTTCCCTTGTAGGAGTCCGCATGGTATTAAGAGGCACTGTGGGAAGAGTATATTAGTAGCTACCATGTCTTGGGTCCTGTGGATTACCTGGGGTGCAGTAGAAACTGAGATTTTAGTATTGCAATTTTTCACATTACTTCAAAAAATATGTTAAAAAATAAATTCAGTAAAGTTGCAAAATATGGAATCAATATACACAAATCAGTTTTGTTTCTATACACTAATAATGAACCACCAGCAAGAAAAATTAAGAAAACAATCCCATTTACAATTCCATCAAAAAGAACAAACTATTTAGCAATAAATTTAACCAAGGACATGAAAGACGTATACTCAGAAAACTATAAAGCATTGATAAAGAAACTGAAGACACAATAGAAAACAATATTCCATGCTCATGCATCAGAAAAATTACTATTATTAAAATGTTTATTCTACCCAAAGCCATCAACAAACAGTGCCAGGAAAACTAGACACCAGACTCCAAAGAACGACACTGGTCACCATCTACACTGCACGTAAAACTAACTAAAAGCGCACAGTATTCCACATTAAACCCTTTCTCTCCTGAGGCCCCTGAAGATGCACCCCACCCACCCAGCAGTCAGCTGCACAGGAAGATTCTCCACACTTGCTCATTTTTTCCTCTTGTGGAGTCTCCTCACCAGTGGTTCCTGAGAAAACCCAGCTGCTGTCAGTGTGGACAATGCCTCATGGTCCAGAAACCTAAGCCCTGACAGGAGACAAAGCTCCTGTCTGCTTGTCACAGAGCAAAGTCTGTGGGCAGGGTGCACCTGTGCCCCCAGGGTCAGACAGGTGGGTTCGGCGCCCCCTGTGGGACGTCAGAGAAGTGCCGGGAGCGCCGCACTCACAAACCCAGGGGCCTCATCCGGAAGGCAGTTCTGCTGTATATACTAAAGTTTGGAAATCCAAACTGAAATGGAGCCAAGTATCTCACTGTATCTTCTCAAAAGATGGTTAAGGAGCAATTCATTACAAACCATATGTAATGAAATGAATGTAAACACAAACTTTACAACTTAAACCAAAATTCACTCAAAATTGCCCATAGACAAATTTAAATTACCAAACTATAAAAATCCTAGGAAAAAAAAAGATAATCTACATGATTTTGGATCTGGTGACCTTATTCAGAAAACCGGAAGACAAACCACAAACTGCAAGAAACTATTTCCAAAACACATATCTGATAAAGGATTTGTACTCAAATTATGCCAACAACGCCATTAAAATTTGGTAAAGATTGAAACACACACCTGGCCCAAGAAGATAAACAGGCAGTAAATAAGCATACAAGAATATACTCAAGACGCTGGTGGAATGCATGCACAACCAACTTCGGAAGACAGTTTGGCAGTTTTTTCCAAATCTAAAAAGTCTCACCTTAGGATCCAAGAAGTGTACCTCTTGTATTTAGACAACTGCTTTGAAAAACTGTGTTCAAACCAAAACTAGCATCAAGTAATGCACAGCAGCTCTATTCATAATGGCTAAAAACTTAAAGATATCAATATGTCCTTCTGTAGATGAATTCATAAGCAAATTAGGGCACATACATGTCAAGGGGAGAAGAATACACCACCCCAAAATATGCCCATTTGACAAAAGGATTATTTTGCACTGATTAAGAAACAGCAGACTCAAGAGAATCTTTCAAAACCAAGTAGAAAATGCCCTATTAGGAGGTAAATTTATATTTATGAAGGATATCTCCATTTGTAAGGGTATGTCCCTCTCTGGACCAGGAATTGAATGATGACTAAGTATCAAGAAAAGCTTGTTGGGACTTCCCTGCTGGTCCAGTGGTTAACACTCCATGCTCCCAATGCAGGGGACCAGGGTTCAAGCCCTGGTCAGGGAACTAGATCCCGCAAGCTGCAATTAAGAGCCCACATGCCGCAACTAAAGATTCCACAGGCCGCAACTGAGACCCAGCGCAGCCAAATAAATAAATGTTTTTTTTTAAAAAAAAAAACCTTGTCAACGAAATAGGCCTGGATGTAAATCTGTGTAACAACCATACCCTTCTTTACTCTGCTTTGCCTAATAACCAACCTTAAATGGCTTCCTCCATTCCCTAATATCTTTCTTTTGTTCTCAGTGGAAGATAGCATTTAAGATAACGGCTTGGGCCATTTCAGGGAGTGACTCAGTTTTCCTGGGTATCTTTCAAGTATACAGGAGGTATGCATGGTATATATTAAACTTCTGATTGTTTTCTCTAGTTTATCTCTTTTTCATTACAAGGGAGATCTCAATAAAGAACATAGAAGGGTAGAGGGAAAATTATTTTTCCTCTAATATACATGCAATGCAATAGTATTCAGAGATATAAAGGAATGGACCATCAACCCGTGCAAAAAAAAAAGAGATACATCTAACACTTACATTGCTAAGTGAAAGAATCCAGTTTGAAGTGCTACACACTGTATGGCCTCATTTATATGACATTCTAGAAAAGGCAAAACTGACATGGTAAACAGCGTATGGAATATGTGGTTGAAATAGTCCACATGATACTTTAGTGGTGAATACCTGTCACTATGCATTTGTCTACACCCACAGATTTTTACAACCCAACAAGTAAATTACAATCTATTCAAACTTAGCTACTTAGGATATGGGAGTGTCAAAGACTGGGATACAGAATGTAACAAAGAATCTAACTGATTCAGAAATGTATGAAAAAACTCACTGTTGGTAGTGGGACAAATGGGCTGACCTAAGTTAACTTTGGAAATATACAGAACCTGTAGGCCAAAGACAAAATGTACCATACATACACAGTGGACTCTATGTTCTTTCCATGAGGGGTAGTAGCTAATAATACTGAAACTACTATATCAGTAATTGAATGGAACAAGCACTGAATTTAATAAATGACAAATGGTGGAAGCCAGGTTTCCTACCACTGGAGTGGGATGTTACAGTCAAACAAAGGGAGAAGGTTACAATATCCATGTCATAACAGATCCAGTTGGAGATAGCAGTATAAACTATCTTTAGCCTACACATAGTTCCACATGGAAATCTTTATAATTATGTGTATATGCATAGGCTGGGATACATGCATATATTTCCACGCACTGTCAGCTGAGCATATTTAGCTCCCACATGTAAGTTTTTAATACCATTCTCTAATAAACGGAACAAGGGCTCTTTGAAGAAAGGGCTGATGCTAGGACTGAGACAGTAAATATATGAAGCAGGATAATCTTAAAATATCAGAAAGTAAAGAAGTACCAAAAATTTTAAAAACCCACAAAAGAAAAATTATGTAAAATGAAAACAGGAGCAAATGCAAAAATCTCTCAACAGCCAAAGCAAGAATTAACTAAGCAGTCTAATAATGTAGTGCTGGATTATAACCAAAAGTTTATAATAATTATTCACGTGTCCAAACTGGTAAAAATAAATTACATAGTTTTTGATGAATGGTGTTAAATAGAAATCTCCTATGCAGAAAGCTTCTAAACAATTTATATAGCCACTCAGCTGTCCATCAAGGGTGTGAAGCTAACTCCTCTCTCCTCAAGTGTGGGTTCTGCATTATGACTTCCTCCTAAATAAGACACACAGGATGGACATGGGAAAATATTAACTTCACTGTGGGAACACTTGACAAACACTACCTCAGCTAGGTGACCAAAGTTGAGAATATAAGTGAGAAGTTCCCTTGAGAGCCTGTCCTCTTGATATACAGTGAAGAGGAAGCACTTCACCTCTGTGATCTGCTTTTTCAAAGCCAAGTCTAACCACGACAAAAACACCAAGCAAATCCCAGTGCCTGGCAGTCTATAAAATACCTGACCAGTCCTCCTCCACACTGTCAAGGTCATGGAAACAAGGAGAGTCTGAGCAACTGTCAAAGCCCAGAAGAGACTAAACAGACATGATGACCCCATGGCCTTTGAGATCCTGGAACAAGGAAAGGTATAACAAAGGGAACATGAATAGGGACTTCGGTTAATAATAGAGTATCAATATTTGTTCATTATTTGTCATGATTCTGTAGAAAATTAGACAGGAAAAATTAAACGTCAAATAAGAGAAACCTACTGTAACAAACTGGAAATCCAGAAGAAACAGGTGATTTCTTTGTAAAAACTCATTACCAAAATGAACACTAAATTAAGGAAAATACAAAAAGACCAATTAATTACTGAGGAATCTCTTCCCCATACTGGTTATCCTATCACTGTTCCAGGGTTTCCCTCTCCCGGGACAGGGAAGGAACAGGGACAGAGCTGTTTGGCAGCTCCACTAATATCTGGTCCCACCCAGAATCTTCATCTCCCCCAGCCATGCCTACCCAGTGAGGACACCTGAGGAAGGATCAGGGATTATTGATTCAGATATATCAACTACAAATTTTTCTTTTCCCAGCGACTGGACACACTTACTGAAGTAAAATAAATTAGTATTTACTTACTGTCCTCCCAAGACTGCAAGAAGTTCTTTCACTTACTGACAAGTCAGGATCGTTGGTGGTGGTAAACTCAAGTCTCTTTCCTTGGGCATCAGGTCCTCACATCTCAGAGGCTGGCCCAAAACAGCCCATGTGCCCTCAGAAGACACACAGACCTCATTCCTGCCCCTGAGAGGTGGGAGCCCTTGAGTTATGCCATCTCCCTGGCCATATTAATTGCCCATCCCTGAAAAACAATACTGCTCATTTTCTAGTATCTTCTCTCTCATTTACTAAGTGAAGAAACCAAATGCTAGGGTGGTAAGGAAACTCTTGTGCAATGAAGTAATGGGAGGCTCAAGAATTATTCCATGCCATGGAACCCATAATTGGCAGGCTTTCCAGAGGCCACATGGATGCATATGGCTCTCCAAGACAATGCAGCCTCAGTGTGAACCTCCCATTGGGAGGTCCAGGTGCTCCCATATCTTTGATTCTTAATGAATATGAATGTCAAAAGTTTCTAACGACTGAAAAGACAAAGGATTGCAGGGCCATGGTCTCCTGTATGGTTGTTGTGTCAGGGACACACTCCAATGTTTAGAGGATTATTACTTCTCTTGGCAGCCTATGAGGCTGTGAGGGGGAGGACTTTTTCTCAACCACATGGATGTTGGTAGTTGAAACTTCTCAAAGGAATGTCTACACTGCCCAGGTAGCTGTTGAATTGCCCGTAACTATACATGAGGGCCTGACAATGCCCAGGCTGGACTGAGCTAGAGGACCACAGATGCCTGCCTGGATAGTCAGAGGTCAAGGGCTGTCCTGCCTGAGGCTTGATCATCTACTCATGCCCACTCAGATGGGACAAAGGATGCCTCCAGTGCCAAGAGGGCCCCACCAGCCCTTAAGAAGGCAGCAGCTGGGGGCTGGCAGGTCACTGCACCCAGTCCTGTATAAATCCACACATGTCCACTGAGTGCCCTCCTGTCTGGGCTGTGCTGGAATCTGAGGCTGCCCAGGCAGGGTAGGGCCAGCATCACCCTTCCCAGGTAGGAGGGCAGAAGGAAACCATGCATGACTTCTGACACCCTCTCCAATCCTTGACAGAGTTTGAGTTGGATAAGAAACAGTCCGAGACAAGAACAGACATTTCATTCTTCTTTCAGAGCCCAGGACTGAGGGAAGGGAGGCCAGAAAAACAGTTATTGACCTCAGCTCCCTGACTCTTGTTTGACCCTGGGCAAGTCCTATCCATTCTGGAGGCTTGAGAGAGAAAGAGAGGGGAGGGCAATGAGGGCCAATTGTGCTTAAACCTAACTCTAACCTTTACCCTAAGAACCCTAACCTCTAACCTTAACCCCCTAACAACCCTAGCCCCAGACCCCTAGACCCTCGCCCCTGACCCCTAAACTCTAATCCCCGGCCCTGACCCTTTAACCACAACCCTCTACCATGACTCTCCAACAATGACCCATAACCCTAAACCGTGACCCCTGAACCCTCACACTGACTCAATCCCAGGCCTAAAGCCCGGCCTAGTGGGTACCAAGGGATGACTGTATGAACTCTCAAAGAAACCAAGGAACTAAATCTTCCTGACCATGAATTTAGCAATGGTTTCTTAGATTTGACAGTAAAGCATAAGAAATGAAAGAAAAAAATAGATAACTTGGATTTCCTCAAGATTACAAACCTTTGTGCAACAAAAGAGGCTCTCCAGAAAGTAAAAAGACAGCCCACAGAATGGAAGATAATATTGGCACATTATATATCTGATAAGACTCTTTACCGAGAATATACCCAGGACTTTTACAACTCATCAACAAAAAGACAAACAATAAAATTTTTGAAACAGACAAATGACTTGCATGGACTGCTCTCCAGGCAAGACATACAAATGGTCAACAAGGACATGAAAAGATGTCAAACATCAGTAGTCATGATGAAAATGCAAATTAAAGCCACAGTGTGATGCCCCTTCACACACACTAGAATAAAAATAAATTTTTAAATAAATTTTTAAATAAATTTTTAAATATATAAATAAAAATAACAAATGTTGGCAACAATGTAGAGAAATTAGAACCCTTAAAAGTTACTTGTGGAGATGTACAATGGTGTAGTCTATGTGTACAAAACTTTAGCATTTACTCAAAAATATAATTACCATGTGGTTCAACAACTCCACTCCTAGATATATACCCAAAATATGGAAAACAGGTGTTCAAACAAAAACTTGTTCACCAATTATTCATAGCAGCACTGTTCACAATAGCCCAAGGTAGAAAAGATTTAAATGTCCATCAGCAGGTAAACAGATAAGCAAAATAAGGTAGATCCATAAGCTGCATTATTCTGTCATATAAAAGAATAAAGTAAAATTATACAGCCACTGTGGAATACTGTATGGTGGCTCCTCAAAAACATGGAAAATGTATGATCCCTTGATTCTGCTCCAGGGTGTACACCCAAAATATTAGAAAGCAAGGACTGGAACAGATATCTGTACCCCATATTCATAGCAACATTATTCACAATTTCCAGCCAAAAGGTGGAAGCAACACAACACATCCTTCAACAGATGAATGGATAAGTACAGTGTAGTATATACACAATGGAATATGATTCAACCTTTAAAACTAAGGTAATTCTCACACATGCTACAATGTGGATGAACCTTGAAGTCATTATGCTAAGTGAAACAAGCCAGACACAAAAAGGACAAACGTTCTATGATTCCACGAGTATGAGGTATCCAGATAAGTCAAATTCAAAGACAAAGTAGAATAAGGTTGCCAGGGGTTGAGGTGAGTTAGTGTTTAATGCCTACGGTTTCATATGGGGAAAATATCTGGAGATGGATGGTGAGGATATTTTTACAACAATGTGAATGTAGTTAATGCCATAGAACTGTATACTTAAAAATGGTTTAAATGGGGCTTCCCTCACGGCACAGTGGTTAAGAATCTGCCTGCCAATGCAGGGGACATGGGTTCAAGCGCTGGTCCTGGAAGATCCCGCATGCCGTGGAGCAGCTAAGCCCGTGTGCCACAACTACTGAGCCTGCGTTCTAGAGCCTGCGAGCCACAACTACTGAAGCCCGTGTGCCTAGAGCCCGTGCTCCACAACAAGAGAAGCCACCGCAACGAGAAGCCTGCACACAGCAATGAAGAGTAGCCCCCGCTCGCCGCAACTAGAGAAAGCCTGCACACAGCAACAAAGACACGACACAGCCAAAAAATAAAAAATAAAATAACATTTTTAAAAAAGCTTTAAAAAAGTGGTTTAAATGGTAAATGTTATGTATTTTTAATCACGATGGAAAAAATGAATGAAATAATCATCAATGTTACAATGTGGATAAACACTGCAAACATCCTAAGTGAAAGAAGCCACACAGAAAAACCACCCAGATCATGCTCATCTTGTACACTCTAAGTCCAGCAAGGTTTTTAAAGTGAGGAAAAGCCCCAGTGATGGTTCCAAGAAAAGAAAACTGGATTCGAATGGAAAATATATTTCCACAAAGCTGGGGCAGCTGGTGAAAGTTGAAGCAGGTCTGGGGATAGGATTATAATGTGGAAACCATAATTATTCCTCATTTTGGGGTTATGTGCTGGTTCCCTGGGAGAGTGGCCCTCCCACTCTCACAGGGTAAAACAAACTGGAGTATTTTGTGAATGTGGAAAACTTGATACTGCTATTTGAAGTTTTTTATACACTTGAAATTTACTAGAAAATAAAGTACTTATCAAAACAACCATGCCATACCACGCCAGAAATACAGACATCAAACTTTGTTATAGAGGCCAAGCTCTACCCAGATCCAGCTCACCCACAGTGGTGATGCCAATCACCCTTGTAGGAGTCCACATACTACAAGAGGCACCATTGGAAGATTACATTGGGAGCCACTATGTCTTGGGTGCTGTGGATGACCTAGATGTAGTTGAAACAGTGGGATTTCTGAATTCTAGTTTTCCATATTCAACCACCAAAAAACTGTTACAACTAAAAGATGAATTCAGTAAAGCTGCAGGATACAAAAAAAAAAAGAAAAATCAATGCACAAAAATCATTTGTGATTCTATACACTGATAATGAACCATCAGAAAAGGAATTTTTTAAAAAAATCCCACTTACAATTGCATCCAAAAAGATAACTAGGAGTAAATTTAACCAAGGACGTGAAGGACCTGCACACTGAAAACTGGAAGACACTGATAAAGGAAACTGAACAGACAAAAATAAATGGAAAGATACCCCGTGCTCATGGGTAAAAAGAATATTTTGAAAATATGCATTCTAAGGTGGGACTTTCCTGGCCGTCCAGGGGTTGGGACTCTGTGCTCCCACTGCAGGGGGCGCAGGTTCGATCCCTGGTTGGGGAACTAAGATCCCGCATCATGCATGCCACATGGTGTGGCCCAAAATTTTTTTCTTAATTTTAAAAAATATGCATTCTAGCCAAATTAATGTACACATTCAACACAATCCCTACCAAAAGTCCAACGACATTTTCCATAGAAACAGAGCAAACAATCTTAAGATGTGTGTGGAACCACAAAGGACCCAGAAGAGCCAAAGCCACCCTGAGGAAGGAGAACGGGCTGGAGGCATCTCGCTCCCTGACTTCACACTTCATTACGAAGCTACAGTCCCAAAAAAGTGTGGAATTGGCACAAAAACAGGCGCACAGACCAGAGGAACAGAGCAGAGAGCCCAGGAATCAACCTACAGGTATGTGATCAGTTAATTCACAAGAAAGGAGCCAAGAACATACACCAGGGAAAGGACAGTCCCCTCAAGAAATGGTGCTGGGAAAACCAGGCTCCACACGCCAAAGAACAACACTGCACTCTGTCTACACCACACACAAAAGCGGCCAAAAACCCAGTTTTCCACATCAAGCCCTTCCTCTCCTGGGTCCTCTGAAGACAGACACCCTCAGCGGTCAGCCATGCACAGGAACATTCTCCCCACATTTCCTCACCTTTTCCCTCAGTGGCGTCACCTCCCAGAAGGTCCTGAGGAGACCAGGCTCCTCTCAGCATGAACTGGACCCCACAGTGTCCCCAAGCTGAAGCCTCAGGGGATCCTGAGGAGACTCGGCCTCTGTTAGTGTGGACTCGACCCCAGCTTGTCCTGAAACCTGGCCGTCAGCGTGGACGCAACCCGCGTGTCCCAGAAGCCAAAGCCCCAGTGGGTCCTGAGGAGACAGGGCTCCTCTCAGCATGAACGTGAACAGCATGATCTGAACAGACATCCCGCCAAAAAAAGATATACAGATGGTAAACATCATACAGAAACAAGCTCAACATCATATACCATTAGGGAATTACAAATTAAAATCATGAGATATCACAGCACACCTATTAACACTGCTAAACTCCAAAAATATGAAAATACCAATTGCTAGAGGGTGAGGAACAAAAGGAGCTCTCCCTCATAGCTGGGGGGATGCATGTGCAGCCACTTTGTAAAACAATTTGGCAGTTTTTTCCAAAGCTAAACAAGTCTCACGTTGGGATCCAACAATCATGCTTCCAGTATTCAGGCAACTGCTTTGAAAATCTATGTCCAAATGCAAACAAGGATGCAATTATGCACAGCAGCACTTTCATAATGGCTAAAAACTTGAAGAAATCAGGATATCCTTCAAAAGATGAATGTATAAGCAAATTGGGGTAGATCCATGTCAAGGTGAGTAGAATATGCCACCCCAAAATATGTCTCTCTGGCATAAGGATTATTGGTCTGCTTTAAAAAAAAGGGGGGCTTCCCTGGTGGCTCAGTGGTTAAGAGTCTGCCTGCCAATGCAGGGGACACGGGTTCGAGCCCTGGTCCGGGAAGATCCCACACGCCGCAGAGCAACAAAGCCCATGCTCCACAACTACTGAGCCTGCGCTCTAGAGCCCACGAGCCACAACTACTGACCCCGTGTGCCACAACTACTGAAGCCTGCACACCTAGAGCCTGTGCTCCACGACAACAAAAGCCACAATGAGAAACCCACGCACTGCAAAGAAAAGTAGCCCCTGCTCGCCACAACCAGAGAAAAGCCTGCACGCAGCAATGAAGACCCAATGCAGCCAAAAATAAAATAATATATTCAATAAAAAATCTCAGAAAACTGAGATTGCTGTTTTATGAAAGACATTTACAATACAGAAGTCGCCATTTATAAGGGTATGTCCCTCTTTGCACCAAAAATAGAAGGATAATTAAATCTTAAGTAACTCTTTTCAATGGAGAAGTCCTGACTTAAATGTGCAAACAATCATACCCTTGTTTACTGTGCTTTGCATGATAACCTGCCATAAGTGGTCTTCCTCCCTTCCCCAGCATATTTCTTCTGTTTTTAGCTGAAGAGCTATTTAAGGGGATGGTTTTGGTCATTTCAGGGAGTGACTCAGTTTTCCTTGCTATCCCCCCTGTATTCAGAAGGTAGACATGTAATTAAACTTCTGCTTTTCTCCTGGTAATCTGTCTTTTATTACAGGGGCAGGGTGGCCTCAACCAAGAACCTGAAAAAGTAGAGGGAAAATTGTTTTTCCGCCCATACACATGCAGTGGAATACTACTCAGCAGAAAGGAATGCACCATCAGCCTATGGAAAGACATGGATAAATCCTCAGTATATACTGCTAAGTGAAAGCATCCAGGCTGAGGAGGCTGCACACAGTATGACCCCATTGGTGACATTCTGGGAAAGGCAAAGCTACATAGATGATAAGCAGATCATGGGGTGGGGGGTTTGAAGTATTCCATGTGACATTCTAGGATGGATACCTGTCACTATGCATTTGTCTAAGCCCACAGATGTGTATAGCCCAAGGGGCCAATCATAATCTATTCAAATTTAGTTATTTAGAATGTAGGCATGTGTCAGGATGGAATACATAATGTGACAGAGTCTAACTGTGTTAGAAATATATGGAAACAACTCACTGTAGGGGATGGGATAAAAGGTGCTGACCTAAGTTACCTTTGGAAATGAATGGAATCTGTAGACTAAAGGCAAAATGGACCGTATATAAAGAGTGGGCTTTATTTTACGAAGTTCTTTCCAGGGTGTAGTAGCTAACAACTCTGAAACCTCTGCACATGTAACCTGGAAAGGAGCAATGCATACATAAATGGCAGATGGTGGGAGCCAGGCTCCTCATTGTGGGAACAGGAAGTTACAGATAAGCAAGAGGAGAGCCTCTGCCCTCATAAACCTGGATCTGGGCTTCCTGGGAGGACGCTGACTGGCCGGGGGAAACACACAGATCTTCACGCTGGGAAGACCCTGCAGACACAGGAACTTCACACCCCATCTTTCCACCCATACCTGCTGGAAACACTCAGCCCTCCATCATCAGTCAATTGCAGCGTTTAAGACATTCTCACCCCCAGGCAGATAAAGGAACATGAGGGTCTTGCTTACCCCTAAGCTGTCCCAGAATCCAGGCCCTGGGGGTGGAGCCAGGATGGGGGTGCCTGGGCTCCTGACCAGCAGGTGAGAGGAAGGAGGAAGACCAGTTCCGAGGACAGAGGTTCCCTCAAGTCTGTGAGCCCAGGAGCCCCGATGGGATTCATTCCCAGTGCGGACATGGGCAGGGCCTGCAGTGGTTCTGTGTTCCCCCTGGGCCCCTTTGATGAAGCCATGGCAACACTGGGCCCAGACGTCTCCTGGCGGTGTCTCAAACTCTGACACAGCGGTTTTACAAAGGAACAAGAGAATGGAGCTGAGCCCCTGACGGCCACTCCTTTCTGGCTCTGAGTTGCTTCCAACAGGACCGCAATCACCTGCACATAGTCTGCTGTGACCTACCTGCCCCCATTGGCCTTTCCTCTCCCTCCCTGCGATGAGTCCCGTGACATTTCCAGCCTGGACCCCTCTCCCAGGCCAGACGCCTCTGTCCAGTCACTGCACCCCCATCTCACCTTGGGGGCTAACAGGGCACTCAGGGGACCAGGATCCTGCAGGTCTCCACACCCAGGAGCAGCCCCACCTTCCCAGGTTGCTGAGCCCAGGCACCGGGTGTAACCGAGCAGGACCCTACGGGGCCTTCCCAGGACAGACCCCTCCCCCACATCCTCTGCTGGAGCTCCTCTCTGAAGTACCTGGATAACAGCATCTGATGCACGCTTCCTGAGTTGTTTTACAGATGCTGAAACCACCACCAAACGGAAGAAATTAACTACCTGATGATCATGAACAGGTAGCCCCGGAACTTCTGGTGCCTAAGAATTTAGAGTGTTAACTGCCTGTTACCTCACCATCAACCAGAGAATTGTGCACCAGCTGATCACATACCCTGCGACCCCCCTCCATCACTTGGCCTTTAAAATTCCTTTGCTGAAATCCTTCAGGGAGTTTGGGGTTTTAGAGCACAGGCCGCCTGGCCTCCTTGTATTGGCACTTTTACAATTAAAGCTGCACTTCCCTTCACCACACCCGGTGTCAGTAGACTGGCTTTACTGCACTCGGGCAAGCGGACCCAAGTTTCGTTTGGTAACACTGGGGTCTCCCAGGCTCCCACTCTCCTTGTGCCCCACTGACTGTCATCTGCTCCTCCAGAGTCTTGTTGCAGCAAAAATAGAAATGAAGTTTTCCCTCCCCTGAGAACAAGGAAAACAAAGGGAACAGCGAATAGGCTAGAGAAGAAACATAATCTGGCCTGAAAGAATTAATCACTCCTTGTTTTACTTTGTCACTAATTTGTAGTAACTAGATGTGTACTTTACAAAGCTAACCTCACTCCCTGACGCTATGTCATTTACATTCGGCACCCATCACCCCTAACTCTGTGTGAGTTACATCCCCTGCCTCTCACTCCCTAACCTTATTATGTCCAGCACTTACATTCTATACGCCCTTCATAACAAGTCACCCCCTATAGTTTTTGCATTTCAGAAACAAGGTCACTGGTCGATAAACCAGAGGCAAACGGACGCAATTACCAGACTGCCGGACCCCAATTACCGGGCAGCCTGATGCCAGCTATGACTGTTTTGAAATAATGCAAAGGAAAGGAGGAATGCAAGACCTTCACTACTTTGATCCTCATCCTATACCCCAGACTGCGAGAGCGCCACGTATAAAATCTTCCCTGATTCTCAAGGAGGGGTGCCCAGTTCTTGAGGCGCTAGCTGGCTGTGTCTTCCCTGTTGTCTGGCAGAAGAATAAAGCCATCTCTCTCTTCCTCCAAAATCCCTGTCTCCGTATTTCTGTTTGGCCTCGGTGCACAGGGAAGCCGAGATTTCGACAACAGTCTGTGGCCAGTTCCCACACTAATTCACCTCTACACCCACAGCCCTGGCCCAAGCCCGATCTTGTGCCTGGTTCCTCCATCAGGCCCTGGTAAAACTCCCTGCCCACACGGTGCACCTCACATCCCACCCCAACGTGGTCTTTCTGAAGCATAAACGAGACTGTGACTCTCTCCCACCTGTAATCCCCCAAATGTTTCCCCACTTCCACTAGGGTATCTGCTGGGAGAGACATCTGCCAAGGCCCTGAGAGTCCCTGGCATCCCCACGAGGCTGCTGGCTCCTGGGTTCCCTGACAGTGAGCACCTCAGCTGGCCAGGCGACATGGCAGGAAACCCCAGAACTGCTCACCTCAGGAGGGGACTGGCACGGCCACTGCCTGATCAGAGAGAGCAGAGAAGGGCTCCCCAGCTGGGACACAGACTCTGCACGAGTGGCCTCTCCCTGAGCCACTACATCACCTCGTGTGACTTGAGGGAAGGAAGGACCGAGGCACACTTGGCTCCTAAGGAGGATGGGATAGGCTCAGCCATGTCCCCACAAATTCACATGCTGAATCCCTAACACCCAGGACCTCAGGATGTGGCTGTATTTGGAGATGGGATTTTTAAAGAGGTGATCAAGGTAAAAATGAGGTCACTAGGGTGGATCCTAATCCAATAGGATTGGTGTCCTACAAGGAGAGATTAGGACACAGAGAGGCACAGGGGGAGATCATGACGACCTGGGGAGAAGATGGTTGTCTAAGCACCAAGTAGAGAGGCCTCAGGAGAAGCCAGTCTGCACACACCTTGATCTCAGACAGCATCCAGGACTGGGAGATAGGCCTGTTATTCAAGCTGCCCAGTCTGTGGTATTTGTTATGGAGGTCCTGAGCAGACTCACATGCAGGGTAACTCAGGGCTCAGACTGGACAGAGCCCACTCTCCATCCCCCTGTACGTGAGTTACAGGATCCTCAGGATCTGAGGAGGGGGACCCTGAGGAGAGACACAAGATAGAAGATGCTAGGCATTAACATGACTGCATTCATGTTAAACGTGCCTGAAGTCCATTCACACGAGATGGTTTTGTCCTGTATGTACATCGGCACCTTCGGTCTGAACTGCAGATCTTTAGCTTCACCACCTCCACTGAGAGCATTAGCTTCACCTGCTGTGGACCGTCTCCTATAGGATTTCCAGAACCACAAAGCATCGAAGCTTCACAGGATCCAGAGTCTGTGCGCTAGCGTCTGGGCGACCCTCACAGCAGGGCCGCGCAGCTGCCCATCAGAACCCATTTCCCTTTTTCCTGTTCACAGCTACCCTGCACCTCCCAGCTTTCCCACCCCTTACAGCTAGGGCGTAGTGTCTCGTGTTACCAAGGGGAAGGGGTGGAGGTGGTGAGGGCCTTGGCCAGCCTGCATCCTTGGACGGAGGGCATGATGCCCACCTGGTCACCCCACCCTGCTGGTTGGAGCCCTCACCTGGAAGCAGGGAGGAGAAACAAGGGGGACAGAGCCTGGGACCTGACACCCACCTGCCCTGGACTCTCACAAGAAGGGGACAGAGACAGCTTGAGCTTCAGCCCAGTTTTGGGAGACACTTTGTTCCAGCAACAAACTTCTGCCTTAAAAGCCAAGGTGCTTTACAAACCCCTCCCCAGCTGTCACAGAAAGTCAGGCTTAATCTCATCACACTTTTCTCAAACCCCAGCTCATGGTGAGACCACCTCTCAGGTGATGGTGCTTCAGAGCAGCCCCTTTAAAAGATCCCTGGAGTTCAGCTCTCCCAGCCCTGCCGTCAGTTTAAGGGAGAAGTTTCCTTGACAACCTTGACAAACCTGCTCAGTTTCCTTGACAACCAAGCTTCACAATCTCCCAAACTCTTCTCCTTCAAACATCCCTATTCTAGGCTTGATGAGCCTAAAGTGACAGTGCTGTCATCATGTGCCAGAGAGTGACTCCTCCAAGCCCGTAGTTCCTGGTTACATGATGCTATTGATGATGAAATCCCAGAAGAGCCAGTTTTGCAAGGTAACCACTTCTGGACTCGGCACTGGGTCCCTTTCCACGGACAGAGTGGAGTGGCTGTTTCCACGGGGCCCGTGGTGGAAGAGCTCACCTAATGCTGCCAGGACTTCATCCCTTCCAGGTGATTCCAGGGTCCTCATTCTCCCCAGACCCCCACCCACATGGCTGCTGTCTGTGCCAGTCTATACGGGACCTTGGCAATCTCCTAAAATGAGGGTTATTTTATACACAGGTAATGGGTTGAATGCTGACCCCAAAAGATGTGCCCCCCCAGAACACGTGAACAGGACCATATCTGGGAAAAGGGTCTTTGTATATGTAGTTAAGGATCTCAGGGTGAGGTCATCTTGGGTTAGGGTGGCCCTCAATCCAACTGAGAGAGTCCTTATGAGAAACAAAAGAAGAGAAACACAGACTTAGAGAAGCCACGTGAAGACAGAGGCAGAGACGGGAGGGATGCAGCCACAGGCCTGGGGACGCCTGGAGCCCCCAGAAGCTGGAAAAGGCAGGAAGAACCCTATCCTGGAGCCTTTGGAGAGACTTCCGTCCTCCAACACCTTGATCTCAGATGTCTGGTCTCCAGGACTGGGGGAGGATGAATTACTGTTGTTTTAAACCACCCATCTTGTGGTCATTTGTTACAGAAGCCACAGAACGGTCACACAGACCCTGCTCTGTAGGATCCTGGAAGTGTGGGTCTCATTAAAGGCCAACAGAGGCTGGATTGTAGAGCCCTTAGAGTCAGCATTGGGCCCCAGAAATCCTAAAGCAATGGCTGGACACCAGAACGTTGAGGAGTCAGTCAGAAGCCCAACCCTAAGGGTGCCGGCTGCACACGGTCTCCCCAGGTTTTTACGCCTGTACATGCATAAAATAAGTATTTCCATCCTGATTCAGGACCTCTGTTATCACCGTTCACGTTGCTAATTAAGAACCCACTAGTTACACAGATGAAAACCCTATCAGGACACTTGCTCCAGTGGTAAACAATTCTGAAGTTGGTCACAGGTGGGGAATCGTCTCCCATGCAGCCAGCAGCCCCCACACAAGGAGCGTCCTCATTGCAAAGCTGGGGGACCGTGAGGAGGCGTCTCTGAGTAAACGTGAGCTGAGCCCCAGGCCAACTGCTGCTGAACTTTTCCCACCCTTCCCAGGTAAAACACCTGAATGTATGCAAGGACTTCAAAGCCTAGAGGAAGGGGCTTGGAGTCACACCAGCGACAACACGCAGGCCGACTTGGTGCCTGCAGGCCAGCCAGGATGGTCCTGGCCCCGGGCACTCTTCTGGAAGCTTTCCATTTCCCTGCCTGAGGTACCCCTCCTGTCCCAGCCCCCACTGCTTTTTTCCTTCCTCACCTCTGCCCGGGTAGAAATTCCAGCAGCAGGTATGGGTGACACATCCTCTTCTTTAGCAGGTGGCAGCCCGGCAACTCCTGCAGAAAGTCCAGCAGAGCCCCACTCACACCGGGCCACACATAGAGCCGTGGGCCCTACTCCCTCCCACCAGCCCAGCCCCGAGACTGCTGACGGGGCAGAGAATATGGCGTCAGGCACAGCTGCAGGGGCTTTTGCTGCCTGGAGGGGTATTTATATTGACCTCAACCCAGGCACACCTGTGGAGGGCTGGCCGGCCGAGTCAGGCTGCCCAGGTCAGCCAATCCTCGCCCTTCAGGGGCTCAGAGTTGCAGAAAATGGGCCTTGCTGCACCGGCCAGGTCCAAGGAACAGGTGTAGGGTCCTGAGAGTCAGGATAGACAAGAGGCGGCAGCCCTGGCTTGTTTTCTAATCATTTTATCTGGTCCATGAGTGGGAGACAACTTCAAGAAGACCCTCTCCTAATGAGAGGAACCCAGGAGTCAGGGAGAGGAGGGGTGGTGGGTGGAGACAGAAGCCTGGTGCCCCGGCTGCAGTGGAAACCCCTGGAAGACCAGGCAGAGAGAGGCCACACAGAGTGAAGCCCAGGGTCACAGACCTGTCGGAGCTGCTGTTTGTTAGTTCAAGCCCTGCTCTGAGGTGCTCTGTGTCAGCTCTGAGCAACAGGTGAGCTGGGGGTGCTCTGCAATGAGGGCTATGTGCACGGTTCCTGTGTGCCCAGCCCTGCCGGGGTACCTGCCCAGGGGAGCTCCATATCCAGGGAGGGGCCTGCCCACGAGAACCCTGTGGGCTGCTGGGTACCTGCTCAGGTGAGCTCCATATCCTGGGAGGGGCCTGACCATGAGAGCCCCATGGGCTGCTGGGTACCTGCTCAGGTGAGCTCCATATCCTGGGAGGGGCCTGACCACGAGAGCCCCGGGTGCTGGAAGGGGGGCGTGTGTATGAGCGTCCTCTCTGTGCAGCCGGCACAGAGTTGCTTAGCAACTTCCCTGTGGGCGGTGCTGGGATGAAATGAGAACCAGGAGATGCTGCGGGCCCTATGAACCCCTGTCCATCCAGAGTGATGAGGTCAGTAGGTGGGTGCTGGCCACTGTGCTGCGTGAGGGAGGCCCCACGGGTACCTCTTGTGTCTTCCTCCTGACACCAGGGAGGTCTCCCCAGGACAGAGCAGACAGCCTGCTTGGGGCAGGTGGGAGCTCCTGGTGACACTGCAGGGGACATGAGAGGGACGGACCAGGCAGGGGGAGGTGGGAGCCCAGGCAGAGCCATGGGGCTCGGGGCCGAGGGGGTTCTTCTGGGTCTGAGCTGGGAGTGGACGTGCAGGTGGTGAGTGTGATCCAAGAAAGCTGCCCTGGTGATGTGCGGCTGAACCTGCGTCAGAGTGACAAGCCTTCCGGATGATCCCAGAACACGATAGTGAGACGGATCCTGTTAGAAGAAGGTAAGTGAATCCCCCCAAGAGGAGGCTCTGTGAGCTGGTCCTGGGGGTGTGGGTGAAGGGAACAGGTGTGGAAGCTGCGGGGAGTGCGCAGTCCCCCTGGGCAGGTGGCGGGTGCAGACCCCACTCCGTGGTCCCACACCTGTGCTTCTGGCTGGATTACTTGGCTTCTCAGAGCCTCAGCTTCCCAGTCACTATCGGGTGATGGTAGCATGGATTGACTAGTAATTTCCTCAGAACAGGGTAGAAAGGGAAATGGAAAATGGACATTCCACAGAACACCGTCAGTATGGGAATCGCAGGCCCTGTTTCCCGCAGGTCTGTCTTCAAGATCAGGAGAGCAAATCCGAGCAGACTTGCAGCAGAGCCTGGGGATGGGCTCCGTTTGGTGGGTCCCCCAGTTTCCTGAATCTCGGAAGGGGCAGCTCCAGTGGACAGTGGCAGGTTCATCCCACACCTGGAAGCATCCAGACCTCAAGGCCCAGCAGCCCCCGAACCCTGTGTCTGGGCCCCTGGGAGGCAGACAGGACAGGCCGGCCTCCTCCTCAGCCCTCTTCCTGCCCAGAACAGGTGAGGTCCAGGCCGTCATTAGGAAGAAGCAGGGATGGGGGTGTCCCATGTGGGAAGAGGACACGGAGCAGCTTGTGTATGTGGACGTCCACACCAGGAATGTGGGGCGGTGGGATGTGGGCACTGGGAGGGGCAGACGGTGGGCCTGAGGAAGCAGGGCGGGGCCGGGAGTCCTGAGGAGGGGGTGTGCGAGCTTTGCCTGTGCAGGGCCTCATACTCCACGGGGCTGCCTTCCCCTGGTCACTGGGGAGGAGGAGCCAAGCAGCGTTGGTGGGGTGACCACACGCGTCCCCAGGCCCTGCCAGCATCGGACCTTCAGGCTCGGGGTTGGGGATCCTGAGGAGCGCAGGTCCAGCCGTGCCCACCAGGGAGGCATGGAGGGGTCGGGCAGGAAGCACTGGTGTGGTCATCCCCTGTGTGGAAGCTCCCGAGCCAGTGTCCAGTGGGAGCTCTCACCTCGCACGTGGGTTTCACGTCCACAGCTCAGATCACCTTCTAGCCGCTTGGTTTGTTTTCCAGACACAAAGTCCTAATATCTCCTATGTCCCCTGCCTGTGAAAAGGCACGTCTGATCTGGTACCAGATGCTGCCCCTGGTCCCTCCTGACTGGATGCCCAGCAGCCAGTGTCACCGCGTCATGAATGTCAGGGGGTGTCAGGCGTGGGGGGACGAGAGCACACGGTCCAGGCCCACGAGGGGCCGTGCCGTCCACGGAGCCGGTGCTGTGGCTGTACGTGTGCCATGCCCCCACCCCACAGGCAGAGACCACCGTCCCCTTACAGACTGTTACCAAGTGAAGTCACATGGACCCTGCTCAGGCCCTCGCCTGGCGAGGCGCTCTGCCTCAGCAGGGAAGGTTTCCTTTTTCCATGTGGGTTCAAGTAGGCAAATAACAAAACCAAAGCTGAGACCACCACAGCACAGGCTCTGTTCAGTGGCCAAAGAATGGAGAAATGGGAACGAAGTTCACAGACCAACTTCTCGCCCTCCTGGAGAGAGTGGTTTAATTTTAAAGGGTAAAGACAAAGGGAGGAGGAATGAGGCTAATGATGGGGATGAAGAGGCCTTCCGGGGAAGGGGCAGGGATTTTCCCAAGCGAGTGGGGTACCACCTCCTTTCACCCGTCTTTGGTCCTTCAAGTCCAGTCATGGCCACTGATAGGTGTGTCACTTAATATGCTGATATAGTAAATTCAACATGTGATGAGACTCAGGGTCTGTTGGAGGTCACATTCGTTGCCATCTTGGTCCCAGCTGGTTTCATCTGTTTGTTTGTAGCTTCCTTTCTTATCTCTGGACCCCTTAACTTAAATACTTAGGTGAACTCCTGCCGAAGTTGGGGGGTGGAGGACAGCCCTGTGAAAGGTGGGTCCACGGGTTCTGAGCAGGACCTGGAGCAGCTCTGACAACAAGAGGAGGAGGCTGAGACGGGCGGTCAGTCTGACGCCCGCACTGGGGCCTGTGGTCGGCATGCGGAGGTGGTCAGCTGGGGCACGTGTCAGGGAAGGTTCTCGGTGTTTACACAGAAGATGTGAACGTAGGCCCAGATGCAGAGCTGCCTGCAGACGCTGCTACGGAACCCCCTGATTCTTTCCTGAGAAAACTGGTGGGGGGGCATTCAGGCAACAGGGCAAACAGGTTGCTCTGGACGTTCTTGTGGGGAAGTGGGGACTTAGCAATAGGGGCTCAGCCCGCATAACCCCAGAAGCCCTCCCAGGACAGCCCCAGAACTGCTTCTGGAATGGCAAGGAGAAGTGGGTCTTCCACCTACTAGACGTGGAGGAAAGAGCTGGGGTTTGCAGGGCCGCCCTCACCTTCAGGGACTGGTTGGGAGGCTCACAGGACCCAGCACATGCTTGTGGCTTGTGTGCTCACAGCTGAGATGGGGCACAGCACGCAGTAGGGATGCACGGGAGGGAGGGCCCCTGCTCCGGTCACCTCATGACCCTTCATGCCCACTCCTTCCCTCGAGGGTCTCTAGGATGTCTCTTCCCCCAGCGACGAAGGGCAGAACCATGACAGTTACCCCCACCCCCGTCCCCCCAGGGAGGCTCATTAGAGACTTGGCACCCGGCTGGGGGCTGGTCACGTGGTGTTGTCTGCCCTCACCCTCCAAAATGCCAGTGCCCAGAAGGGGAGCCGGGGCTCAGCATGAACCACATGGTTTGTGCAAACAGCACAGGCGCAGGGAGCTGCCCCTAAAGGGAGGAGGGAGGGTTTAGATCAGGGAAGGGAGCTGCTCACCAGCTGCATTAGCTTCCTGGGGCAGCTGTAATAAACGACCACAAACGGAGGCTCAGAGCAACAGAAACCTGTCCTCTCTCAGTCCTGGAGACCAGACGTCTGAGGTCAAGGTGTCCCAGGGCCGCTCTCCCTCCAGAGGCTCCAGGGGAGGGTCCTGCCTGCCTCTTCCAGCTTCTGGAGGCTCCAGGCATCCCTGGGCTTGTGGCCGCATTCCTCCCGTCTCTACCTCCGTCTTCACATGGTGTCTCCTGTGTGTCTGTGTCTCTCCGCTTGTCTCTTAGAAGGACACTGGCACTGATTTAGGGCCACCCTGATCCAGGATGACCTCATCTTCAGATCCGTAACTAATTATACCTGAAAAGACCCTACTTCCAAATAAGGTTCCATTCTCAGATTCTGGGGGGCATGACGTGGACATAACTTCTGGGGGACCCCCATTCAACCCACTATAGCACCCAGTTCCCAGATGCCAGCCGATCTTCCTCAGGACAGCATCAGGCTGGTGATGTTCTGTCTTTCTGCACGGAGTTGCCTCTTGTTTCTGGTGGTAACAGTGAGGTTGGGTGGGGAGCGCTTCTGGCTGACCTCCCGGTCATTCCAGGGACCACGCTGATGTGTCCTTCACGGGAGAGTGCGAGCACGGCCAGGGCTCCCTGTGAACACTCCACACTGACCGCTCAGTGATCAGACACCTGCATGGGCTGGACCGGTCCCTGGACCTCTGCACCTTCTAGCACATCCACAGCCTGGTGGACTCTGTGCGGGCCTATGACCAGGAGGTGGGGACCGGCAGGATGGGTGGGAGCCCTCCTGCCTGCCACGTGGCCTCCAGCCCACCACAGACCCTCCAGTCCTGCCATGGACACCCCCATCGCATTAACCCCCAAGAGGGCTTCTGGGAGGGGTGAGAATTCGACCATGAAGAAGACAGGGCAGGCCCTAACTGCAACAGGTGAAGGCAAGAACTGGGGGCGCTTGGCTATTTGTCCCCCAAAGACCCAGGATGTGGGCTCTGACTTGATGGGTCCACCTCCACCTGGGCTCACCTGGGGGGTCGCTGCAGGAAGAGCATGTCCTTGGGTGATTTTCCAACTCTCCCCACATCAGCCTCACTCCCTGGGCCCCCCTGACCCCATTAATAGACTTTAAATAGTGTCTCTCATCCATCAGGCCTACGTGGGAGATTTTAATATTGTGTGGGAGTCCAGTGACCAGGGCCCATGTGTCCTGTGTGTCTCGGGAGCGGAGGGAGTCTCACTCTCACATTCCTTCCCCAGTGCACCTGGGGTCGGGGACAGGAGACCCAGGCTTTGTTCTGGCAGAAGCTCCCTTTCTGTGAACAAGTCTTCCCCCAATCCCATTATCCTCACTGGAGGCTCAGGAGGCCACAGCATCGGGGCACCTCCAGCACCAGGACTCCACCCTAGGGAATTTCTCAAGAGCAAGGACCAGGCCTGGAGGCGGAGGGGAGGAGGGAGCCAGCCTCTTCAGGATCCCCGGGGCTAGGATGCCTCCTACCCAGGAGGGCCTTGGACTCAGTTTAACTTCCATCCGGGGTCTCCTACCCTCCCCTGGTAGAGGGGCCCTTCAGATTCCAGGGCCCCAAGATCCTCCCCACCGACTTCTGACCCCACCTGCAGAGTCGGGGACCCAGAGACCCCCTCCCCGGCTTCTTTTTTCTTGGAGGCTCCCAGAATTCCCTGAAGATGTTATACTCAGGGTTCATTATGCTGAAGGATGCAAGTTAAAATCAGCAAGGATGGGGGGATGAGCAAGGTCCACCTTCCTCGGCTGTGGCAGCCCAGGGAAGCCCACCTGAGTCCTGAAGTGCAGGGTTTATTGGGGTCTGTCACGTCAATGTGGGGACCACCATGTGCCTGACCTTGGCCTCCAGCCTCTGGGGGCAACTCAGGAAGCCCCACCGTGTATCACGCCGTCAGCACAGACCAGCCTGGAGCGAGGCCCATGGAGCATGGACACTCCCAAAAGACTCAAGGTGACCTCCTAGAGCCAGGAGCAGAGGCCCGGCCTCTCTGTGGGCTGGTGAACCCACACCACACAGGCCCTGGTGCAGTGCCCGTTCCGTGTGGTCAGCATGGGTGCACGCGGGTCAGCCAGTGTCTGTGTGTCTCAGCCTGTGACCGCTGACCACACTGTCCTGCTCTGCTTCCAAGAACGAGGCCAATGGAGGGACAACGTGTGTGGGAACAAAGCCGGGTCATGGTCAGGCTGGGTGAGAAAGGGTCCAAGGAGTGAGAACCCGGCTGCCCTTGCCTGGTGAGCTGAGAGCTGACGTTCGCCCTGTGGTCAGTCCATCTCCCCACATCCCGAGGTAGAGCTGCCTTTCCTGCACCCTGGGGCAGGGTCATGCCTGTGTATACAGCAGGACGCACAGCAGTGCACGCAGCAAGCCCGATGCCTGCCCTTGCCATGTAGTCAGGGGCTTAGTGAGGGTGGAACATCACGACAGAATGTGGGCCGACCCCGGGGAGGATGTAGGGCTGAAGTGTTTGGGAGCCTCTGGAGGGAACCCTCACCTGTCTGCACAGGTGGATTGAGGACACAGACCAAGGGTGGGCAGGCGGGCAGCCCAGTCCTGGGTCATCCCTGAGGCTGGAGGAGGGGTGTGGAGCGGGGGGTGATGGCGGTGGGGAGGAGGGGCTGATCGCCGGACAGTGTGGAGACAGATCATTCGAGGCAGCAGGGAAGGTGGAAGACTGTGCCCAATGGCAGGATGGAGAGACCAGCAGGCTGCGCTGCAGGCACGGGTAGCAGGGCTGCTCCCTGCAGGGCGGCGCCAGAGCCCCACACCGCTGAAAACCATGGGGTGTCCGGACAGAACCCCAAAGGATGGGGGGCCATATGGGCGGGAAGAGTTTGGAAAAGTCACCTTATCTCCACATGTCCTGGGGGAGGGTTCCCTGCTCCAGCCTCTTTCCTTAGAGTCTCCCCACCTGGGGAAGTCAGCACACCCAACAGCTGGTCATGCAAGGCTTGGAATTCGTTGGGAGGATGAAAGGGAAAAGGGGGGAAGGAATGAGAAATAAGCTCTATGTATTTGGACAGCACATGACACTCTAATTTCCAATCAGGAAGAGGAATTTCCTAAAGGCTCAGGCTGCCCCTGTAACCAGAATGGGGCTTGAAGCAATCCTGCCACTTTGTGGACGGTTTCAGAAACAAGTTGAAGACACTTGCTCAGGGGCACTGCAATCCACAACGCCTGCAAAGTTGTAAGTGACAACTATTGTAGAAAAATGTCTTGGGGTAAGTAACTGAAAAGAACTTGAAAACAAGGCAGAATTGCAGGAACCGGATTGCAAGAGGTAGATTGGACTTGCCGTTAAAGCACATGAAAGCTGCTCAATATTGCTTATGATTCAGTTGGCCAAAAAGGGTGTACAGGTTGAAACCCATACGACCTTTGTGGCCAAGCAAACATGCGGGAAACACAAATCAACACGACAAAGATGTAGCACTTTGCCCCAGTCAGAATGGCCAACCTCACAAAGTGTAAAAACAACAAATGGAGGAGAGGATGTGGAGAAAATGGAACCCTGCTACGCTGTTGGTGGGAATGTCAATTGCTAACAGCCACGCTGGAGAAGGGTATGATGTTTCCTAAAGATTCTAAAAAATAGAGCTACAGGGACTTCCTGGTGGTTCAGACATTAAGACTCCAACTGCCAAGGCAGAGGACACGGGATCGAGCCCAAGTCCAGAAAGATAACACATGCCACGGAGCAACTAAACCAATGCACCACAACTACTGAGCCTGTGCTCTAGAGCCCGTGAGCCACAACTACTGAATCCTGACGCCTAAAGCCAGTGCACCACAAGAAGAGAAGTCACGGCAATGAGAAGCACACACACTTCAACGAAAAGTAGCCCCGACTTCCTGCAACTAGAGAAACCCCACACGAAATAAGGAAGACCCAACACAGGCAAAATTAATTACTTAATTAATTAAAAAACAATAGAGTTACAGAGCATACGGCACTACCACTCCTGGGGATATATTTTGGGATAACCATAAATCAACAGGACACAGGAACTTCAACTATTAATGCAGCACTTTTGCAGGATCCTCGACTTGGAAACAATATAAATGTCCTTGGAAGGAAAAAATGGATAAAGACGATATGGTACTTATGTACAATGGAATAGTACTCAGCTAGGAAATCAATGAAATAAGGCCAGTTGCAGCAACTCGAGTGGATTTAGATAAGATCATTCTAAGTGACAAAAGTCAGACACAAAATGACACTTAGCACAAGATACTATTTATAGGTGGAATATAAAATAGATACACATGAACTAAATTACAAAACAGAAACAGGGTCACATATTTACAAAACACACTTATGGTTGATAAAGTGGAAAGGTGGGGTGGGGTGAGACATAAACCAGAGGGTTGAAATTAACACAGATACCATTCCAAAGATGAAATAGGTAATCGACAAAATCTACTCTATAGCTCAAGAAGTGGACTCAGCACACTCTAGTCACCAGAAAAGAATATATACGACGGGTAAGAATCTTAAAAGAATTTACGGATGTCTCTCTGTAAGTGAAACAAGTGGATGTGCAGCAGCAAGAAAGACAGCATTGAAAATCACCTTTACCAAATGATAAAAATAAATTAAAAAAAAAAAGACACAGAAAGAAAATGTTACAAAATTCGTTCAGGGGACATGATGCAACCTACATTGACCACATTTAGACCCACAGCTGGATGAGACAAAAGGCTGGACACTCCTGGGGCTGAGAGGATTGGTGAGGTTGGGTGAGCAAATGTAGAACCTTTAAAGTAATACTGTGTGGTACCCATTCTATGGGTCCCAAATCTCCAGGGTCAAGGGCATCTTCCTACAGCGAAAACATGCATGGGAAACCCAGAGGATGGTATGCCGTGGGATCGGGAAAGGTTACTAAAACGCACCTCATTTCTCCTCTCATTGTGCTCGGGTTCGCCATTCCAGCTGCTTTACTACCAATCTCCCCATTGGAGACTCAGCACCTTTAACCTCCTGTTTCGTACACTTTGCCATTTGTCCTCAGGAAGAACGGGAAGAGGGGGAACCAATGAGAGAGTACCTCTAGGTGTTAGGGACAGGCAAAGGTCACTCTAATTTCCCATCAGGAAGAAGAATTAACCACAGGCTCAGCCTGTCCCACGGAACCAGAATAGGGCCTGAAGCAATCTTGCGCTTTTGCGGCCAGCTCCCAAAAAAGCGAGTTGACAGATGGAGCTCAGGGGCACTGCAATTCACAAACCTGCAGAGTTATAAATGATAACTATCGTCCAAAAATATATTGAAGGAAGGCAACAAAGGATTTGAAAGCAAGGCAGAATTTCAGGAAACAGTTTTCAAGAGGTAGATTGGCTTCGCCTTTAAATCACATGGAAAGTGGCAAAACGTCGACAATGGTGCACTTGGCCAAAAAGGGCGTATGCGTTTTTTCCTGAATATATTCAGGAAAAAACGCATACGCCCTTTTTGGCCAACCAAAGAAGCGGGCAATGCAAGTCAGCACTACAAAGAAGTCTCACTTCCCATCCGTCAAAAGGGCCATCCTGGAAAACTATGAAAACCAAAAATGTAGGAGAGGCCAAGGAGAAAAGGGAGCCATTTTACGCTGATGTACGGGATGTATATTGGTAACAGCCACACTGGACAAGTGTACGGTGTTTCCTAAAACATCTATAAAACAGAGCTACAGAGCATACGGTACTTCCACTCATGGAGGTATATATTCGGGAAAAAAAAATCGACAAGACAGGGACCCCAAAGTTTAGGGCTGCTCTCTTTAAAATAACCACGACTCAGGGACACCATAAATATCCTCAGAAAGAGAAAAATGGATAACCAAGTTGTGGTACTTATGTACAATGGAATATCACTCAGCCCTGAAATCAGTGTCATAAGGCTAGTTAGCAGCATGATGAGTGGATTTAGCGACGATGATTCTACGTGAAATAAGTCACACAGAAAAAGACACTTATCCTAAGATATCGCTTATAGAGGGAATGTCAAAATCGCTACACTTGAACTGAATTACAAAACAGAACAGAGTCACACCTTTAGAAGACACACTATGGCTGCTTAACGGGAAAGGTGAGGTGGGGTGATGCATAAAACAAGGGTTTGAAATTAGCTCAGAGACCGCTCCATAAGCCAAATATGTAATAGACAAGGCCTACTACCTGCTCAGTGAACTGGACTCAACACCCCCTAGTCACCGCACAAGAATATATCTGACTAGTAAGAATCTGAAAACCTATGTATCGATATCTCTCTGCAAGTGAATCAAGACGGTGTAAAGCGGCATCAACACAGCAGGGAAAAGCAGCCAAGCCCCATTCTAAACATAAATTACTTTAAAAAACCCACAAAACAAAGACAGAGAAAGAGAGAGAAATTCTTACAAAATCAGTTCAGGGGCTCTTATGCCACCTGGATTGACCATAACTAGACCCACAGCTGGATGAGACATAAGGCTGGACACTCTTGGGGCTGAGAGGATTGGTGAGGTTGGGTGAGCAAACGAAGATAATTTAAAGTAATACAGCAGGGTACCCACCCCATGGGTCTCAAATCTCCAGGTACAAGGGCATCTTCCTACATCAAAACATGCATGGGAAACCCAGAAGATGGTATTCCGTGGGATCGGGAAAGGTTTCTAAAACGCACCTCATTACTTCTCTCCTTGTGCTCGGGTTCGCCATTCCAGCTGCTTGACTAACCATCTCCCTACTTGGAGAATCAGCACCTTTAACCTCCTGTTTCGTCCAGGTTGCAATTTGTCCTGAGGATGCACGGGAAGACGGGGAACCAACGAGAGACTAGCCCTAGGTGTTGGGACAGGCACAGGTCACTCCATTTTCCCATCAGGAAGAAGAATGAACCACAGGCTCAGCCTGCCCCCCAGAACCAAAATAGGGCCTGAAGCAATCCTGCGTTTTTGCGGCCAGCTCCCAAAAAAGCGAGTAGACAAATGGAGCTCAGGGGCACTGCAATTCACAAAACTGCAGAGTTATAAATGAGAACTCTCGTCCACAAATATATTGAGGGAAGGCAACGAAGAGGATTTGAAAGCAAGGCAGATTTGCAGGAAACAGATTTCAGGAGGTAGATTCGACTCGCCTTTAAAGCAAATGAAAAGCCGCAAAAGGGTGACAATGATGCCCTTGGCCAAAAAGGGCGTATGCGTTCTTTCCTGAATATATTCAGGAAAAAACGCATACGCCCTTTTTGGCCAACCAAGCAAGCCGGAAGGGCAAATCAGCGTTACAAAGAAGTCTCGCATGCCCTCGGTAAAAAGGGCCATGCTGAACAAACTGTAAAAACCAGAAAAACAGGACAGGCCATGTAGACATGGGAGCCTTGCTACACTGATGGGTGGGATGTAAATTGCCAACAGGCACTCTGGAGAAGTGTACGGTGTGTCCTGAAACAAGTAATAAACACAGCTTAGAGAGCATAGGGCACTTCCACTCATGGGCGTATAAATTGGGAAAATTAAAAACCAACAACACACAGGCACCCCAAACTTTACGGCTGCTCTGTTTCCAAGAACCTCCACTTCGGTACACCTTCAATATCCCAGGTAAGAGAAAAATGGATAAACAAATGGTGGTACTTGGCACAATGGAATATCAGTCAGCCATGAAATCAATGTCATAAGGCTAGTTAGCAGCATGATGAGTGAATTTACGTACGATGATTCTAAGTGAAATAAGTCACACAGAAAAGACACTTATCCTAAGATATCGCTTATAGAGGGAATGTCAAAATCGCTACACTTGAACTGAATTACAAAACAGAACAGAGTCACACCTTTAGAAGACACACTATGGCTTCTTAATGGGAAAGGTGAGGTGGGGTGATGCATAAAACAAGGGTCTGAAATTAGTTCAGAGACCGTTCCATAAGCCAAATATGTAATAGACAAGGCCTACTCCCTGCTCAGTGATCTGGACTCAACACCCCCTAGTCACCGCACAAGAATATATCTGACTAGTAAGAATCTGAAAATCTATGTATCGATATCTCTCTGCGAGTGAATCAAGAGGCTGTAAAACGGCATAAACACAGCAGGGAAAAGGAGCCAAACCCCATTCTAAACATAAATAACTTTTTGAAAACCCACAAAACAAAGACAGTGAAAGAGAGAGAAATTCTTACAAAATCCGTTCAGGGTCTCTGATGCAACCTGGATTGACCATATCTAGACCCACAGCTGGATGAGACATAAGGCTGGACACTCTTGGGGCTGAGAGGATTGGTGAGGTTGGGTGAGCAAACGAACATACTTTAAAATAATACCGCGGGGTCCCCCCCCCCATGGGTCTCAAATCTCCAGGTACAAGGGCATCTTCCTACATCAAAACATGCATGGGAAACCCAGAAGATGGTGAGCCGTGAGATCGGGAAAGGTTTCTAAAAGGCACCTCATTTCTCCTCTCTTTGTGCTCGGGTTCGTCATTCCAGCCGCTTGACTAACCATCTCCCTACTTGGAGAATCAGCACCTTTAACCTCCTGTTTCGTACAGGTTGCAATTTGTCCTGAGGATGAACGGGAAGACGGGCAACCAACGAGAGACTAGCCCTAGGTTTTGGGACAGGCACAGGTCACTCCATTTTCCCATCAGGAAGAAGAATGAACCACAGGTTCAGCCTGCCCCCCAGAACCAAAATAGGGCCTGAAGTAATCCTGCTCTTTTGCGGCCAGCTCCCAAAAAAGCGAGTAGACAAATGGAGCTCAGGGGCACTGCAATTCACAAACGTGCAGAGTTATAAATGAGAACTCTCGTCCACAAATATATTGAGGGAAGGCAACGAAGAGGATTTGAAAGCAAGGCAGATTTGCAAGAAACCGATTTCAGGAGGTAGATTCGACTCGCCTTTAAAGCACATGAAAAGTGGCAAAACGTTGATAATGATGCCCTTGGCCAAAAAGGGCGTATGCGTTTTTTCCTGAATATATTCAGGAAAAAAGGCATACGCCCTTTTTGGCCAACCAAGCAAGCCAGAAGGGCAAATCAGCGCTACAAAGAAGTCTCGCTTGACCTCGGTCAAAAGGGCCATGCTGAAAAAGTGTAAAAACCAGAAAAGCAGGACAGGCCATGGAGACATGGAAGCCTTGCTAAGCTGATGGGCGGGACGTAAATTGCCAACAGGCACTCTGGAGAAGTGTACGGTGTGTCCTGAAAAAAGTAATAAACACAGCTTAGAGAGCATAGGGCACTTCCACTCATGGGCGTATAAATTGGGAAAACTAAAAATCAACAAGACACAGGCACCCAGAACTTTACGGCTGCTCTGTTTCCAAGAACCTCCACTTTGTTACGCCTGCAATATCCCAGGAAAGAGAAAAATGGATAAAGAAATGGTGGTACTTGGCACAATGGAATATCACTCAGCCATGAAATCAGTGTCATAAGGCTAGTTAGCACCATGATGAGTGGATTTAGCGACGATAATTCTAAGTGAAATAAGTCACACAGAAAAAGACACTTATCCTAAGATATCGCTTATAGAGGGAATGTCAAAATCGCTACACTTGAACTGAATTACAAAACAGAACAGAGTCACACCTTTAGAAGACACACTATGGCTGCTTAACGGAAAAGGTGAGGTGGGGTGATACATAAAACAGGGGTTTGAAATTAGCTCAGAGACCACTCCATAAGCCAAATATGTAATAGACAAGGCCTACTCCCTGTTCAGTGAACTGGACTCAACACCCCCTAGTCACCGCACAAGAATATATCTGACTCGTAAGAATCTGAAAACCTATGTATCGATATCTCTCTGCAAGTGAATCAAGAGGGTGTAAAGCGGCATAAACACAGCAGGGAAAAGCAGCCAAGACCCATTCTAAACATAAATTCCTTTAAACATCCCACAAAACAAAGAGAGTGAAAGAGAGAGAAATTCTTACAAAATCCGTTCAGGGTCTCTGATGCAACCTGGATTGACCATATCTAGACCCACAGCTGGATGAGACATAAGGCTGGACACTCTTGGGGCTGAGAGGATTGGTGAGGTTGGGTGAGCAAACGCAGATACTTTAAAGTAACTCCACGGGGTACCCACCCCATGGGTCTCAAATCTCCAGGTACAAGGGCATCTTCCTACATCAAAACATGCATGGGAAACACAGAAGATGGTATGCCATGAGATCGGGAAAGGTTTCTAAAACGCACCTCATTTCTCCTCTCCTTGTGCTCGGGTTCGCCATTCCAGCCGCTTGACTAACCATCTCCCTACTTGGAGAATCAGCACCTTTAACCTCCTGTTTCGTACAGGTTGTAATTTGTCCTGAGGATGAACGGGAAGACGGGGAACCAACGAGAGACAAACCCTAGGTGTTGGGACAGGCACAGGTCACTCCATTTTCCCATCAGGAAGAAGAATGAACCACAGGCTCTGCCTGCCCCCTGGAAGCCGAATAGGGCCTGAAACAATCTTGCGCTTTTCCGGCCAGCTCCCAAAAAAGCGAGTAGACAAATGGAGCTCAGGGGCACTGCAATTCACAAACGTGCAGAGTTATAAATGAGAACTCTCGTCCACAAATATATTGAGGGAAGGCAACGAAGAGGATTTGAAAGCAAGGCAGATTTGCAGGAAACAGATTTCAGGAGGTAGATTCGACTCGCCTTTAAAGCACATGAAAAGCGGCAAAACGTTGACAATGATGCCCTTGGCCAAAAAGGGCGTATGCGTTTTTTCCTGAATATATTCAGGAAAAATCGCATACGCCCTTTTTGGCCAACCAAGCAAGCCGGAAGGGCAAATCAGTGCTCGAAAGAAGTCTCGCTTGCCCTCGGTCAAAAATGCCATGCTGAAAAAAGTGTAAAAACCAGAAAAGCAGGACAGGCCATGGAGACATGGGAGCCTTGCTACGCTGATGGGCGGGATGTAAATTGCCAACAGGCACTCTGGAGAAGTGTACGGTGTGTCCTGAAACAAGTAATAAACACAGCTTAGAGAGCATAGGGCACTTCCACTCATGGGCGTATAAATTGGGAAAACTAAAAATCAACAAGACACAGGCACCCCAAACTTTACGGCTGCTCTGTTTCCAAGAACCTCCACTTCAGTACACCTTCAATATCCCAGGAAAGAGAAAAATGGATAAAGAAATGGTGGTACTTGGCACAATGGAATATCACTCAGCCATGAAATCAATGTCATAAGGCTAGTTAGCAGCATGATGAGTGGATTTAGCGACGATGATTCTAAGTGAAATAAATCACACAGAAAAAGACACTTATCCTAAGATATCGCTTATAGAGGGAATGTCAAAATCGCTACACTTGAACTGAATTACAAAACAGAACAGAGTCACACCTTTAGAAGACACACTATGGCTGCTTAACCGGAAAGGTGAGGTGGGGTGATGCATAAAACAAGGGTTTGAAGTTAGCTCAGAGACCGCTCCATAAGCCAAATATGTAATAGACAAGGCCTACTCCCTGCTCAGTGAACTGGACTCAACACCCCCTAGTCACCGCACAAGAATATATTTGACTAGTAAGAATCTGAAAACCTATGTATCGATATCTCTCTGCAAGTGAATCAAGAGGGTGTAAAGCGGCATAAACACAGCAGGGAAAAGCAGCCAAGCCCGATTCTAAACATAAATTACTTAAAAAAACCCACAAAACAAAGACAGTGAAAGAGAGAGGAATTCTTACAAAATCCGTTCAGGGTCTCTGATGCAACATGGATTGACCATATCTAGACCCACAGCTGGATGAGACATAAGGCTGGACACTCTTGGGGCTGAGAGGATTGGTGAGGTTGGGTGAGCAAACGCAGATACTTTAAAGTAATACCGCGGGGTACCCACCCCATGGGTCTCAAATCTCCAGGTACAAGGGCATCTTACTACATCAAAACATGCATGTGAAACCCAGAAGATGGTATGCCGTGAGATCGGGAAAGGTTTCTAAAACGCACCTCATTTCTCCTCTCCTTGTGCTCGGGTTCCCCATTTCAGCCGCTTGATTAACCATCTCCCTACTTGGAGAATCAGCATCTTTAAACTCCTGTATCGTACAGGTTGCAATTTTCCTGAGGATGAACGGGAAGACGGGGAACCAAAGAGAGACTAGCCCTAGGTGTTGAGACAGGCACAGGTCACTCCATTTTCCCATCAGGAAGAAGAATGAACCACAGGCTCAGCCTGCCCCCCAAAACCAAATAGGGCCTGAAGCAATCCTGCGCTTTTGCGGCCAGCTCCCAAAAAAGCGAGTAGACAAATGGAGCTCAGGGGCACTGCAATTCACAAACGTGCAGAGTAATAAATGAGAACTCTCGTCCACAAATATATTGAGGGAAGGCAACGAAGAGGATTTGAAAGCAAGGCAGATTTGCAGGAAACAGATTTCAGGAGGTAGATTCGACTCGCCTTTAAAGCACATGAAAAGCGGCAAAACGTTGACAATGATGCCCTTGGCCAAAAAGGGCGTATGCGTTTTTTCCTGAATATATTCAGGAAAAAACGCATACGCCCTTTTTGGCCAACCAAGCAAGCCGGAAGGGCAAATCAGCGCTACAAAGAAATCTCGCTTGCCATCGGTCAAAAGGGACATTCTTAAAAAAGTGTAAAAACCATAAAAGCAGGACAGGCCATGGAGACATGGGAGCCTTGCTACGCTGATGGGCGGGATGTAAATTGCCAACAGGCACTCTGGAGAAGTGTACGGTGTGTCCTGAAAAAAGTAATAAACACAGCTTAGAGAGCATAGAGCACTTCCACTCATGGGCGTATACATTGGAAAACTAAAAATCAACAAGACACAAGCACCGCAACCTTTACGGCTGCTCTGTTTCCAAGAACCTCCACTTCCGTACACCTTCAATATCCCAGAAAGAGAAAAATGGATAAAGAAATGGTGGTACTTGGCACAATGGCATATCACTCAGCCATGAAATCAATGTCATAAGGTTTGTTAGCAGCATGATAAGTGGATTTAGGTACGATGATTCTAAGTGAAATGAGTCACACAGCGAAAGACAATTATCCTAAGATATCGCTTATAGAGGGAATGTCAAAATCGCTACACTTGAACTGAATTACAAAACAGAACAGAGTCACACATTTAGAAGACACACTATGGCTGCTTAACGGGAAAGGTGAGGTGGGGTGATGCATAAAACAAGGGTTTGAAATTAGCTCAGACACCGTTCCATAAGCCAAATATGTAATAGAAAAGGCCTACTCCCTGCTCAGTGACCTGCACTCAACACCCGCTATTCACCGCACAAGAATATATCTGACTAGTAAGAATCTGAAAACCTATGTATCGATATCTCTCTGCAGGTGAATCAAGAGGGTGTAAAGCGGCATAAACACAGCAGGGAAAAGCAGCCAAGCCCCATTCTAAACATAAATTACTTAAAAAAACCCACAAAACAAAGACAGTGAAAGAGAGAGAAATTCTTACAAAATCAGTTCAGGGGCTCTTATGCCACCTGGATTGACCATATCTAGACCCACAGCTGGATGAGACATAAGGCTGGACACTCTTGGGGCTGAGAAGTTTGGTGAGGTTGGGTGAGCAAACGCAGATACATTAAAGTAATACCGTGGGGTACCCACCCCATGGGTCTTAAATCTCCAGGTACAAGGGCATCTTCCTACATCCAAACATGCATGGGAAACCCAGAGAATTGTATGCCGTGAGATCGGGAAAGGCTTCTAAAACGCAGCTAATTTCTCCTCTCCTTGTGCTCGGGTTCGCCATTCTAGGCGCTTGACTAAACATCTCCCTACTTGTAGAATCAGCACCTTTAACCTCCTGTTTCGTACAGGTTGCAATTTGTCCTGAGGATGAACGGGAAGACGGGCAACCAACGGGAGACTAGCCCTAGGTGTTGGGACAGGCAAAGGTCACTCCATTTTCCCATCAGGAAGAAGAATGAATCACAGGCTCAGCCTGCCCCCAGAACCAAAATAGGGCCTGAAGCAATCCTGCGCTTTTGCGGCCAGCTCCCAAAAAAGCGAGTAGACAAATGGAGCTCAGGGGCACTGCAATTCACAAACGTGCAGAGTTATCAATGAGAACTCTCGTCCACAAATATATTGAGGGAAGGCAACGAAGAGGATTTGAAAGCAAGGCAGATTTTCAGGAAACAGATTTCAGGAGGTAGATTTGACTCGCCTGTAAGCACATGAAAAGCGGCAAAACGTTGACAATGATGCCCATGGCCAAAAAGGGCGTATGCGTTTTTTCCTGAATATATTCAGGAAAAAACGCATACGCCCTTTTTGGCCAACCAAGCAAGCCGGAAGGGCAAATCAGCGCTACAAGGAAGTCTCGCTTGCCCTCGGTCAAAAGGGCCATGCTGAAAAAAGTGTAAAAACCAGAAAAGCAGGACAGGCCATGGAGACATGGGAGCCTTGCTACGCTGATGGGCGGGATGTAAATTGCCAACAGCCACTCTGGAGAATTGTACGGTGTGTCCTGAAACAAGTAATAAACACAAATTAGAGAGCATAGGGCACTTCCATTCATGGGCATATAAATTGGGAAAACTAAAAATCAACAAGACACAGGCACCCCAAACTTTACGGCTGCTCTGTTTCCAAGAACCTCCACTTTGGTACACCTTCAATATCCCAGGAAAGAGAAAAATGGATAAAGAAATGGTGGTACTTGGCACAATGGAATATCACTCAGCCATGAAATCAATGTCATAAGGCTAGTTAGCAGCATGATGAGTGGATTTAGATACGATGATTCTAAGTGAAATAAGTCACACAGAAAAAGACACTTATCCTAAGATATCGCTTTTAGAGGGAATGTCAAAATCGCTACGCTTGAACTGAATTACAAAACAGAACAGAGTCACACCTTTAGAAGACACACTATGGCTGCTTAACGGGAAAGGTGAGGTGGGGTGATGCATAAAACAAGGGTTTGAAGTTAGCTCAGAGACCGCTCCATAAGCCAAATATGTAATAGACAAGGCCTACTCCCTGCTCAGTAAACTAGACTCAACACCCCCTAGTCACCGCACAAGAATATATCTGACTCGTAAGAATCTGAAAACCTATGTATCGATATCTCTCTGCAAGTGAATCAAGAGGGTGTAAAGCGGCATAAACACAGCAGGGAAAAGCAGCCAAGACCCATTCTAAACATAAATTAGTTAAAAAAACCCACAAAACAAAGACAGTGAAAGAGAGAGAAATTCTTACAAAATCCGTTCAGGGTCTCTGATGCAACCTGGATTGACCATATCTACACCCACAGTTGGATGAGACATAAGGCTGGACACTCTTGGGGCTGAGAGGATTGGTGAGGTTGGGTGAGCAAATGCAGATACTTTAAAGTAACTCCACGGGGTACCCACCCCATGGGTCTCAAATCTCCAGGTACAAGGGCATCTTCCTACATCAAAACATGCATGGGAAACACAGAAGATGGTATGCCATGAGATCGGGAAAGGTTTCTAAAACGCACCTCATTTCTCCTCTCCTTGTGCTCGGGTTCGCCATTCCAGCCGCTTGACTAACCATCTCCCTACTTGGAGAATCAGCACCTTTAACCTCCTGTTTCGTACAGGTTGTAATTTGTCCTGAGGATGAACGGGAAGACGGGGAACCAACGAGAGACAAACCCTAGGTGTTGGGACAGGCACAGGTCACTCCATTTTCCCATCAGGAAGAAGAATGAACCACAGGCTCCGCCTGCACCCTGGAAGCCGAATAGTGCCTGAAACAATCCTGCGCTTTTGCGGCCAGCTCCCAAAAAAGCGAGGAGACAAATGGAGCTCAGGGGCACTGCAATTCACAAACGTGCAGAGTTATAAATGAGAACTCTCGTCCACAAATATATTGAGGGAAGGCAACGAAGAGGATTTGAAAGCAAGGCAGATTTGCAGGAAACAGATTTCAGGAGGTAGATTCGACTCGCCTTTAAAGCACATGAAAAGCGGCAAAACGTTGACAATGATGCCCTTGGCCAAAAAGGGCGTATGCGTTTTTTCCTGAATATATTCAGGAAAAATCGCATACGCCCTTTTTTGCCAACCAAGCAAGCCGGAAGGGCAAATCAGCGCTACAAAGAAGTCTCGCTTGCCCTCGGTCAAAAGGGCCATGCTGAACAAAGTGTAAAAACCAGAAAAGCAGGACAGGCCATGGAGACATGGGAGCCTTGCTAAGCTGATGGGCGGGATGTAAATTGCCAACAGGAACTCTGGAGAACTGTACGATGTGTCCTGAAACAAGTAATAAACACAGCTTAGAGAGCATAGGGCACTTCCACTCATGGGCGTATAAATTGGGAAAACTAAAAATCAACATGACACAGGCACCCCGAACTTTACGGCTGCTCTGTTTCCAAGAACCTCCACTTTGTTACGCCTTCAATATCCCAGGAAAGAGAAAAATGGATAGACAAATGGTGGTACTTGGCACAATGGAATATCACTCAGCCATGAAATCAGTGTCATAAGGCTAGTTAGCACCATGATGAGTGGATTTAGCGACGATGATTCTAAGTGAAATAAATCACACAGAAAAAGACACTTATCCTAAGATATCGCTTATAGAGGGAATGTCAAAATCGCTACACTTGAACTGAATTACAAAACAGAACAGAGTCACACCTTTAGAAGACACACTATGGCTGCTTAACCAGAAAGGTGAGGTGGGGTGATGCATAAATCAAGGGTTTGAAGTTAGCTCAGAGACCGCTCCATAAGCCAAATATGTAATAGACAAGGCCTACTCCCTGCTCAGTGAACTGGACTCAACACCCCCTAGTCACCGCACAAGAATATATCTGACTAGTAAGAATCTGAAAACCTATGTATCGATATCTCTCTGCAAGTGAATCAAGAGGGTGTAAAGCGGCATAAACACAGCAGGGAAAAGCAGCCAAGCCCGATTCTAAACATAAATTACTTAAAAAAACCCACAAAACAAAGACAGTGAAAGAGAGAGGAATTCTTACAAAATCCGTTCAGGGTCGCTGATGCAACATGGATTGACCATATCTAGACCCACAGCTGGATGAGACATAAGGCTGGACACTCTTGGGGCTGAGAGGATTGGTGAGGTTGGGTGAGCAAACGCAGATACTTTAAAGTAATACCGCGGGGTACCCACCCCTTGGGTCTCAAATCTCCAGGTACAAGGGCATCTTACTACATCAAAACATGCATGTGAAACCCAGAAGATGGTATGCCGTGAGATCGGGAAAGGTTTCTAAAACGCACCTCATTTCTCCTCTCCTTGTGCTCGGGTTCCCCATTTCAGCCGCTTGATTAACCATCTCCCTACTTGGAGAATCAGCATCTTTAAACTCCTGTATCGTACAGGTTGCAATTTTCCTGAGGATGAACGGGAAGACGGGGAACCAAAGAGAGACTAGCCCTAGGTGTTGAGACAGGCACAGGTCACTCCATTTTCCCATCAGGAAGAAGAATGAACCACAGGCTCAGCCTGCCCCCCAAAACCAAATAGGGCCTGAAGCAATCCTGCGCTTTTGCGGCCAGCTCCCAAAAAAGCGAGTAGACAAATGGAGCTCAGGGGCACTGCAATTCACAAACGTGCAGAGTAATAAATGAGAACTCTCGTTCACAAATATATTGAGGGAAGGCAACGAAGAGGATTTGAAAGCAAGGCAGATTTGCAGGAAACAGATTTCAGGAGGTAGATTCGACTCGCCTTTAAAGCACATGAAAAGCGGCAAAACGTTGACAATGATGCCCTTGGCCAAAAAGGGCGTATGCGTTTTTTCCTGAATATATTCAGGAAAAAACGCATACGCCCTTTTTGGCCAACCAAGCAAGCCGGAAGGGCAAATCAGCGCTACAAAGAAATCTCGCTTGCCATCGGTCAAAAGGGACATTCTTAAAAAAGTGTAAAAACCATAAAAGCAGGACAGGCCATGGAGACATGGGAGCCTTGCTACGCTGATGGGCGGGATGTAAATTGCCAACAGGCACTCTGGAGAAGTGTACGGTGTGTCCTGAAAAAAGTAATAAACACAGCTTAGAGAGCATAGAGCACTTCCACTCATGGGCGTATACATTGGAAAACTAAAAATCAACAAGACACAAGCACCGCAACCTTTACGGCTGCTCTGTTTCCAAGAACCTCCACTTCCGTACACCTTCAATATCCCAGAAAGAGAAAAATGGATAAAGAAATGGTGGTACTTGGCACAATGGCATATCACTCAGCCATGAAATCAATGTCATAAGGTTTGTTAGCAGCATGATAAGTGGATTTAGGTACGATGATTCTAAGTGAAATGAGTCACACAGCGAAAGACAATTATCCTAAGATATCGCTTATAGAGGGAATGTCAAAATCGCTACACTTGAACTGAATTACAAAACAGAACAGAGTCACACATTTAGAAGACACACTATGGCTGCTTAACGGGAAAGGTGAGGTGGGGTGATGCATAAAACAAGGGTTTGAAATTAGCTCAGACACCGTTCCATAAGCCAAATATGTAATAGAAAAGGCCTACTCCCTGCTCAGTGACCTGCACTCAACACCCGCTATTCACCGCACAAGAATATATCTGACTAGTAAGAATCTGAAAACCTATGTATCGATATCTCTCTGCAGGTGAATCAAGAGGGTGTAAAGCGGCATAAACACAGCAGGGAAAAGCAGCCAAGCCCCATTCTAAACATAAATTACTTAAAAAAACCCACAAAACAAAGACAGTGAAAGAGAGAGAAATTCTTACAAAATCAGTTCAGGGGCTCTTATGCCACCTGGATTGACCATATCTAGACCCACAGCTGGATGAGACATAAGGCTGGACACTCTTGGGGCTGAGAAGTTTGGTGAGGTTGGGTGAGCAAACGCAGATACATTAAAGTAATACCGTGGGGTACCCACCCCATGGGTCTTAAATCTCCAGGTACAAGGGCATCTTCCTACATCCAAACATGCATGGGAAACCCAGAGAATTGTATGCCGTGAGATCGGGAAAGGCTTCTAAAACGCAGCTCATTTCTCCTCTCCTTGTGCTCGGGTTCGCCATGCTAGGCGCTTGACTAAACATCTCCCTACTTGTAGAATCAGCACCTTTAACCTCCTGTTTCGTACAGGTTGCAATTTGTCCTGAGGATGAACGGGAAGACGGGCAACCAACGGGAGACTAGCCCTAGGTGTTGGGACAGGCAAAGGTCACTCCATTTTCCCATCAGGAAGAAGAATGAATCACAGGCTCAGCCTGCCCCCAGAACCAAAATAGGGCCTGAAGCAATCCTGCGCTTTTGCGGCCAGCTCCCAAAAAAGCGAGTAGACAAATGGAGCTCAGGGGCACTGCAATTCACAAACGTGCAGAGTTATCAATGAGAACTCTCGTCCACAAATATATTGAGGGAAGGCAACGAAGAGGATTTGAAAGCAAGGCAGATTTTCAGGAAACAGATTTCAGGAGGTAGATTTGACTCGCCTGTAAGCACATGAAAAGCGGCAAAACGTTGACAATGATGCCCATGGCCAAAAAGGGCGTATGCGTTTTTTCCTGAATATATTCAGGAAAAAACGCATACGCCCTTTTTGGCCAACCAAGCAAGCCGGAAGGGCAAATCAGCGCTACAAGGAAGTCTCGCTTGCCCTCGGTCAAAAGGGCCATGCTGAAAAAAGTGTAAAAACCAGAAAAGCAGGACAGGCCATGGAGACATGGGAGCCTTGCTACGCTGATGGGCGGGATGTAAATTGCCAACAGCCACTCTGGAGAATTGTACGGTGTGTCCTGAAACAAGTAATAAACACAAATTAGAGAGCATAGGGCACTTCCATTCATGGGCATATAAATTGGGAAAACTAAAAATCAACAAGACACAGGCACCCCAAACTTTACGGCTGCTCTGTTTCCAAGAACCTCCACTTTGGTACACCTTCAATATCCCAGGAAAGAGAAAAATGGATAAAGAAATGGTGGTACTTGGCACAATGGAATATCACTCAGCCATGAAATCAATGTCATAAGGCTAGTTAGCAGCATGATGAGTGGATTTAGATACGATGATTCTAAGTGAAATAAGTCACACAGAAAAAGACACTTATCCTAAGATATCGCTTTTAGAGGGAATGTCAAAGTCGCTACGCTTGAACTGAATTACAAAACAGAACAGAGTCACACCTTTAGAAGACACACTATGGCTGCTTAACGGGAAAGGTGAGGTGGGGTGATGCATAAAACAAGGGTTTGAACTTAGCTCAGAGACCGCTCCATAAGCCAAATATGTAATAGACAAGGCCTACTCCCTGCTCAGTAAACTAGACTCAACACCCCCTAGTCACCGCACAAGAATATATCTGACTCGTAAGAATCTGAAAACCTATGTATCGATATCTCTCTGCAAGTGAATCAAGAGGGTGTAAAGCGGCATAAACACAGCAGGGAAAAGCAGCCAAGACCCATTCTAAACATAAATTAGTTAAAAAAACCCACAAAACAAAGACAGTGAAAGAGAGAGAAATTCTTACAAAATCCGTTCAGGGTCTCTGATGCAACCTGGATTGACCATATCTACACCCACAGTTGGATGAGACATAAGGCTGGACACTCTTGGGGCTGAGAGGATTGGTGAGGTTGGGTGAGCAAATGCAGATACTTTAAAGTAACTCCACGGGGTACCCACCCCGTGGGTCTCAAATCTCCAGGTACAAGGGCATCTTCCTACATCAAAACATGCATGGGAAACACAGAAGATGGTATGCCATGAGATCGGGAAAGGTTTCTAAAACGCACCTCATTTCTCCTCTCCTTGTGCTCGGGTTCGCCATTCCAGCCGCTTGACTAACCATCTCCCTACTTGGAGAATCAGCACCTTTAACCTCCTGTTTCGTACAGGTTGTAATTTGTCCTGAGGATGAACGGGAAGACGGGGAACCAACGAGAGACAAACCCTAGGTGTTGGGACAGGCACAGGTCACTCCATTTTCCCATCAGGAAGAAGAATGAACCACAGGCTCCGCCTGCACCCTGGAAGCCGAATAGGGCCTGAAACAATCCTGCGCTTTTGCGGCCAGCTCCCAAAAAAGCGAGGAGACAAATGGAGCTCAGGGGCACTGCAATTCACAAACGTGCAGAGTTATAAATGAGAACTCTCGTCCACAAATATATTGAGGGAAGGCAACGAAGAGGATTTGAAAGCAAGGCAGATTTGCAGGAAACAGATTTCAGGAGGTAGATTCGACTCGCCTTTAAAGCACATGAAAAGCGGCAAAACGTTGACAATGATGCCCTTGGCCAAAAAGGGCGTATGCGTTTTTTCCTGAATATATTCAGGAAAAATCGCATACGCCCTTTTTTGCCAACCAAGCAAGCCGGAAGGGCAAATCAGCGCTACAAAGAAGTCTCGCTTGCCCTCGGTCAAAAGGGCCATGCTAAACAAAGTGTAAAAACCAGAAAAGCAGGACAGGCCATGGAGACATGGGAGCCTTGCTACGCTGATGGGCGGGATGTAAATTGCCAACAGGAACTCTTGAGAAGTGTACGGTGTGTCCTGAAACAAGTAATAAACACAGCTTAGAGAGCATAGGGCACTTCCACTCATGGGCGTATAAATTGGGAAAACTAAAAATCAACATGACACAGGCACCCCGAACTTTACGGCTGCTCTGTTTCCAAGAACCTCCACTTTGTTACGCCTTCAATATCCCAGGAAAGAGAAAAATGGATAGACAAATGGTGGTACTTGGCACAATGGAATATCACTCAGCCATGAAATCAGTGTCATAAGGCTAGTTAGCACCATGATGAGTGGATTTAGTGACGATGATTCTAAGTGAAATAAGTCACACAGAAAAAGACACTTATCCTAAGATATCGCTTATAGAGGGAATGTCAAAATCGCTACACTTGAACTAAATTACAAAACAGAACAGAGTCACACCTTTAGAAGACACACTATGGCTGCTTAACGGAAAAGGTGAGGTGGGGTGATACATAAAACAGGGGTTTGAAATTAGCTCAGAGACCACTGCATAAGCCAAATATATAATAGACAAGGCCTACTCCCTGCTCAGTGAACTGGACTCAACACCCCCTAGTCACCGCACAAGAATATATCTGACTAGTAAGAATATGAAAACCTATGTATCGATATCTCTCTGCAAGTGAATCAAGAGGGTGTAAAGCGGCATAAACACAGCAGGGAAAAGCAGCCAAGCTCCATTCTAAACATAAATAACTTAAAAAAACCCACAAAACAAAGACAGTGAAAGAGAGAGAAATTCTTACAAAATCCGTTCAGGGTCTATGATGCAACCTGGATTGACCATATCTAGACCCACAGCTGGATGAGACATAAGGCTGGACACTCTTGGGGCTGAGAGGATTGGTGAGGTTGGGTGAGCAAACGCAGATACTTTAAAGTAATACTGCGGGGTACCCACCCCATGGGTCTCAAATCTCCAGGTAAAAGGACATCTTCCTACATCCAAACATGCATGGGAAACACAGAGAATTGTATGCCGTGAGATCGGGAAAGGCTTCTAAAACGCAGCTCATTTCTCCTCTCCTTGTGCTCGGGTTCGCCATTCTAGGCGCTTGACTAAACATCTCCCTACTTGTAGAATCAGCACCTTTAACCTCCTGTTTCGTACAGGTTGCAATTTGTCCTGAGGATGAACGGGAAGACGGGGAACCAAAGAGAGACTAGCCCTAGGTGTTGGGACAGGCACAGGTCACTCCATTTTCCCATCAGGAAGAAGAATGAACCACAGGCTCAGCCTGCCCCCCAGAACCAAAATAGGGCCTGAAGCAATCCTGCGCTTTTGCGGCCAGCTCCCAAAAAAGCGAGGAGACAAATGGAGCTCAGGGGCACTGCAATTCACAAACGTGCAGAGTTATCAATGAGAACTCTCGTCCACAAATATATGGAGGGAAGGCAACGAAGAGGATTTGAAAGCAAGGCAGATTTGCAGGAAACAGATTTCACGAGGTAGATTTGACTCGCTTGTAAAGCACATGAAAAGCGGCAAAACGTTGACAATGATGCCCATGGCCAAAAAGGGCGTATGCGTTTTTTCCTGAATATATTCAGGAAAAAACGCATACGCCCTTTTTGGCCAACCAAGCAAGCCGGAAGGGCAAATCAGCACTACAAGGATTTCTCGCTTGTCCTCGGTCAAAAGGGCCATGCTGAAAATGTTTAAAAACCAGAAAAGCAGGACAGGCCATGGAGACATGGAAGCCTTGCTAAGCTGATGGGCGGGACGTAAATTGCCAACAGGCACTCTGGAGAAGTGTACGGTGTGTCCTGAAACAAGTAATAAACACAGCTTAGAGAGCATAGGGCACTTCCACTCATGGGCGTATAAATTGGGAAAACTAAAAATCAACATGACACAGGCACCCCGAACTTTACGGCTGCTCTGTTTCCAAGAACCTCCACTTTGTTACGCCTTCAATATCCCAGGAAAGAGAAAAATGGATAGACAAATGGTGGTACTTGGCACAATGGAATATCACTCAGCCATGAAATCAGTGTCATAAGGCTAGTTAGCACCATGATGAGTGGATTTAGTGACGATGATTCTAAGTGAAATAAGTCACACAGAAAAAGACACTTATCCTAAGATATCGCTTATAGAGGGAATGTCAAAATCGCTACACTTGAACTAAATTACAAAACAGAACAGAGTCACACCTTTAGAAGACACACTATGGCTGCTTAACGGAAAAGGTGAGGTGGGGTGATACATAAAACAGGGGTTTGAAATTAGCTCAGAGACCACTGCATAAGCCAAATATATAATAGACAAGGCCTACTCCCTGCTCAGTGAACTGGACTCAACACCCCCTAGTCACCGCACAAGAATATATCTGACTAGTAAGAATATGAAAACCTATGTATCGATATCTCTCTGCAAGTGAATCAAGAGGGTGTAAAGCGGCATAAACACAGCAGGGAAAAGCAGCCAAGCTCCATTCTAAACATAAATAACTTAAAAAAACCCACAAAACAAAGACAGTGAAAGAGCGAGAAATTCTTACAAAATCCGTTCAGGGTCTCTGATGCAACCTGGATTGACCATATCTAGACCCACAGCTGGATGAGACATAAGGCTGGACACTCTTGGGGCTGAGAGGATTGGTGAGGTTGGGTGAGCAAACGCAGATACTTTAAAGTAATACTGCGGGGTACCCACCCCATGGGTCTCAAATCTCCAGGTAAAAGGGCATCTTCCTACATCCAAACATGCATGGGAAACACAGAGAATTGTATGCCGTGAGATCGGGAAAGGCTTCTAAAACGCAGCTCATTTCTCCTCTCCTTGTGCTCGGGTTCGCCATTCTAGGCGCTTGACTAAACATCTCCCTACTTGTAGAATCAGCACCTTTAACCTCCTGTTTCGTACAGGTTGCAATTTGTCCTGAGGATGAACGGGAAGACGGGGAACCAAAGAGAGACTAGCCCTAGGTGTTGGGACAGGCACAGGTCACTCCATTTTCCCATCAGGAAGAAGAATGAACCACAGGCTCAGCCTGCCCCCCAGAACCAAAATAGGGCCTGAAGCAATCCTGCGCTTTTGCGGCCAGCTCCCAAAAAAGCGAGGAGACAAATGGAGCTCAGGGGCACTGCAATTCACAAACGTGCAGAGTTATCAATGAGAACTCTCGTCCACAAATATATGGAGGGAAGGCAACGAAGAGGATTTGAAAGCAAGGCAGATTTGCAGGAAACAGATTTCAGGAGGTAGATTTGACTCGCCTGTAAAGCACATGTAAAGCGGCAAAACGTTGACAATGATGCCCATGGCCAAAAAGGGCGTATGCGTTTTTTCCTGAATATATTCAGGAAAAAACGCATACGCCCTTTTTGGCCAACCAAGCAAGCCGGAAGGGCAAATCAGCACTACAAGGATTTCTCGCTTGTCCTCGGTCAAAAGGGCCATGCTGAAAATGTTTAAAAACCAGAAAAGCAGGACAGGCCATGGAGACATGGAAGCCTTGCTAAGCTGATGGGCGGGACGTAAATTGCCAACAGGCACTCTGGAGAAGTGTACGGTGTGTCCTGAAACAAGTAATAAACACAGCTTAGAGAGCATAGGGCACTTCCACTCATGGGCGTATAAATTGGGAAAACTAAAAATCAACAAGACACAGGCACCCCGAACTTTACGGCTGCTCTGTTTCCAAGAACCTCCGCTTCGGTACACCTTCAATATCCCAGGAAAGAGAAAAATGGATAAACAAATGGTGGTACTTGGCACAATGGAATATCACTCAGCCATGAAATCAATGTCATAAGGCTAGTTAGCAGCATGATGAGTGGATTTAGCAACGATGATTCTAAGTGAAATAAGTCACACAGAAAAAGACACTTATCCTAAGATATCGCTTATAGAGGGAATGTCAAAATCGCTACACTTGAACTGAATTACAAAACAGAACAGAGTCACACCTTTAGAAGACACACTATGGCTGCTTAACGGGAAAGGTGAAGTGGGGTGATGCATAAAACAAGGGTTTGAAATTAGCTCAGAGACCGCTCCATAAGCCAAATATGTAATAGACAAGGCCTACTCCCTGCTCAGTGAACTGGACTCAACACCCCCTAGTCACCGCAGAAGAATATATCTGACTAGTAAGAATCTGAAAACCTATGTATCGATATCTCTCTGCAAGTGAATCAAGAGGGTGTAAAGCGGCATCAACACAGCAGGGAAAAGCAGCCAAGCCCGATTCTAAACATAAATTACTTTAAACAACCCACAAAGCAAAGACAGTGAAAGAGAGAGAAATTCTTACAAAATCCGTGCAGGGGCTCTGATGCCACCTGGTTCGACCATATCTAGACCCACAGCTGGATGAGACATAAGGCTGGACACTCTTGGGGCTGAGAGGATTGGTGAGGTTGGGTGAGCAAACCCAGATACTTTAAAGTAACTCCACGGGGAACCCACCCCATGGGTCTCAAATCTCCAGGTACAAGGGCATCTTCCTACATCAAAACATGCATGGGAAACACAGAAGATGGTATGCCATGAGATCGGGAAAGGTTTCTAAAACGCACCTCATTTCTCCTCTCCTTGTGCTCGGGTTCGCCATTCCAGCCCCTTGACTAACCATCTCCCTACTTGGAGAATCAGCACCTTTAACCTCCTGTTTCGTACAGGTTGTAATTTGTCCTGAGGATGAACGGGAAGACGGGGAACAAACGAGAGACAAACCCTAGGTGTTGGGACAGGCACAGGTCACTCCTTTTTCCCATCAGGAAGAAGAATGAACCACAGGCTCCACCTGCCCCCTGGAAGCCGAATAGGGCCTGAAACAATCCTGCGCTTTTGCGGCCAGCTCCCAAAAAAGCGAGTAGACAAATGGAGCTCAGGGGCACTGCAATTCACAAACGTGCAGAGTTATAAATGAGAACTCTCGTCCACAAATATATTGAGGGAAGGCAACGAAGAGGATTTGAAAGCAAGGCAGATTTGCAGGAAACAGATTTCAGGAGGTAGATTCGACTCGCCTTTAAAGCACATGAAAAGCGGCAAAACGTTGACAATAATGCCCTTGGCCAAAAAGGTCGTATGCGTTTTTTCCTGAATATATTCAGGAAAAATCGCATTCGCCCTTTTTGGCCAACCAAGCAAGCCGGAAGGGCAAATCAGTGCTACAAAGAAGTCTCGCTTGCCCTCGGTCAAAAATGCCATGCTGAAAAAAGTGTAAAAACCAGAAAAGCAGGACAGGCCATGGAGACATGGGAGCCTTGCTACGCTGATGGGCGGGATGTAAATTGCCAACAGGCACTCTGGAGAAGTGTACGGTGTGTCCTGAAACAAGTAATAAACACAGCTTAGAGAGCATAGGGCACTTCCACTCATGGGCGTATAAATTGGGAAAACGAAAAATCAACACGACACAGGCACGCCAAACTTTACGGCTGCTCTGTTTCCAAGAACCTCCACTTCAGTACACCTTCAATATCCCAGGAAAGAGAAAAATGGATAAAGAAATGGTGGTACTTGGCACAATGGAATATCACTCAGCCATGAAATCAATGTCATAAGGCTAGTTAGCAGCATGATGAGTGGATTTAGCAACGATGATTCTAAGTGAAATAAGTCACTCAGAAAAAGACACTTATCCTAAGATATCGCTTATAGAGGGAATGTCAAAATCGCTACGCTTGAACTGAATTACAAAACAGAACAGAGTCACACCTTTAGAAGACACACTATGGCTGATTAACGGGAAAGGTGAAGTGGGGTGATGCATAAAACAAGGGTTTGAAATTAGCTCAGAGACCGCTCCATAAGCCAAATATGTAATAGACAAGGCCTACCCCCTGCTCAGTGAACTGGACTCAACACCCCCTAGTCACCGCACAAGAATATATCTGACTAGTAAGAATCTGTAAACCTATGTATCGATATCTCTCTGCAAGTGAATCAAGAGGGTGTAAAGCGGCATAAACACAGCAGGGAAAAGCAGCCAAGCCCCATTCTAAACATAAATTACTTAAAAAAACCCACAAAACAAAGACAGTGAAAGAGAGAGAAATTCTTACAAAATCAGTTCAGGGGCTCTGATGCCACCTGGTTCGACCATATCTAGAGCCACAGCTGGATGAGACATAAGGCTGGACACTCTTGGGGCTGAGAGGATTGGTGAGGTTGGGTGAGCAAACGCAGATACTTTAAAGTAATACCGCGGGGTACCCACCCCATGGGTCTCAAATCTCCAGGTACAAGGGCATCTTCCTACATCCAAACATGCATGGGAAACCCAGAGGTTTGTATGCCGTGAGATCGGGAAAGGCTTCTAAAACGCACCTCATTTCTCCTCTCCATGTGCTCGGGTTCACCATTCTAGGCGCTTGACTAAACATCTCCCTACTTGGAGAATCAGCACCTTTAACCTCCTGTTTCGTACAGGTTGCAATTTGTCCTGAGGATGAACGGGAAGACGGGGAACCAACGAGAGACTAGCCCTAGGTGTTGGGACAGGCACAGGTCACTTCATTTTCCCATCAGGAAGAAGAATGAACCACAGGCTCAGCCTGCCCCCCAGAACCAAAATAGGGCCTGAAGCAATCCTGCGCTTTTGCGGCCAGCTCCCAAAAAAGCGAGTAGACAAATGGAGCTCAGGGGCACTGCAATTCACAAACGTGCAGAGTTATCAATGAGAACTCTCGTCCACAAATATATTGAGGGAAGGCAACGAAGAGGATTTGAAAGCAAGGCAGATTTGCAGGAAACAGATTTCAGGAGGTAGATTCGACTCGCCTTTAAAGCACATGAAAAGCGGCAAAACGTTGACAATGATGCCCTTGGCCAAAAAGGGCGTATGCGTTTTTTCCTGAATATATTCAGGAAAAATCGCATACGCCCTTTTTGGCCAACCAAGCAAGCCGGAAGGGCAAATCAGCGCTACAAAGAAGTCTTGCTTGCCCTCGGTCAAAAGGGCCATGCTGAACAAAGTGTAAAAACCAGAAAAGCAGGACAGGCCATGGAGACATGGGAGCCTTGCTACGCCGATGGGCGGGATGTAAATTGCCAACAGGAACTCTGGAGAAGTGTACGGTGTGTCCTGAAACAAGTAATAAACACAGCTTAGAGAGCATAGGGCACTTCCACTCATGGGCGTATAAATTGGGAAAACTAAAAATCAACAAGACACAGGCACCCCGAACTTTACGGCTGCTCTGTTTCCAAGAACCTCCACTTTGTTACGCCTTCAATATCCCAGGAAAGAGAAAAATGGATAAACAAATGGTGGTACTTGGCACAATGGAATATCACTCAGCCATGAAATCAGTGTCATCAGGCTAGTTAGCACCATGATGAGTGGATTTAGTGACGATGATTCTAAGTGAAATAAGTCACACAGAAAAAGACACTTATCCTAAGATATCGCTTATAGAGGGAATGTCAAAATCGCTACACTTGAACTAAATTACAAAACAGAACAGAGTCACACCTTTAGAAGACACACTATGGCTGCTTAACGGAAAAGGTGAGGTGGGGTGATACATAAAACAGGGGTTTGAAATTAGCTCAGAGACCACTCCATAAGCCAAATATATAATAGACAAGGCGTACTCCCTGCTCAGTGAACTGGACTCAACACCCCCTAGTCACCGCACAAGAATATATCTGACTAGTAAGAATCTGAAAACCTATGTATCGATATCTCTCTGCAAGTGAATCAAGAGGGTGTAAAGCGGCTTAAACACAGCAGGGAAAAGCAGCCAAGCTCCACTCTAAACATAAATAACTTAAAAAAACCCACAAAACAAAGACAGTGAAAGAGAGAGAAATTCTTACAAAATCCGTTCAGGGTCTATGATGCAACCTGGATTGACCATATCTAGACACACAGCTGGATGAGACATAAGGCTGGACACTCTTGGGGCTGAGAGGATTGGTGAGGTTGGGTGAGCAAACGCAGATACTTCAAAGTAATACTGCGGGGTACCCACCCCATGGGTCTCAAATCTCCAGGTAAAAGGGCATCTTCCTACATCCAAACATGCATGGGAAACCCAGAGAATTGTATGCCGTGAGATCGGGAAAGGCTTCTAAAACGCACCTCATTTCTCCTCTCCTTGTGCTCGGGTTCGCCATTCTAGGCGCTTGACTAAACATCTCCCTACTTGTAGAATCAGCACCTTTAACCTCCTGTTTCGTACAGGTTGCAATTTGTCCTGAGGATGAACGGGAAGACGGGGAACCAACGAGAGACTAGCCCTAGGTGTTGGGACAGGCACAGGTCACTCCATTTTCCCATCAGGAAGAAGAATGAACCACAGGCTCAGCCTGACCCCAGAACCAAAATAGGGCCTGAAGCAATCCTGCGCTTTTGCGGCCAGCTCCCAAAAAAGCGAGGAGACAAATGGAGCTCAGGGGCACTGCAATTCACAAACGTGCAGAGTTATCAATGAGAACTCTCGTCCACAAATATATGGAGGGAAGGCAACGAAGAGGATTTGAAAGCAAGGCAGATTTTCAGGAAACAGATTTCAGGAGGTAGATTTGACTCGCCTGTAAAGCACATGTAAAGCGGCAAAACGTTGACAATGATGCCCATGGCCAAAAAGGGCGTATGCGTTCTTTCCTGAATATATTCAGGAAAAAACGCATACGCCCTTTTTGGCCAACCAAGCAAGCCAGAAGGGCAAATCAGCACTACAAGGATTTCTCGCTTGTCCTCGGTCAAAAGGGCCATGCTGAAAAAAGTGTAAAAACCAGAAAAGCAGGACAGGCCATGGAGACATGGGAGCCTTGCTACGCTGATGGGCGGGATGTAAATTGCCAACAGCCACTATGGAGAATTGTACGGTGTGTCATGAAACAAGTAATAAACACAGCTTAGAGAGCATAGGGCACTTCCACTCATGGGCGTATAAATTGGGAAAACTAAAAATCAACAAGACACAGGCACCCCAAACTTTACGGCTGCTCTGTTTCCAAGAACCTCCACTTCAGTACACCTTCAATATCCCAGGAAAGAGAAAAATGGATAAACAAATGGTGGTACTTGGCACAGTGGAATATCACTCAGCCATGAAATCAATGTCATAAGGCTAGTTAGCAGCATGATGAGTGGATTTAGCGACGATGATTCTAAGTGAAATAAGTCACTCAGAAAAAGACAATTATCCTAAGATATCGCTTATAGAGGGAATGTCAAAATCGCTACGCTTGAACTGAATTACAAAACAGAACAGAGTCACACCTTTAGAAGACACACTATGGCTGATTAACGGGAAAGGTGAGGTGGGGTGATGCATAAAACAAGGGTTTGAAATTAGCTCAGAGACCGCTCCATAAGCCAAATATGTAATAGACAAGGCCAACCCCTGCTCAGTGAACTGGACTCAACACCCCCTAGTCACCGCACAAGAATATATCTGACTAGTAAGAATCTGAAAACCTATGTATCGATATCTCTCTGCAAGTGAATCAAGAGGGTGTAAAGCGGCATAAACACAGCAGGGAAAAGCAGCTGAGCCCCATTCTAAACATAAATTACTTTAAAAAACCCACAAAACAAAGACAGTGAAAGAGAGAGAAATTCTTACAAAATCCGTGCAGGGGCTCTGATGCCACCTGGTTCGACCATATCTAGACCCACAGCTGGATGAGACATAAGGCTGGACACTCTTGGGGCTGAGAGGATTGGTGAGGTTGGGTGAGTAAACGCAGATACTTTAAAGTAACTCCACGGGGTACCCACCCCATGGGTCTCAAATCTCCAGGTACAAGGGCATCTTCCTACATCAAAACATGCATGGGAAACACAGAAGATGTTATGCCTTGAGATCGGGAAAGGTTTCTAAAACGCACCTCATTTCTCCTCTCCTTGTGCTCGGGTTCGCCATTCCAGCCGCTTGACTAACCATCTCCCTACTTGGAGAATCAGCACCTTTAACCTCCTGTTTCGTCAAGGTTGTAATGTGTCCTGAGGATGAACGGGAAGACAGGGAACCAACGAGAGACAAACCCTAGGTGTTGGGACAGACACAGGTAACTCCATTTTCCCATCAGGAAGAAGAATGAACCACAGGCTCCGCCTGCCCCCTGGAAGCCGAATAGGGCCTGAAGTAATCCTGCGCTTTTGCGGCCAGCTCCCAAAAAAGCGAGGAGACAAATGGAGCTCATGGGCACTGCAATTCACAAACGTGCAGAGTTATAAATGATAACTCTCGTCCACAAATATATTGAGGGAAGGCAACGAAGAGGATTTGAAAGCAAGGCAGATTTGCAGGAAACAGATTTCAGGAGATAGATTCGACTCGCCTTTAAAGCACATGAAAAGCGGCAAAACGTTGACAATGATGCCCTTGGCCAAAAAGGGCGTATGCGTTTTTTCCTGAATATATTCAGGAAAAAACGCATACGCCCTTTTTGGCCAACCAAGCAAGCCGGAAGGGCAAATCAGTGCTACAAAGAAGTCTCGCTTGCCCTCGGTCAAAAGGGCCATGCTGAAAAAGTGTAAAAACCAGAAAAGCAGGACAGGCCATGGAGACATGGAAGCCTTGCTAAGCTGATGGGCGGGACGTAAATTGCCAACAGGCACTCTGGAGAAGTGTACGGTGTGTTCTGAAAAAAGTAATAAACACAGCTTAGAGAGCATAGGGCACTTCCACTCATGGGCATATAAATTGGGAAAACTAAAACTCAAAAAGACACAGGCACCCCGAACTTTACGGCTGCTCTGTTTCCAAGAACCTCCACTTTGTTACGCCTTCAATATCCCAGGAAAGAGAAAAATGGATAAAGAAATGGTGGTACTTGGCACAATGGAATATCACTCAGCCATGAAATCAGTGTCATAAGGCTAGTTAGCACCATGATGAGTGGATTTAGCGACGATGATTCTAAGTGAAATAAGTCACACAGAAAAAGACACTTATCCTTAGATATCGCTTATAGAGGGAATGTCAAAATCGCTACACTTGAACTGAATTACAAAACAGAACAGAGTCACACCTTTAGAAGACACACTATGGCTGCTTAACGGAAAAGGTGAGGTGGGGTGATACATAAAACAGGGGTTTGAAATTAGCTCAGAGACCACTCCATAAGCCAAATATATAATAGACAAGGCCTACTCCCTGCTCAGTGAACTGGACTCAACACCCCCTAGTCACCGCACAAGAATATATCTGACTAGTAAGAATCTGAAAACCTATGTATCGATATCTCTCTGCAAGTGAATCAAGAGGGTGTAAAGCGGCATAAACACAGCAGGGAAAAGCAGCCAAGCTCCATTCTAAACATAAATTACTTAAAAAAACCCACAAAACAAAGACAGTGAAAGAGGGAGAAATTCTTACAAAATCCGTTCAGGGTCTCTGATGCAAACTGGATTGACCATATCTAGACCCACAACTGGATGAGACATAAGGCTGGACACTCTTGGGGCTGAGAGGATTGGTGAGGTTGGGTGAGCAAATGCAGATACTTTAAAGTAATACTGCGGGGTACCCACCCCATGGGTCTGAAATCTCCAGGTACAAGGGCATCTTCCTACATTCAAACATGCATGGGAAACCCAGAGAATTGTATGCCGTGAGATCGGAAAGGCTTCTAAAACGCACCTCATTTCTCCTCTCCTTGTGCTCGGGTTCGCCATTCTAGGCGCTTGACTAAACATCTCCCTACTTGTAGAATCAGCACCTTTAACCTCCTGTTTCGTACAGGTTGCAATTTGTCCTGAGGATGAATGGGAAGACGGGGAACCAACGAGAGACTAGCCCTAGGTGTTGGGACAGGCAAAGGTCACTCCATTTTCCTATCAGGAAAAAGAATGAACCACAGGCTCAGCATGCCCCCCAGAACCAAAATAGGGCCTGAAGTAATCCTGCGCTTTTGCGGCCAGCTCCCAAAAAAGCGAGGAGACAAACGGAGCTCAGGGGCACTGCAATTCACAAACGTGCAGAGTTATCAATGAGAACTCTCGTCCACAAATATATGGAGGGAAGGCAACGAAGAGGATTTGAAAGCAAGGCAGATTTTCAGGAAACAGATTTCAGGAGGTAGATTTGACTCGCCTGTAAAGCATATGAAAAGCGGCAAAACGTTGACAATGATGCCCATGGCCAAAAAGGGCGCATGCGTTTTTTCCTGAGTTTATTCAGGAAAAAACGCATGCGCCCTTTTTGGCCAACCAAGCAAGCCGGACGGGCAAATCAGCACTACAAGGAATTCTCGCGTGCCCTCGGTCAAAAGGGCCATGCTGAAAAAAGTGTAAAAACCAGAAAAGTAGGACAGGCCATGGAGACATGGGAGCCTTGCTACGCTGATGGGCGGGATGTAAATTGCCAACAGCCACTCTGAAGAATTGTACGGTGTGTCCTGAAACAAGTAATAAACACAGCTTAGAGAGCATAGCGCATTTCCACTCATGGGCATATAAATTGGGAAAACTAAAACTCAAAAAGACACAGGCACCCCGAACTTTACGGCTGCTCTGTTTCCAAGAACCTCCACTTTGTTACGCCTTCAATATCCCAGGAAAGAGAAAAATGGATAAAGAAATGGTGGTACTTGGCACAATGGAATATCACTCAGCCATGAAATCAGTGTCATAAGGCTAGTTAGCACCATGATGAGTGGATTTAGCGACGATGATTCTAAGTGAAATAAGTCACACAGAAAAAGACACTTATCCTTAGATATCGCTTATAGAGGGAATGTCAAAATCGCTACACTTGAACTGAATTACAAAACAGAACAGAGTCACACCTTTAGAAGACACACTATGGCTGCTTAACGGAAAAGGTGAGGTGGGGTGATACATAAAACAGGGGTTTGAAATTAGCTCAGAGACCACTCCATAAGCCAAATATATAATAGACAAGGCCTACTCCCTGCTCAGTGAACTGGACTCAACACCCCCTAGTCACCGCACAAGAATATATCTGACTAGTAAGAATCTGTAAACCTATGTATCGATATCTCTCTGCAAGTGAATCAAGAGGGTGTAAAGCGGCATAAACACAGCAGGGAAAAGCAGCCAAGCCCCATTCTAAACATAAATTACTTAAAAAAACCCACAAAACAAAGACAGTGAAAGAGAGAGAAATTCTTACAAAATCAGTTCAGGGGCTCTGATGCCACCTGGTTCGACCATATCTAGAGCCACAGCTGGATGAGACATAAGGCTGGACACTCTTGGGGCTGAGAGGATTGGTGAGGTTGGGTGAGCAAACGCAGATACTTTAAAGTAATACCGCGGGGTACCCACCCCATGGGTCTCAAATCTCCAGGTACAAGGGCATCTTCCTACATCCAAACATGCATGGGAAACCCAGAGGTTTGTATGCCGTGAGATCGGGAAAGGCTTCTAAAACGCACCTCATTTCTCCTCTCCATGTGCTCGGGTTCACCATTCTAGGCGCTTGACTAAACATCTCCCTACTTGGAGAATCAGCACCTTTAACCTCCTGTTTCGTACAGGTTGCAATTTGTCCTGAGGATGAACGGGAAGACGGGGAACCAACGAGAGACTAGCCCTAGGTGTTGGGACAGGCACAGGTCACTTCATTTTCCCATCAGGAAGAAGAATGAACCACAGGCTCAGCCTGCCCCCCAGAACCAAAATAGGGCCTGAAGCAATCCTGCGCTTTTGCGGCCAGCTCCCAAAAAAGCGAGTAGACAAATGGAGCTCAGGGGCACTGCAATTCACAAACGTGCAGAGTTATCAATGAGAACTCTCGTCCACAAATATATTGAGGGAAGGCAACGAAGAGGATTTGAAAGCAAGGCAGATTTGCAGGAAACAGATTTCAGGAGGTAGATTCGACTCGCCTTTAAAGCACATGAAAAGCGGCAAAACGTTGACAATGATGCCCTTGGCCAAAAAGGGCGTATGCGTTTTTTCCTGAATATATTCAGGAAAAATCGCATACGCCCTTTTTGGCCAACCAAGCAAGCCGGAAGGGCAAATCAGCGCTACAAAGAAGTCTTGCTTGCCCTCGGTCAAAAGGGCCATGCTGAACAAAGTGTAAAAACCAGAAAAGCAGGACAGGCCATGGAGACATGGGAGCCTTGCTACGCCGATGGGCGGGATGTAAATTGCCAACAGGAACTCTGGAGAAGTGTACGGTGTGTCCTGAAACAAGTAATAAACACAGCTTAGAGAGCATAGGGCACTTCCACTCATGGGCGTATAAATTGGGAAAACTAAAAATCAACAAGACACAGGCACCCCGAACTTTACGGCTGCTCTGTTTCCAAGAACCTCCACTTTGTTACGCCTTCAATATCCCAGGAAAGAGAAAAATGGATAAACAAATGGTGGTACTTGGCACAATGGAATATCACTCAGCCATGAAATCAGTGTCATCAGGCTAGTTAGCACCATGATGAGTGGATTTAGTGACGATGATTCTAAGTGAAATAAGTCACACAGAAAAAGACACTTATCCTAAGATATCGCTTATAGAGGGAATGTCAAAATCGCTACACTTGAACTAAATTACAAAACAGAACAGAGTCACACCTTTAGAAGACACACTATGGCTGCTTAACGGAAAAGGTGAGGTGGGGTGATACATAAAACAGGGGTTTGAAATTAGCTCAGAGACCACTCCATAAGCCAAATATATAATAGACAAGGCGTACTCCCTGCTCAGTGAACTGGACTCAACACCCCCTAGTCACCGCACAAGAATATATCTGACTAGTAAGAATCTGAAAACCTATGTATCGATATCTCTCTGCAAGTGAATCAAGAGGGTGTAAAGCGGCTTAAACACAGCAGGGAAAAGCAGCCAAGCTCCACTCTAAACATAAATAACTTAAAAAAACCCACAAAACAAAGACAGTGAAAGAGAGAGAAATTCTTACAAAATCCGTTCAGGGTCTATGATGCAACCTGGATTGACCATATCTAGACACACAGCTGGATGAGACATAAGGCTGGACACTCTTGGGGCTGAGAGGATTGGTGAGGTTGGGTGAGCAAACGCAGATACTTCAAAGTAATACTGCGGGGTACCCACCCCATGGGTCTCAAATCTCCAGGTAAAAGGGCATCTTCCTACATCCAAACATGCATGGGAAACCCAGAGAATTGTATGCCGTGAGATCGGGAAAGGCTTCTAAAACGCACCTCATTTCTCCTCTCCTTGTGCTCGGGTTCGCCATTCTAGGCGCTTGACTAAACATCTCCCTACTTGTAGAATCAGCACCTTTAACCTCCTGTTTCGTACAGGTTGCAATTTGTCCTGAGGATGAACGGGAAGACGGGGAACCAACGAGAGACTAGCCCTAGGTGTTGGGACAGGCACAGGTCACTCCATTTTCCCATCAGGAAGAAGAATGAACCACAGGCTCAGCCTGACCCCAGAACCAAAATAGGGCCTGAAGCAATCCTGCGCTTTTGCGGCCAGCTCCCAAAAAAGCGAGGAGACAAATGGAGCTCAGGGGCACTGCAATTCACAAACGTGCAGAGTTATCAATGAGAACTCTCGTCCACAAATATATGGAGGGAAGGCAACGAAGAGGATTTGAAAGCAAGGCAGATTTTCAGGAAACAGATTTCAGGAGGTAGATTTGACTCGCCTGTAAAGCACATGTAAAGCGGCAAAACGTTGACAATGATGCCCATGGCCAAAAAGGGCGTATGCGTTCTTTCCTGAATATATTCAGGAAAAAACGCATACGCCCTTTTTGGCCAACCAAGCAAGCCAGAAGGGCAAATCAGCACTACAAGGATTTCTCGCTTGTCCTCGGTCAAAAGGGCCATGCTGAAAAAAGTGTAAAAACCAGAAAAGCAGGACAGGCCATGGAGACATGGGAGCCTTGCTACGCTGATGGGCGGGATGTAAATTGCCAACAGCCACTATGGAGAATTGTACGGTGTGTCATGGAACAAGTAATAAACACAGCTTAGAGAGCATAGGGCACTTCCACTCATGGGCGTATAAATTGGGAAAACTAAAAATCAACAAGACACAGGCACCCCAAACTTTACGGCTGCTCTGTTTCCAAGAACCTCCACTTCAGTACACCTTCAATATCCCAGGAAAGAGAAAAATGGATAAACAAATGGTGGTACTTGGCACAGTGGAATATCACTCAGCCATGAAATCAATGTCATAAGGCTAGTTAGCAGCATGATGAGTGGATTTAGCGACGATGATTCTAAGTGAAATAAGTCACTCAGAAAAAGACAATTATCCTAAGATATCGCTTATAGAGGGAATGTCAAAATCGCTACGCTTGAACTGAATTACAAAACAGAACAGAGTCACACCTTTAGAAGACACACTATGGCTGATTAACGGGAAAGGTGAGGTGGGGTGATGCATAAAACAAGGGTTTGAAATTAGCTCAGAGACCGCTCCATAAGCCAAATATGTAATAGACAAGGCCAACCCCTGCTCAGTGAACTGGACTCAACACCCCCTAGTCACCGCACAAGAATATATCTGACTAGTAAGAATCTGAAAACCTATGTATCGATATCTCTCTGCAAGTGAATCAAGAGGGTGTAAAGCGGCATAAACACAGCAGGGAAAAGCAGCTGAGCCCCATTCTAAACATAAATTACTTTAAAAAACCCACAAAACAAAGACAGTGAAAGAGAGAGAAATTCTTACAAAATCCGTGCAGGGGCTCTGATGCCACCTGGTTCGACCATATCTAGACCCACAGCTGGATGAGACATAAGGCTGGACACTCTTGGGGCTGAGAGGATTGGTGAGGTTGGGTGAGTAAACGCAGATACTTTAAAGTAACTCCACGGGGTACCCACCCCATGGGTCTCAAATCTCCAGGTACAAGGGCATCTTCCTACATCAAAACATGCATGGGAAACACAGAAGATGTTATGCCTTGAGATCGGGAAAGGTTTCTAAAACGCACCTCATTTCTCCTCTCCTTGTGCTCGGGTTCGCCATTCCAGCCGCTTGACTAACCATCTCCCTACTTGGAGAATCAGCACCTTTAACCTCCTGTTTCGTCAAGGTTGTAATGTGTCCTGAGGATGAACGGGAAGACAGGGAACCAACGAGAGACAAACCCTAGGTGTTGGGACAGACACAGGTAACTCCATTTTCCCATCAGGAAGAAGAATGAACCACAGGCTCCGCCTGCCCCCTGGAAGCCGAATAGGGCCTGAAGTAATCCTGCGCTTTTGCGGCCAGCTCCCAAAAAAGCGAGGAGACAAATGGAGCTCATGGGCACTGCAATTCACAAACGTGCAGAGTTATAAATGATAACTCTCGTCCACAAATATATTGAGGGAAGGCAACGAAGAGGATTTGAAAGCAAGGCAGATTTGCAGGAAACAGATTTCAGGAGATAGATTCGACTCGCCTTTAAAGCACATGAAAAGCGGCAAAACGTTGACAATGATGCCCTTGGCCAAAAAGGGCGTATGCGTTTTTTCCTGAATATATTCAGGAAAAAACGCATACGCCCTTTTTGGCCAACCAAGCAAGCCGGAAGGGCAAATCAGTGCTACAAAGAAGTCTCGCTTGCCCTCGGTCAAAAGGGCCATGCTGAAAAAGTGTAAAAACCAGAAAAGCAGGACAGGCCATGGAGACATGGAAGCCTTGCTAAGCTGATGGGCGGGACGTAAATTGCCAACAGGCACTCTGGAGAAGTGTACGGTGTGTTCTGAAAAAAGTAATAAACACAGCTTAGAGAGCATAGGGCACTTCCACTCATGGGCATATAAATTGGGAAAACTAAAACTCAAAAAGACACAGGCACCCCGAACTTTACGGCTGCTCTGTTTCCAAGAACCTCCACTTTGTTACGCCTTCAATATCCCAGGAAAGAGAAAAATGGATAAAGAAATGGTGGTACTTGGCACAATGGAATATCACTCAGCCATGAAATCAGTGTCATAAGGCTAGTTAGCACCATGATGAGTGGATTTAGCGACGATGATTCTAAGTGAAATAAGTCACACAGAAAAAGACACTTATCCTTAGATATCGCTTATAGAGGGAATGTCAAAATCGCTACACTTGAACTGAATTACAAAACAGAACAGAGTCACACCTTTAGAAGACACACTATGGCTGCTTAACGGAAAAGGTGAGGTGGGGTGATACATAAAACAGGGGTTTGAAATTAGCTCAGAGACCACTCCATAAGCCAAATATATAATAGACAAGGCCTACTCCCTGCTCAGTGAACTGGACTCAACACCCCCTAGTCACCGCACAAGAATATATCTGACTAGTAAGAATCTGAAAACCTATGTATCGATATCTCTCTGCAAGTGAATCAAGAGGGTGTAAAGCGGCATAAACACAGCAGGGAAAAGCAGCCAAGCTCCATTCTAAACATAAATTACTTAAAAAAACCCACAAAACAAAGACAGTGAAAGAGGGAGAAATTCTTACAAAATCCGTTCAGGGTCTCTGATGCAAACTGGATTGACCATATCTAGACCCACAACTGGATGAGACATAAGGCTGGACACTCTTGGGGCTGAGAGGATTGGTGAGGTTGGGTGAGCAAATGCAGATACTTTAAAGTAATACTGCGGGGTACCCACCCCATGGGTCTGAAATCTCCAGGTACAAGGGCATCTTCCTACATTCAAACATGCATGGGAAACCCAGAGAATTGTATGCCGTGAGATCGGAAAGGCTTCTAAAACGCACCTCATTTCTCCTCTCCTTGTGCTCGGGTTCGCCATTCTAGGCGCTTGACTAAACATCTCCCTACTTGTAGAATCAGCACCTTTAACCTCCTGTTTCGTACAGGTTGCAATTTGTCCTGAGGATGAATGGGAAGACGGGGAACCAACGAGAGACTAGCCCTAGGTGTTGGGACAGGCAAAGGTCACTCCATTTTCCTATCAGGAAAAAGAATGAACCACAGGCTCAGCATGCCCCCCAGAACCAAAATAGGGCCTGAAGTAATCCTGCGCTTTTGCGGCCAGCTCCCAAAAAAGCGAGGAGACAAACGGAGCTCAGGGGCACTGCAATTCACAAACGTGCAGAGTTATCAATGAGAACTCTCGTCCACAAATATATGGAGGGAAGGCAACGAAGAGGATTTGAAAGCAAGGCAGATTTTCAGGAAACAGATTTCAGGAGGTAGATTTGACTCGCCTGTAAAGCATATGAAAAGCGGCAAAACGTTGACAATGATGCCCATGGCCAAAAAGGGCGCATGCGTTTTTTCCTGAGTATATTCAGGAAAAAACGCATGCGCCCTTTTTGGCCAACCAAGCAAGCCGGACGGGCAAATCAGCACTACAAGGAATTCTCGCGTGCCCTCGGTCAAAAGGGCCATGCTGAAAAAAGTGTAAAAACCAGAAAAGTAGGACAGGCCATGGAGACATGGGAGCCTTGCTACGCTGATGGGCGGGATGTAAATTGCCAACAGCCACTCTGAAGAATTGTACGGTGTGTCCTGAAACAAGTAATAAACACAGCTTAGAGAGCATAGCGCATTTCCACTCATGGGCATATAAATTGGGAAAACTAAAACTCAAAAAGACACAGGCACCCCGAACTTTACGGCTGCTCTGTTTCCAAGAACCTCCACTTTGTTACGCCTTCAATATCCCAGGAAAGAGAAAAATGGATAAAGAAATGGTGGTACTTGGCACAATGGAATATCACTCAGCCATGAAATCAGTGTCATAAGGCTAGTTAGCACCATGATGAGTGGATTTAGCGACGATGATTCTAAGTGAAATAAGTCACACAGAAAAAGACACTTATCCTTAGATATCGCTTATAGAGGGAATGTCAAAATCGCTACACTTGAACTGAATTACAAAACAGAACAGAGTCACACCTTTAGAAGACACACTATGGCTGCTTAACGGAAAAGGTGAGGTGGGGTGATACATAAAACAGGGGTTTGAAATTAGCTCAGAGACCACTCCATAAGCCAAATATATAATAGACAAGGCCTACTCCCTGCTCAGTGAACTGGACTCAACACCCCCTAGTCACCGCACAAGAATATATCTGACTAGTAAGAATCTGAAAACCTATGTATCGATATCTCTCTGCAAGTGACTCAAGAGGGTGTAAAGCGGCATCAACACAGCAGGGAAAAGCAGCCAAGCCCGATTCTAAACATAAATTACTTTAAAAAACCCACAAAACAAAGACAGTGAAAGAGAGAGAAATTCTTACAAAATCCGTTCAGGGTCTATGATGCAACCTGGATTGACCATATCTAGACCCACAGCTGGATGAGACATAAGGCTGGAAACTCTTGGGGCTGAGAGGATTGGTGAGGTTGGGTGAGCAAACGCAGATACTTTAAAGTAACACTGCGGGGAAGACACCCCATGGGTCTCAAATCTCCAGGTACAAGGGAATCTTCCTACATCAAAACATGCATGGGAAACCCAGAAGATGGTATGCCGTGAGATCGGGAAAGGTTTCTAAAACGCACCTCATTTCTCCTCTCCTTGTGCTCGGGTTCGCCATTCCAGCCGCTTGACTAACCATCTCCCTACTTGGAGAATCAGCACCTTTAACCTCCTGTTTCGTCCAGGTTGCAATTTGTCCTGAGGATGAACGGGAAGACGGGGAACCAACGAGAGACTAGCCTAGGTGTTGGGACAGGCACAGGTCACTCCATTTTCCTATCAGGAAAAAGAATGAACCACAGGCTCAGCCTGCCCCCCAGAACCAAAATAGGGCCTGAAGCAATCCTGCGCTTTTGCGGCCAGCTCCCAAAAAAGCGAGGAGACAAATGGAGCTCAGGGGCACTGCAATTCACAAACGTGCAGAGTTATCAATGAGAACTCTCGTCCACAAATATATGGAGGGAAGGCAACGAAGAGGATTTGAAAGCAAGGCAGATTTTCAGGAAACAGATTTCAGGAGGTAGATTTGACTCGCCTGTAAAGCATATGAAAAGCGGCAAAACGTTGACAATGATGCCCATGGCCAAAAAGGGCGCATGCGTTTTTTCCTGAATATATTCAGGAAAAAACGCATGCGCCCTTTTTGGCCAACCAAGCAAGCCGGAAGGGCAAGTCAGCGCTACAAGGAATTCTCGCTTGCCCTCGGTCAAAAGGGCCATGCTGAAAAAAGTGTAAAAACCAGAAAAGCAGGACAGGCCAGGGAGACATGGGTGCCTTGCTACGCTGATGGGCGGGATGTAAATTGCCAACAGCCACTCTGGAGAATTGTACGGTGTGTCCTGAAACAAGTAATAAACACAAATTAGAGAGCATAGGGCACTTCCATTCATGGGCATATAAATTGGGAAAACTAAAAATCAACAAGAGACAGGCACCCCAAACTTTACGGCTGCTCTGTTTCCAAGAACCTCCACTTTGGTACACCTTCAATATCCCAGGAAAGAGAAAAATGGATAAAGAAATGGTGGTACTTGGCACAATGGAATATCACTCAGCCATGAAATCAATGTCATAAGGCTAGTTAGCAGCATGATGAGTGGATTTAGCGACGATGATTCTAAGTGAAATAAGTCACACAGAAAAAGACACTTATCCTAAGATATCGCTTATAGAGGGAATGTCAAAATCGCTACGCTTGAACTGAATTACAAAACAGAACAGAGTCACACCTTTAGAAGACACACTATGGCTGCTTAACGGGAAAGGTGAGGTGGGGTGATGCATAAAACAAGGGTTTGAAATTAGCTCAGAGACCGCTCCATAAGCCAAATATGTAATAGCAAGGCCTACTCCCTGCTCAGTTAACTGGACTCAACACCCCCTAGTCACCGCACAAGAATATATCTGACTAGTAAGAATCTGAAAACCTATGTATCGATATCTCTCTGCAAGTGAATCAAGAGGGTGTAAAGCGGCATAAACACAGCAGGGAAAAGCAGCCAAGACCAATTCTAAACATAAATTAGTTAAAAAAACCCACAAAACAAAGACAGTGAAAGAGAGAGAAATTCTTACAAAATCCGTTCAGGGGCTCTGATGCCACCTGGTTCGACCATATCTAGACCCACAGCTGGAAGAGACATAAGGCTGGACACTCTTGGGGCTGAGAGGATTGGTGAGGTAGGGTGAGCAAACGCAGATACTTTAAAGTAAAACAGCGGGGTACCCACCCCATGGGTCTCAAATCTCCAGGTACAAGGGCATCTTCCTACATCAAAACATGCATGGGAAACCCAGAAGATGGTATGCTGTGAGATCGGGAAAGGCTTCTAAAACGCACCTCATTTCTCCTCTCCTTGTGCTCGGGATCGCCATTCCAGCCGCTTGACTAACCATCTCCCTACTTGGAGAATCAGCACCTTTAACCTCCTGTTTCGTACAGGTTGCAATTTGTCCTGAGGATGAACGGGAAGACGGGGAACCAACGAGAGACTAGCCCCAGGTGTTGGGACAGGCACAGGTCACTCCATTTTCCCATCAGGAAGAAGAATGAACCACAGGCTCAGCCTGCCCCCCAGAACCAAAATAGGGCCTGAAGCAATCCTGCGCTTTTGCGGCCAGCTCCCAAAAAAGCGAGGAGCCAAATGGAGCTCAGGGGCACTGCAATTCACAAACGTGCAGAGTTATAAATGATAACTCTCGTCCACAAATATATTGAGGGAAGGCAACGAAGAGGATTTGAAAGCAAGGCAGATTTGCAGGAAACAGATTTCAGGAGGTAGATTCGACTCGCCTTTAAAGCACATGAAAAGCGGCAAAACGTTGACAATGATGCCCTTGGCCAAAAAGGGCGTATGCGTTTTTTCCTGAATATATTCAGGAAAAAACGCATACGCCCTTTTTGGCCAACCAAGCAAGCCGGAAGGGCAAATCAGTGCTACAAAGAAGTCTCGCTTGCCCTCGGTCAAAAGGGCCATGCTGAAAAAGTGTAAAAACCAGAAAAGCAGGACAGGCCATGGAGACATGGAAGCCTTGCTAAGCTGATGGGCGGGACGTAAATTGCCAACAGGCACTCTGGAGAAGTGTACGGTGTGTTCTGAAAAAAGTAATAAACACAGCTTAGAGAGCATAGGGCACTTCCACTCATGGGCATATAAATTGGGAAAACTAAAACTCAACAAGACACAGGCACCCCGAACTTTACGGCTGCTCTGTTTCCAAGAACCTCCACTTTGTTACGCCTTCAATATCCCAGGAAAGAGAAAAATGGATAAAGAAATGGTGGTACTTGGCACAATGGAATATCACTCAGCCATGAAATCAGTGTCATAAGGCTAGTTAGCACCATGATGAGTGGATTTAGCGACGATGATTCTAAGTGAAATAAGTCACACAGAAAAAGACACTTATCCTTAGATATCGCTTATAGAGGGAATGTCAAAATCGCTACACTTGAACTGAATTGCAAAACAGAACAGAGTCACACCTTTAGAAGACACACTATGGCTGCTTAACGGAAAAGGTGAGGTGGGGTGATACATAAAACAGGGGTTTGAAATTAGCTCAGAGACCACTCCATAAGCCAAATATATAATAGACAAGGCCTACTCCCTGCTCAGTGAACTGGACTCAACACCCCCTAGTCACCGCACAAGAATATATCTGACTAGTAAGAATCTGAAAACCTATGTATCGATATCTCTCTGCAAGTGAATCAAGAGGGTGTAAAGCGGCATAAACACAGCAGGGAAAAGCAGCCAAGCTCCATTCTAAACATAAATTACTTAAAAAAACCCACAAAACAAAGACAGTGAAAGAGGGAGAAATTCTTACAAAATCCGTTCAGGGTCTCTGATGCAACCTGGATTGACCATATCTAGACCCACAACTGGATGAGACATAAGGCTGGACACTCTTGGGGCTGAGAGGATTGGTGAGGTTGGGTGAGCAAATGCAGATACTTTAAAGTAATACTGCGGGGTACCCACCCCATGGGTCTGAAATCTCCAGGTACAAGGGCATCTTCCTACATTCAAACATGCATGGGAAACCCAGAGAATTGTATGCCGTGAGATCGGGAAAGGCTTCTAAAACGCACCTCATTTCTCCTCTCCTTGTGCTCGGGTTCGCCATTCTAGGCGCTTGACTAAACATCTCCCTACTTGTAGAATCAGCACCTTTAACCTCCTGTTTCGTACAGGTTGCAATTTGTCCTGAGGATGAATGGGAAGACGGGGAACCAACGAGAGACTAGCCCTAGGTGTTGGGACAGGCAAAGGTCACTCCATTTTCCTATCAGGAAAAAGAATGAACCACAGGCTCAGCCTGCCCCCCAGAACCAAAATAGGGCCTGAAGTAATCCTGCGCTTTTGCGGCCAGCTCCCAAAAAAGCGAGGAGACAAATGGAGCTCAGGGGCACTGCAATTCACAAACGTGCAGAGTTATCAATGAGAACTCTCGTCCACAAATATATGGAGGGAAGGCAACGAAGAGGATTTAAAGCAAGGCAGATTTTCAGGAAACAGATTTCAGGAGGTAGATTTGACTCGCCTGTAAAGCATATGAAAAGCGGCAAAACGTTGACAATGATGCCCATGGCCAAAAAGGGCGCATGCGTTTTTTCCTGAGTATATTCAGGAAAAAACGCATGCGCCCTTTTTGGCCAACCAAGCAAGCCGGAAGGGCAAATCAGCACTACAAGGAATTCTCGCTTGCCCTCGGTCAAAAGGGCCATGCTGAAAAAAGTGTAAAAACCAGAAAAGTAGGACAGGCCATGGAGACATGGGAGCCTTGCTACGCTGATGGGCGGGATGTAAATTGCCAACAGCCACTCTGAAGAATTGTACGGTGTGTCCTGAAACAAGTAATAAACACAGCTTAGAGAGCATAGCGCATTTCCACTCATGGGCATATAAATTGGGAAAACTAAAACTCAAAAAGACACAGGCACCCCGAACTTTACGGCTGCTCTGTTTCCAAGAACCTCCACTTTGTTACGCCTTCAATATCCCAGGAAAGAGAAAAATGGATAAAGAAATGGTGGTACTTGGCACAATGGAATATCACTCAGCCATGAAATCAGTGTCATAAGGCTAGTTAGCACCATGATGAGTGGATTTAGCGACGATGATTCTAAGTGAAATAAGTCACACAGAAAAAGACACTTATCCTTAGATATCACTTATAGAGGGAATGTCAAAATCGCTACACTTGAACTGAATTACAAAACAGAACAGAGTCACACCTTTAGAAGACACACTATGGCTGCTTAACGGAAAAGGTGAGGTGGGGTGATACATAAAACAGGGGTTTGAAATTAGCTCAGAGACCACTCCATAAGCCAAATATATAATAGACAAGGCCTACTCCCTGCTCAGTGAACTGGACTCAACACCCCCTAGTCACCGCACAAGAATATATCTGACTAGTAAGAATCTGAAAACCTATGTATCGATATCTCTCTGCAAGTGACTCAAGAGGGTGTAAAGCGGCATCAACACAGCAGGGAAAAGCAGCCAAGCCCGATTCTAAACATAAATTACTTTAAAAAACCCACAAAACAAAGACAGTGAAAGAGAGAGAAATTCTTACAAAATCCGTTCAGGGTCTATGATGCAACCTGGATTGACCATATCTAGACCCACAGCTGGATGAGACATAAGGCTGGACACTCTTGGGGCTGAGAGGATTGGTGAGGTTGGGTGAGCAAACGCAGATACTTTAAAGTAACACTGCGGGGAAGACACCCCATGGGTCTCAAATCTCCAGGTACAAGGGAATCTTCCTACATCAAAACATGCATGGGAAACCCAGAAGATGGTATGCCGTGAGATCGGGAAAGGTTTCTAAAACGCACCTCATTTCTCCTCTCCTTGTGCTCGGGTTCGCCATTCCAGCCGCTTGACTAACCATCTCCCTACTTGGAGAATCAGCACCTTTAACCTCCTGTTTCGTCCAGGTTGCAATTTGTCCTGAGGATGAACGGGAAGACGGGGAACCAACGAGAGACTAGCCCTAGGTGTTGGGACAGGCACAGGTCACTCCATTTTCCTATCAGGAAAAAGAATGAACCACCGGCTCAGCCTGCCCCCCAGAACCAAAATAGGGCCTGAAGCAATCCTGCGCTTTTGCGGCCAGCTCCCAAAAAAGCGAGGAGACAAATGGAGCTCAGGGGCACTGCAATTCACAAACGTGCAGAGTTATCAATGAGAACTCTCGTCCACAAATATATGGAGGGAAGGCAACGAAGAGGATTTGAAAGCAAGGCAGATTTTCAGGAAACAGATTTCAGGAGGTAGATTTGACTCGCCTGTAAAGCATATGAAAAGCGGCAAAACGTTGACAATGATGCCCATGGCCAAAAAGGGCGCATGCGTTTTTTCCTGAATATATTCAGGAAAAAACGCATGCGCCCTTTTTGGCCAACCAAGCAAGCCGGAAGGGCAAGTCAGCGCTACAAGGAATTCTCGCTTGCCCTCGGTCAAAAGGGCCATGCTGAAAAAAGTGTAAAAACCAGAAAAGCAGGACAGGCCATGGAGACATGGGAGCCTTGCTACGCTGATGGGCGGGATGTAAATTGCCAACAGCCACTCTGGAGAATTGTACGGTGTGTCCTGAAACAAGTAATAAACACAAATTAGAGAGCATAGGGCACTTCCATTCATTGGCATATAAATTGGGAAAACTAAAAATCAACAAGAGACAGGCACCCCAAACTTTACGGCTGCTCTGTTTCCAAGAACCTCCACTTTGGTACACCTTCAATATCCCAGGAAAGAGAAAAATGGATAAAGAAATGGTGGTACTTGGCACAATGGAATATCACTCAGCCATGAAATCAATGTCATAAGGCTAGTTAGCAGCATGATGAGTGCATTTAGCGACGATGATTCTAAGTGAAATAAGTCACACAGAAAAAGACACTTATCCTAAGATATCGCTTATAGAGGGAATGTCAAAATCGCTACGCTTGAACTGAATTACAAAACAGAACAGAGTCACACCTTTAGAAGACACACTATGGCTGCTTAACGGGAAAGGTGAGGTGGGGTGATGCATAAAACAAGGGTTTGAAATTAGCTCAGAGACCGCTCCATAAGCCAAATATGTAATAGCAAGGCCTACTCCCTGCTCAGTTAACTGGACTCAACACCCCCTAGTCACCGCACAAGAATATATCTGACTAGTAAGAATCTGAAAACCTATGTATCGATATCTCTCTGCAAGTGAATCAAGAGGGTGTAAAGCGGCATAAACACAGCAGGGAAAAGCAGCCAAGACCAATTCTAAACATAAATTAGTTAAAAAAACCCACAAAACAAAGACAGTGAAAGAGAGAGAAATTCTTACAAAATCCGTTCAGGGGCTCTGATGCCACCTGGTTCGACCATATCTAGACCCACAGCTGGAAGAGACATAAGGCTGGACACTCTTGGGGCTGAGAGGATTGGTGAGGTAGGGTGAGCAAACGCAGATACTTTAAAGTAAAACAGCGGGGTACCCACCCCATGGGTCTCAAATCTCCAGGTACAAGGGCATCTTCCTACATCAAAACATGCATGGGAAACCCAGAAGATGGTATGCTGTGAGATCGGGAAAGGCTTCTAAAACGCACCTCATTTCTCCTCTCCTTGTGCTCGGGATCGCCATTCCAGCCGCTTGACTAACCATCTCCCTACTTGGAGAATCAGCACCTTTAACCTCCTGTTTCATACAGGTTGCAATTTGTCCTGAGGATGAACGGGAAGACGGGGAACCAACGAGAGACTAGCCCCAGGTGTTGGGACAGGCACAGGTCACTCCATTTTCCCATCAGGAAGAAGAATGAACCACAGGCTCAGCCTGCCCCCCAGAACCAAAATAGGGCCTGAAGCAATCCTGCGCTTTTGCGGCCAGCTCCCAAAAAAGCGAGGAGCCAAATGGAGCTCAGGGGCACTGCAATTCACAAACGTGCAGAGTTATAAATGATAACTCTCGTCCACAAATATATTGAGGGAAGGCAACGAAGAGGATTTGAAAGCAAGGCAGATTTGCAGGAAACAGATTTCAGGAGGTAGATTCGACTCGCCTTTAAAGCACATGAAAAGCAGCAAAACGTTGACAATGATGCCCTTGGCCAAAAAGGGCGTATGCGTTTTTTCCTGAATATATTCAGGAAAAAACGCATACGCCCTTTTTGGCCAACCAAGCAAGCCTGAAGGGCAAAGCAGTGCTACAAAGAAGTCTCGCTTGCCCTCGGTCAAAAGGGCCATGCTGAAGAAAGTGTAAAAACCAGAAAAGCAGGACAGGCCATGGAGACATGGGAGCCTTGCTACGCTGATGGGCGGGATGTAAATTGCCAACAGGCACTCTGGAGAAGTGTACGGTGTGTCCTGAAGCAAGTAATAAACACAGCTTAGAGAGCATAGGGCACTTCCACTCATGGGCGTATAAATTGGGAAAACTAAAAATCAACAAGACACAGGCACCCCAAACTTTACGGCTGCTCTGTTTCCAAGAACCTCCACTTCGGTACACCTTCAATATCCCAGGAAAGAGAAAAATGGATAAAGAAATGGTGGTACTTGGCACAATGGAATATCACTCAGCCATGAAATCTATGTCATAAGGCTAGTTAGCAGCATGATGAGTGGATTTAGGTCCGATGATTCTAAGTGAAATAAGTCACACAGAAAAAGACACTTATCCTAAGATATCGCTTATAGAGGGAATGTCAAAATCGCTACACTTGAACTGAATTAAAAAACAGAACAGAGTCACACCATTAGAAGACACACTATGGCTGCTTAACGGGAAAGGTGAGGTGGGGTGATGCATAGAACAAGGGTTTGAAATTAGCTCAGAGACCGCTGCATAAGCCAAATATGTAATAGACAAGGCCTACTCCCTGCTCAGTGAACTGGACTCAACACCCCCTAGTCACCGCACAAGATTATATCTGACTAGTAAGAATCTGAAAACCTTTGTATCGATATCTCTCTGCAAGTGAATCAAGAGGGTGTAAAGCGGCATAAACACAGCAGGGAAAAGCAGCCAAGCCCCATTCTAAACTTAAATTACTTTAAAAATCCCACAAAACTAAGACAGTGAAAGAGAGAGAAATTCTTACAAAATCCGTTCAGGGTCTCTGATGCAACCTGGATTGACCATATCTAGACCCACAGCTGGATGAGACATAAGGCTGGACACTCTTGGGGCTGAAAGGGTTGGTGAGGTTGGGTGAGCAAATGCAGATAATTTAAAGTAACACTGCGGGGTACCCACGCCATGTGTCTCAAATCTCCAGGTACAAGGGCATCTTCCTACATCAAAACATGCAAGGGAAACCCAGAAGATGGTATGCCGTGAGATCGGGAAAGGTTTCTAAAACGCACCTCATTTCTCCTCTCCTTGTGCTCGGGTTCGCCATTCCAGCCGCTTTACTAACCATCTCCCTACTTGGAGAATCAGCACCTTTAACCTACTGTTTCGTACAGGTTGCAATTTGTCCTGAGGATGAACGGGAAGACGGGGAACCAACGAGAGACTAGCCCTAGGTGTTGGGACAGGCACAGGTCACTCCATTTTCCCATCAGGAAGAAGAATGAACCACAGGCTCCGCAGGCCCCATGGAAGCCGAATAGCGCCTGAAGCAATCCTGCGCTTTTGCGGCCAGCTCACAAAAAATCGAGGAGACAAATGGAGCTCAGGGGCACTGCAATTCAGAAACTTGCAGAGTTATAAATGATAACTCTCGTCCACAAATATATTTAGGGAAGGCAACGAAGAGGATTGAAAGCAAGGAGATTTGCAGGAAACAGATTTCAGGAGGTAGATTCGACTTGCCTTTAAAGCACATGAAAAGCGGCAAAACGTTGACAATGATGCCCTTGGCCAAAAAGGGCGTATGCGTTTTTTCCTGAATATATTCAGGAAAAAACGCATACGCCCTTTTTGGCCAACCAAGCAAGCCGGAAGGGCAAATCAGTGCTACAAAGAAGTCTCGCTTGCCCTCGGTCAAAAGGGCCATGCTGAACAAAGTGTAAAAACCAGAAAAGCAGGACAGGCCATGGAGACATGGGAGCCTTGCTACGCTGATGGGCGGGATGTAAATTGCCAACAGGCACTCTGGAGAAGTGTACGGTGTGTCCTGAAACAAGTAATAAACACAGCTTAAAGAGCATAGGGCACTTCCACTCATGGGAGTATAAATTGGAAAAACTAAAACTCAACACGACACAGGCACCCCAAACTTTACGTCTGCTCTGTTGCCAAGAACCTCCGCTTCAGTACACCTTCAATATCCCAGGAAAGAGAACAATGGATAAACAAATGGTGGTACTTGGCACAATGGAATATCACTCAGCCATGAAATCAATGTCATAAGGCTAGTTAGCAGCATGATGAGTGGATTTAGGTACGATGATTCTAAGTGAAATAAGTCACACAGAAAAAGGCACTTATCCTAAGATATCGCTTATAGAGGGAATGTCAAAATCGCTACACGTGAACTGAATTACAAAACAGAACAGAGTCACACCATTAGAAGACACACTATGGCTGCTTAACGGGAAAGGTGAGGTGGGGTGATGCATAAAACAGGGTTTGAAATTAGCTCAGAGACCGCTCCATAAGCCAAATATGTAATAGACAAGGCCTACTCCCTGCTCAGTGAAGTGGACTCAACACCCCCTAGTCACCGCACAAGAATATATCTGACTAGTAAGAATCTGAAAACCTATGTATCGATATCTCTCTGCAAGTGAATCAAGAGGGTGTAAAGCGGCATAAACACAGCAGGGAAAAGCAGCCAAGACCCATTCTAAACATAAATTACTTTAAAAAAACCACAAAACAAAGACAGTGAAAGAGAGAGAAATTCTTACAAAATCCGTTCAGGGTCTCTGATGCAACCTGGATTGACCGTATCTAGACCCACAACTGGATGAGACATAAGGCTGGACACTCTTGGGGCTGAGAGGATTGGTGAGGTTGGGTGAGCAAACGCAGATACTTAAAATAACACCTCGGGGTACACACCCCATGGGTCTCAAATCTCCAGGTACAAGGGCATCTTCCTACATCAAAACATGCATGGGAAACCCAGAAGATGGTATGCCGTGAGATCGGGAAAGGTTTCTAAAACGCACCTCATTTCTCCTCTCCTTGTGCTCAGGTTCGCCATTCCAGCCGCTTGACTAACCATCTCCCTACTTGGAGAATCTGCACCTTTAACCTCCTGTTTCGTACAGGTTGCAATTTGTCCTGAGGATGAACGGGAAGACGGGGAACCAACGAGAGACTAGCCCTAGGTGTTGGGACAGGCACAGGTCACTCCATTTTCCCATCAGGAAGAAGAATGAACCACAGGCTCGGCCTGCCCCCCAGAACCAAAATAGGGCCTGAAGCAATCCTGCGCTTTTGCGGCCAGCTCCCAAAAAAGCGAGTAGACAAATGGAGCTCAGGGGCACTGCAATTCACAAACGTGCAGAGTTATAAATGAGAACTCTCGTCCACAAATATATTGAGGGAAGGCAACGAAGAGGATTTGAAAGCAAGGCAGATTTGCAGGAAACAGATTTCAGGAGGTAGATTCGACTCGCCTTTAAAGCACATGAAAAGCGGCAAAACGTTGACAATGATGCCCTTGGCCAAAAAGGGCGTATGCGTTTTTTCCTGAATATATACAGGAAAAAACGCATACGCCCTTTTTGGCCAACCAAGCAAGCCGGAAGGGCAAATCAGCGCTACAAAGAAGTATCGCTTGCCCTCGGTCTAAAGGGCCATGCTGAAAAAAGTGTAAAAACCAGAAAAGCAGGACAGGCCATGGAGACATGGGAGCCTTGCTATGCTGATGGGTGGGATGTAAATTGCCAACAGGCACTCTGGAGAAGTGTACGGTGTGTCTTGAAACAAGTAATAAACACAGCTTAAGGAGCATAGGGCACTTCCACTCATGGGCGTATAAATTGGGAAAACTAAAAATCAACAAGACACAGGCACCCCAAACTTTATGGCTGCTCTGTTTCCAAGATCCTCCACTTCGGTACACCTTCAATATCCCAGGAAAGAGAAAAATGGATAAACAAATGGTGGTACTTGGCACAATGGAATATCACTCAGCCATGAAATCAATGTCATAAGGCTAGTTAGCAGCATGATGAGTGGATTTAGCGACGATGATTCTAAGTGAAATAAGTCACACAGAAAAAGACACTTATCCTAAGATATCGCTTATAGAGGGAATGTCAAAATCGCTGCACTTGAACTGAATTACAAAACAGAACAGAGTCACACCTTTAGAAGACACACTATGGCTGCTTAACGGGAAAGGTGAGGTGGGGTGATGCATAGAACAAGGGTTTGAAATTAGCTCAGAGACCGCTCCATAAGCCAAATATGTAATAGACATGGCCTACTCCCTGCTCAGTGAACTGGACTCAACACGCCCTAGTCACCGCACAAGAATATATCTGACTAGTAAGAATCTGAAAACCTATGTATCGATATCTCTCTGCAAGTGAATCAAGAGGGTTTAAGCGGCATAAACACAGCAGGGAAAAGCAGCCAAGACCCATTCTAAACATAAATTACTTTAAAAATCCCACAAAACAAAGACAGTGAAAGAGAGAGAAATTCTTACAAAATCCGTTCAGGGTCTCTGATACAACCTGGATTGACCATATCTAGACCCACAGCTGGATGAGACATAAGGCTGGACACTCTTGGGGCTGAGAGGATTGGTGAGGTTGGGTGAGAAAACGCAGATACTTTAAAGTAAAACCACGGGGTACACACCCCATGGGTCTCAAATCTCCAGGTACAAGGGCATCTTCCTACATCAAAACATGCATGGGAAACCCAGAAGATGGTATGCCGTGAGATCGGGAAAGGTTTCTAAAACGCACGTCATTTCTCCTCTCCTTGTGCTCGGGTTCGCCATTCCAGCCGCTTGACTAACCATCTCCCTACTTGGAGAATCAGCACCTTTAACCTCCTGTTTCGTACAGGTTGCAATTTGTCCTGAGGATGAACGGGAAGACGGGGAACCAACGAGAGACTAGCCCTAGGTGTTGGGACAGGCACAGGTCACTCCATTTTCCCATCAGGAAGAAGAATGAACCACAGGCTCGGCCTGCCCCCCAGAACAAAAATAGGGCCTGAAATAATCCTGCGCTTTTGCGGCCAGCTCCCAAAAAAGCGAGGAGACAAATGGAGCTCAGGGGCACTGCAATTCACAAACGTGCAGAGTTATCAATGAGAACTCTCGTCCACAAATATATTGAGGGAAGGCAACGAAGAGGATTTGAAAGCAAGGCAGATTTGCAGGAAACAGATTTCAGGAGGTAGATTCGACTCGCCTTTAAAGCACATGAAAAGCGGCAAAACGTTGACAATGATGCCCTTGGCCAAAAAGGGCGTATGCGTTTTTTCCTGAATATATTCAGGAAAAAACGCATACGCCCTTTTTGGCCAACCAAGCAAGCCGGAAGGGCAAATCAGCGCTACAAAGAAGTCTCGCTTGCCCTCGGTCAAAAGGGCCATGCTGAACAAAGTGTAAAAACCAGAAAAGCAGGACAGGCCATGGAGACATGGGAGCCTTGCTACGCTGATGGGCGGGATGTAAATTGCCAACAGGCACTCTGGAGATGAGTACGGTGTGTCCTGAAACAAGTAATAAACACAGCGTTGAGAGCATAGGGCACTTCCACTCATGGGCGTATAAATCGGGAAAACTAAATATCAACAAGACACAGGCACCCCAAACTTTACGGCTGCTCTGTTTACAAGAACCTCCGCTTCGGTACACCTTCAATATCCCAGGAAAGAGAAAAATGGATAAAGAAATGGTGGTACTTGGCACAATGCAATATCACTCAGCCATGAAATCAATGTCATAAGGCTAGTTAGCAGCATGATGAGTGGATTTAGGTACGATGATTCTAAGTGAAATAAGTCACACAGAAAAAGACACTTATCCTAAGATATCGCTTATAGAGGGAATGTCAAAATCGCTACACTTGAACTGAATTACAAAACAGAACGGAGGCACACCTTTAGAAGACACACTATGGCTGCTTAACGGGAAAGGTGAGGTGGGGTGATGCATAAAACAAGGGTTTCAAATTAGCTCAGAGACCGCTCCATAAGCCAAATATGTAATAGACAAGGCCTACTCCCTGCTCAGTGAACTGGACTCAACACACCCTAGTCACCACACAAGAATATATCTGACTAGTAAGAATCTGAAAACCTATGTATCGATATCTCTCTGCAAGTGAATCAAGAGGGTGTAAAGCGGCATCAACACAGCAGGGAAAAGCAGCCAAGCCCGATTCTAAACATAAATTACTTTAAAAAACCCACAAAACAAAGACAGTGAAAGAGAGAGAAATTCTTACAAAATCCGTTCAGGGTCTCTGATACAACCTGGATTGACCATATCTAGACCCACAGCTGGATGAGACATAAGGCTGGACACTCTTGGGGCTGAGAGGATTGGTGAGGTTGGGTGAGCAAACGCAGATACTTTAAAGTAACACTGCGGGAAACACACCCCATGGGTATCAAATCTCCAGGTACAAGGGCATCTTCCTACATCAAAACATGCATGGGAAACCCAGAAGATGGTATGCCATGAGATCGGGAAAGGTTTCTAAAATGCACCTCATTTCTCCTCTACTTGTGCACGGGTTCACCATTCCAGCTGCTTGACTAACCATCTCCCTACTTGGAGAATCAGCACCTTTAACCTCCTGATTGTACAGGTTGCAATTTGTCCTGAGGATGAACGTGAAGACGGGGAACCAACGAGAGACGAGCCCTAGGTGTTGGGACAGGCATAGGTCACTCCATTTTCCCATCAGGAAGAAGAATGAACCACAGGCTCAGCCTGCCCCCCAGAACCAAAATAGGGCCTGAAGCAATCCTGCGCTTTTGCGGCCAGCTCCCAAAAAAGCGAGGAGACAAATGGAGCTCAGGGGCACTGCAATTCACAAACGTGCAGAGTTATAAATGAGAACTCTCGTCCACAAATATATTGAGGGAAGGCAACGAAGAGGATTTGAAAGCAAGGCAGATTTGCAGGAAACAGATTTCAGGAGGTAGATTCGACTCGCCTTTAAAGCACATGAAAAGCGGCAAAACGTTGACAATGATGCCCTTGGCCAAAAAGGGCGTATGCGTTTTTTCCTGAATATATTCAGGAAAAAACGCATACGCCCTTTTTGGCCAACCAAGCAAGCCGGAAGGGCAAATCAGCGCTACAAAGAAGTCTCGCTTGCCCTCGGTCAAAAGGGCCATGCTGAACAAAGTGTAAAAACCAGAAAAGCAGGACAGGCCATGGAGACATGGCAGCCTTGCTACGCTGATGGGCGGGATGTAAATTGCCAACAGGCAATCTGGAGATGAGTACGGTGTGTCCTGAAACAAGTAATAAACACAGCGTTGAGAGCATAGGGCACTTCCACTCATGGGCGTATAAATTGGGAAAACTAAAAATCAACAAGACACAGGCACCCCAAACTTTACGGCTGCTCTGTTTCCAAGAACCTCCACATCGGTACACCTTCAATATCCCAGGAAAGAGAAAATTGGATAAACAAATGGTGGTACTTGGCACAATGGAGTATCACTCAGCCATGAAATCAATGTCATAAGGCTAGTTAGCAGCATGATGAGTGGATTTAGCGACGATGATTCTAAGTGAAATAAGTCACACAGAAAAAGACACTTATCCTAAGATATCGCTTATAGAGGGAATGTCAAAATCGCTGCACTTGAACTGAATTACAAAACAGAACAGAGTCACACCTTTAGAAGACACACTATGGCTGATTAACGGGAAAGGTGAGGTGGGGTGATGCATAGAACAAGGGTTTGAAATTAGCTCAGAGACCGCTCCATAAGCCAAATATGTAATAGACATGGCCTACTCCCTGCTCAGTGAACTGGACTCAACACCCCCTAGTCACCGCACAAGAATATATCTGACTAGTAAGAATCTGAAAACCTATGTATCGATATCTCTCTGCAAGTGAATCAAGAGGGTGTAAAGCGGCATAAACACAGCAGGGAAAAGCAGCCAAGACCCATTCTAAACATAAATTACTTTAAAAATCCCACAAAACAAAGACAGTGAAAGAGAGAGAAATTCTTACAAAATCCGTTCAGGGTCTCTGATACAACCTGGATTGACCATATCTAGACCCACAGCTGGATGAGACATAAGGCTGGACACTCTTGGGGCTGAGAGGATTGGTGAGGTTGGGTGAGAAAACGCAGATACTTTAAAGTAAAACCACGGGGTACACACCCCATGGGTCTCAAATCTCCAGGTACAAGGGCATCTTCCTACATCAAAACATGCAAGGGAAACCCAGAAGATGGTATGCCGTGAGATCGGGAAAGGTTTCTAAAACGCACCTCATTTCTCCTCTCCTTGTGCTCGGGTTCGCCATTCCAGCCGCTTTACTAACCATCTCCCTACTTGGAGAATCAGCACCTTTAACCTACTGTTTCGTACAGGTTGCAATTTGTCCTGAGGATGAACGGGAAGACGGGGAACCAACGAGAGACTAGCCCTAGGTGTTGGGACAGGCACAGGTCACTCCATTTTCCCATCAGGAAGAAGAATGAACCACAGGCTCCGCAGGCCCCATGGAAGCCGAATAGCGCCTGAAGCAATCCTGCGCTTTTGCGGCCAGCTCACAAAAAATCGAGGAGACAAATGGAGCTCAGGGGCACTGCAATTCAGAAACTTGCAGAGTTATAAATGATAACTCTCGTCCACAAATATATTTAGGGAAGGCAACGAAGAGGATTGAAAGCAAGGAGATTTGCAGGAAACAGATTTCAGGAGGTAGATTCGACTTGCCTTTAAAGCACATGAAAAGCGGCAAAACGTTGACAATGATGCCCTTGGCCAAAAAGGGCGTATGCGTTTTTTCCTGAATATATTCAGGAAAAAACGCATACGCCCTTTTTGGCCAACCAAGCAAGCCGGAAGGGCAAATCAGTGCTACAAAGAAGTCTCGCTTGCCCTCGGTCAAAAGGGCCATGCTGAAAAAAGTGTAAAAACCAGAAAAGCAGGACAGGCCATGGAGACATGGGAGCCTTGCTACGCTGATGGGCGGGATGTAAATTGCCAACAGGCACTCTGGAGAAGTGTACGGTGTGTCCTGAAACAAGTAATAAACACAGCTTAAAGAGCATAGGGCACTTCCACTCATGGGAGTATAAATTGGAAAAACTAAAACTCAACAAGACACAGGCACCCCAAACTTTACGTCTGCTCTGTTGCCAAGAACCTCCGCTTCAGTACACCTTCAATATCCCAGGAAAGAGAACAATGGATAAACAAATGGTGGTACTTGGCACAATGGAATATCACTCAGCCATGAAATCAATGTCATAAGGCTAGTTAGCAGCATGATGAGTGGATTTAGGTACGATGATTCTAAGTGAAATAAGTCACACAGAAAAAGGCACTTATCCTAAGATATCGCTTATAGAGGGAATGTCAAAATCGCTACACGTGAACTGAATTACAAAACAGAACAGAGTCACACCATTAGAAGACACACTATGGCTGCTTAACGGGAAAGGTGAGGTGGGGTGATGCATAAAACAGGGTTTGAAATTAGCTCCTAGACCGCTCCATAAGCCAAATATGTAATAGACAAGGCCTACTCCCTGCTCAGTGAACTGGACTCAACACCCCCTAGTCACCGCACAAGAATATATCTGACTAGTAAGAATCTGAAAACCTATGTATCGATATCTCTCTGCAAGTGAATCAAGAGGGTGTAAAGCGGCATAAACACAGCAGGGAAAAGCAGCCAAGACCCATTCTAAACATAAATTACTTTAAAAAAACCACAAAACAAAGACAGTGAAAGAGAGAGAAATTCTTACAAAATCCGTTCAGGGTCTCTGATGCAACCTGGATTGACCGTATCTAGACCCACAACTGGATGAGACATAAGGCTGGACACTCTTGGGGCTGAGAGGATTGGTGAGGTTGGGTGAGCAAACGCAGATACTTAAAATAACACCTCGGGGTACACACCCCATGGGTCTCAAATCTCCAGGTACAAGGGCATCTTCCTACATCAAAACATGCATGGGAAACCCAGAAGATGGTATGCCGTGAGATCGGGAAAGGTTTCTAAAACGCACCTCATTTCTCCTCTCCTTGTGCTCAGGTTCGCCATTCCAGCCGCTTGACTAACCATCTCCCTACTTGGAGAATCAGCACCTTTAACCTCCTGTTTCGTACAGGTTGCAATTTGTCCTGAGGATGAACGGGAAGACGGGGAACCAACGAGAGACTAGCCCTAGGTGTTGGGACAGGCACAGGTCACTCCATTTTCCCATCAGAAAGAAGAATGAACCACAGGCTCGGCCTGCCCCCCAGAACCAAAATAGGGCCTGAAGCAATCCTGCGCTTTTGCGGCCAGCTCCCAAAAAAGCGAGTAGACAAATGGAGCTCAGGGGCACTGCAATTCACAAACGTGCAGAGTTATAAATGAGAACTCTCGTCCACAAATATATTGAGGGAAGGCAACGAAGAGGATTTGAAAGCAAGGCAGATTTGCAGGAAACAGATTTCAGGAGGTAGATTCGACTCGCCTTTAAAGCACATGAAAAGCGGCAAAACGTTGACAATGATGCCCTTGGCCAAAAAGGGCGTATGCGTTTTTTCCTGAATATATACAGGAAAAAACGCATACGCCCTTTTTGGCCAACCAAGCAAGCCGGAAGGGCAAATCAGCGCTACAAAGAAGTATCGCTTGCCCTCGGTCTAAAGGGCCATGCTGAAAAAAGTGTAAAAACCAGAAAAGCAGGACAGGCCATGGAGACATGGGAGCCTTGCTATGCTGATGGGTGGGATGTAAATTGCCAACAGGCACTCTGGAGAAGTGTACGGTGTGTCCTGAAACAAGTAATAAACACAGCTTAAAGAGCATAGGGCACTTCCACTCATGGGCGTATAAATTGGGAAAACTAAAAATCAACAAGACACAGGCACCCCAAACTTTATGGCTGCTCTGTTTCCAAGAACCTCCACTTCGGTACACCTTCAATATCCCAGGAAAGAGAAAAATGGATAAACAAATGGTGGTACTTGGCACAATGGAATATCACTCAGCCATGAAATCAATGTCATAAGGCTAGTTAGCAGCATGATGAGTGGATTTAGCGACGATGATTCTAAGTGAAATAAGTCACACAGAAAAAGACACTTATCCTAAGATATCGCTTATAGAGGGAATGTCAAAATCGCTGCACTTGAACTGAATTACAAAACAGAACAGAGTCACACCTTTAGAAGACACACTATGGCTGCTTAACGGGAAAGGTGAGGTGGGGTGATGCATAGAACAAGGGTTTGAAATTAGCTCAGAGACCGCTCCATAAGCCAAATATGTAATAGACATGGCCTACTCCCTGCTCAGTGAACTGGACTCAACACCCCCTAGTCACCGCACAAGAATATATCTGACTAGTAAGAATCTGAAAACCTATGTATCGATATCTCTCTGCAAGTGAATCAAGAGGGTGTAAAGCGGCATAAACACAGCAGGGAAAAGCAGCCAAGACCCATTCTAAACATAAATTACTTTAAAAATCCCACAAAACAAAGACAGTGAAAGAGAGAGAAATTCTTACAAAATCCGTTCAGGGTCTCTGATACAACCTGGATTGACCATATCTAGACCCACAGCTGGATGAGACATAAGGCTGGACACTCTTGGGGCTGAGAGGATTGGTGAGGTTGGGTGAGAAAACGCAGATACTTTAAAGTAAAACCACGGGGTACACACCCCATGGGTCTCAAATCTCCAGGTACAAGGGCATCTTCCTTCATCAAAACATGCATGGGAAACCCAGAAGATGGTATGCCGTGAGATCGGGAAAGGTTTCTAAAACGCACCTCATTTCTCCTCTCCTTGTGCTCGGGTTCGCCATTCCAGCCGCTTGACTAACCATCTCCCTACTTGGAGAATCAGCACCTTTAACCTCCTGTTTCGTACAGGTTGCAATTTGTCCTGAGGATGAACGGGAAGACGCGGAACCAACGAGAGACGAGCCCTAGGTGTTGGGACAGGCACAGGTCACTCCATTTTCCCATCAGGAAGAAGAATGAACCACAGGCTCGGCCTGCCCCCCAGAACCAAAATAGGGCCTGAAATAATCCTGCGCTTTTGCGGCCAGCTCCCAAAAAAGCGAGGAGACAAATGGAGCTCAGGGGCACTGCAATTCACAAACGTGCAGAGTTATCAATGAGAACTCTCGTCCACAAATATATTGAGGGAAGGCAACGAAGAGGATTTGAAAGCAAGGCAGATTTGCAGGAAACAGATTTCAGGAGGTAGATTCGACTCGCCTTTAAAGCACATGAAAAGCGGCAAAACGTTGACAATGATGCCCTTGGCCAAAAAGGGCGTATGCGTTTTTTCCTGAATATATTCAGGAAAAAACGCATACGCCCTTTTTGGCCAACCAAGCAAGCCGGAAGGGCAAATCAGCGCTACAAAGAAGTCTCGCTTGCCCTCGGTCAAAAGGGCCATGCTGAACAAAGTGTAAAAACCAGAAACGCAGGACAGGCCATGGAGACATGGGAGCCTTGCTACGCTGATGGGCGGGATGTAAATTGCCAACAGGCACTCTGGAGATGAGTACGGTGTGTCCTGAAACAAGTAATAAACACAGCGTTGAGAGCATAGGGCACTTCCACTCATGGGCGTATAAATCGGGAAAACTAAATATCAACAAGACACAGGCACCCCAAACTTTACGGCTGCTCTGTTTACAAGAACCTCCGCTTCGGTACACCTTCAATATCCCAGGAAAGAGAAAAATGGATAAAGAAATGGTGGTACTTGGCACAATGCAATATCACTCAGCCATGAAATCAATGTCATAAGGCTAGTTAGCAGCATGATGAGTGGATTTAGGTACGATGATTCTAAGTGAAATAAGTCACACAGAAAAAGACACTTATCCTAAGATATCGCTTATAGAGGGAATGTCAAAATCGCTACACTTGAACTGAATTACAAAACAGAACGGAGGCACACCTTTAGAAGACACACTATGGCTGCTTAACGGGAAAGGTGAGGTGGGGTGATGCATAAAACAAGGGTTTCAAATTAGCTCAGAGACCGCTCCATAAGCCAAATATGTAATAGACAAGGCCTACTCCCTGCTCAGTGAACTGGACTCAACACACCCTAGTCACCACACAAGAATATATCTGACTAGTAAGAATCTGAAAACCTATGTATCGATATCTCTCTGCAAGTGAATCAAGAGGGTGTAAAGCGGCATCAACACAGCAGGGAAAAGCAGCCAAGCCCGATTCTAAACATAAATTACTTTAAAAAACCCACAAAACAAAGACAGTGAAAGAGAGAGAAATTCTTACAAAATCCGTTCAGGGTCTATGATGCAACCTGGATTGACCATATCTAGACCCACAGCTGGATGAGACATAAGGCTGGACACTCTTGGGGCTGAGAGGATTGGTGAGGTTGGGTGAGCAAACGCAGATACTTTAAAGTAACACTGCGGGAAACACACCCCATGGGTATCAAATCTCCAGGTACAAGGGCATCTTCCTACATCAAAACATGCATGGGAAACCCAGAAGATGGTATGCCATGAGATCGGGAAAGGTTTCTAAAATGCACCTCATTTCTCCTCTCCTTGTGCACGGGTTCACCATTCCAGCTGCTTGACTAACCATCTCCCTACTTGGAGAATCAGCACCTTTAACCTCCTGATTGTACAGGTTGCAATTTGTCCTGAGGATGAACGTGAAGACGGGGAACCAACGAGAGACGAGCCCTAGGTGTTGGGACAGGCATAGGTCACTCCATTTTCCCATCAGGAAGAAGAATGAACCACAGGCTCAGCCTGCCCCCCAGAACCAAAATAGGGCCTGAAGGAATCCTGCGCTTTTGCGGCCAGCTCCCAAAAAAGCGAGGAGACAAATGGAGCTCAGGGGCACTGCAATTCACAAACGTGCAGAGTTATAAATGAGAACTCTCGTCCACAAATATATTGAAGGAAGGCAACGAAGAGGATTTGAAAGCAAGGCAGATTTGCAGGAAACAGATTTCAGGAGGTAGATTCGACTCGCCTTTAAAGCACATGAAAAGCGGCAAAACGTTGACAATGATGCCCTTGGCCAAAAAGGGCGTATGCGTTTTTTCCTGAATATATTCAGGAAAAAACGCATACGCCCTTTTTGGCCAACCAAGCAAGCCGGAAGGGCAAATCAGCGCTACAAAGAAGTCTCGCTTGCCCTCGGTCAAAAGGGCCATGCTGAACAAAGTGTAAAAACCAGAAAAGCAGGACAGGCCATGGAGACATGGCAGCCTTGCTACGCTGATGGGCGGGATGTAAATTGCCAACAGGCACTCTGGAGATGAGTACGGTGTGTCCTGAAACAAGTAATAAACACAGCGTTGAGAGCATAGGGCACTTCCACTCATGGGCGTATAAATTGGGAAAACTAAAAATCAACAAGACACAGGCACCCCAAACTTTACGGCTGCTCTGTTTCCAAGAACCTCCACATCGGTACACCTTCAATATCCCAGGAAAGAGAAAAATGGATAAACAAATGGTGGTACTTGGCACAATGGAATATCACTCAGCCATGAAATCAATGTCATAAGGCTAGTTAGCAGCATGATGAGTGGATTTAGGTACGATGATTCTAAGTGAAATAAGTCACACAGAAAAAGACACTTATCCTAAGATATCGCTTATAGAGGGAATGTCAAAATCGCTACACTTGAACTGAATTACAAAACAGAACGGAGGCACACCTTTAGAAGACACACTATGGCTGCTTAACCGGAAAGGTGAGGTGGGGTGATGCATAAAACAAGGGTTTGAAATTAGCTCAGACACCACTCCATAAGCCAAATATGTAATAGACAAGGCCTACTCCCTGCTCAGTGAACTGGACTCAACACCCCCTAGTCACCGCACAAGAATATATCTGACTAGTAAGAATCTGAAAACCTATGTATCGATATCTCTCTGCAACTGAATCAAGAGGGTGTAAAGCGGCATAAACACAGCAGGGAAAAGCAGCCAAACCCCATTCTAAACATACATTACTTTAAAAAACCCACAAAGCAAAGACAGTGAAAGAGAGAGTAATTCTTACAAAATCCGTTCAGGGTGTCGGATGCAACCTGGATTGACCATATCTAGACCCACAGCTGGATGAGACATAAGGCTGGACACTCTTGGGGCTGAGAGGATTGGTGAGGTTGGGTGAGCAAATGCAGATACTTTAAAGTAATACCCCGGGGTACCCACCCCATGGGTCTCAAATCTCCAGGTACAAGGGAATCTTCCTACATCAAAACATGCATGGGAAACCCAGAATATGGTATGCCGTGAGATCGGGAAAGGTTTCTAAAACGCACCTCATTTCTCCTCTCCTTGTGCTCGGGTTCGCCATTCCAGCCGCTTGACTAACCATCTCCCTACTTGGAGAATCAGCACCTTTAACCTCCTGTTTCGTCCAGGTTGCAATTTGTCCTGAGGATGAACGGGAAGATGGGGAACCAACGAGAGACTAGCCCTACGTGTTGGGACAGGCACAGGTCACTCCATTTTCCCATCAGGAAGAAGAATGAACCAGAGGCTCAGCCTGCCCCCCAGAACCAAAATAGGGCCTGAAGCAATCCTGCGCTTTTGCGGCCAGCTCCCAAAAAAGCGAGGAGACAAATGGAACTCAGGGGCACTGCAATTCACAAACGTGCAGAGTTATAAATGAGAACACTCGTCCACAAATATATTGAGGGAAGGCAACGAAGAGGATTTGAAAGCAAGGCAGATTTGCAGGAAACAGATTTCAGGAGGTAGATTCGACTCGCCTTTAAAGCACATGAAAAGCGGCAAAACGTTGACAATGATGCCCTTGGCCAAAAAGGGCGTATGCGTTTTTTCCTGAATATATTCAGGAAAAAACGCATACGCCCTTTTTGGCCAACCAAGCAAGCCGGAAGTGCAAATCAACACTACAAAGAAGTCTCGCTTGCCCTCGGTCAAAAGGGCCATGCTGAACAAAGTGTAAAACCAGAAAAGCAGGACAGGCCATGGAGACATGGCAGCCTTACTACGCTGATGGGCGGGATGTAAATTGCCAACAGGCACTCTGGAGAAGGGTACGGTGTGTCCTGAAACAAGTAATAAACACAGCGTAGAGAGCATAGGGCACTTCCACTCATGGGTGTATAAATTGGGAAAACTAAAAATCAACAAGACACAGGCACCCCAAACTTTACGGCTGCTCTGTTGCCAAGAACCTCCGCTTCGGTACACCTTCAATATCCCAGGAAAGAGAAAAATGGATAAAGAAATGGTGGTACTTGGCACAATGGAATATCACTCAGCCATGAAATCAATGTCATAAGGCTAGTTAGCAGCATGATGAGTGGATTTAGGTACGATGATTCTAAGTGAAATAAGTCACACAGAAAAAGACACTTATCCTAAGATATCGCTTATAGAGGGAATGTCAAAATCGCTACACTTGAACTGAATTACAAAACAGAACAGAGTCACACCTTTAGAAGACACACTATGGCTGCTTAACGGGAAAGGTGAGGTGGGGTGATGCATAAAACAAGGGTTTCAAATTAGCTCACAGACCGCTCCATAAGCGAAATATGTAATAGACAAGGCCTACTCCCTGCTCAGTGAACTGGACTCAACACACCCTAGTCACCACACAAGAATATATCTGACTAGTAAGAATCTGAAAACCTATGTATCGATATCTCTCTGCAAGTGAATCAAGAGGGTGTAAAGCGGCATCAACACAGCAGGGAAAAGCAGCCAAGCCCGATTCTAAACATAAATTTCTTTAAAAAACCCACAAAACAAAGACAGTGAAAGAGAGAGAAATTCTTACAAAATCCGTTCAGGGTCTCTGATGCAACCTGGATTGACCATATCTAGACCCACAGCTGGATGAGACATAAGGCTGGACACTCTTGGGGCTGAGAGGATTGGTGAGGTTGGGTGAGCAAACGCAGATACTTTAAAGTAACACTGCGGGAAACACACCCCATGGGTATCAAATCTCCAGGTACAAGGGCATCTTCCTACATCAAAACATGCATGGGAAACCCAGAAGATGGTATGCCATGAGATCGGGAAAGGTTTCTAAAATGCACCTCATTTCTCCTCTCCTTGTGCTCGGGTTCACCATTCCAGCTGCTTGACTAACCATCTCCCTACTTGGAGAATCAGCACCTTTAACCTCCTGATTGTACAGGTTGCAATTTTTCCTGAGGATGAACGTGAAGACGGGGAACCAACGAGAGACGAGCCCTAGGTGTTGGGACAGGCATAGGTCACTCCATTTTCCCATCAGGAAGAAGAATGAACCACAGGCTCAGCCTGCCCCCCAGAACCAAAATAGGGCCTGAAGGAATCCTGCGCTTTTGCGGCCAGCTCCCAAAAAAGCGAGGAGACAAATGGAGCTCAGGGGCACTGCAATTCACAAACGTGCAGAGTTATAAATGAGAACTCTCGTCCACAAATATATTGAAGGAAGGCAACGAAGAGGATTTGAAAGCAAGGCAGATTTGCAGGAAACAGATTTCAGGAGGTAGATTCGACTCGCCTTTAAAGCACATGAAAAGCGGCAAAACGTTGACAATGATGCCCTTGGCCAAAAAGGGCGTATGCGTTTTTTCCTGAATATATTCAGGAAAAAACGCATACGCCCTTTTTGGCCAACCAAGCAAGCCGGAAGGGCAAATCAGCGCTACAAAGAAGTCTCGCTTGCCCTCGGTCAAAAGGGCCATGCTGAACAAAGTGTAAAAACCAGAAAAGCAGGACAGGCCATGGAGACATGGCAGCCTTGCTACGCTGATGGGCGGGATGTAAATTGCCAACAGGCACTCTGGAGATAAGTACGGTGTGTCCTGAAACAAGTAATAAACACAGCGTTGAGAGCATAGGGCACTTCCACTCATGGGCGTATAAATTGGGAAAACTAAAAATCAACAAGACACAGGCACCCCAAACTTTACGGCTGCTCTGTTTCCAAGAACCTCCACATCGGTACACCTTCAATATCCCAGGAAAGAGAAAAATGGATAAACAAATGGTGGTACTTGGCACAATGGAGTATCACTCAGCCATGAAATCAATGTCATAAGGCTAGTTAGCAGCATGATGAGTGGATTTAGCGACGATGATTCTAAGTGAAATAAGTCACACAGAAAAAGACACTTATCCTAAGATATCGCTTATAGAGGGAATGTCAAAATCGCTGCACTTGAACTGAATTACAAAACAGAACAGAGTCACACCTTTAGAAGACACACTATGGCTGCTTAACGGGAAAGGTGAGGTGGGGTGATGCATAGAACAAGGGTTTGAAATTAGCTCAGAGACCGCTCCATAAGCCAAATATGTAATAGACATGGCCTACTCCCTGCTCAGTGAACTGGACTCAACACCCCCTAGTCACCGCACAAGAATATATCTGACTAGTAAGAATCTGAAAACCTATGTATCGATATCTCTCTGCAAGTGAATCAAGAGGGTGTAAAGCGGCATAAACACAGCAGGGAAAAGCAGCCAAGACCCATTCTAAACATAAATTACTTTAAAAATCCCACAAAACAAAGACAGTGAAAGAGAGAGAAATTCTTACAAAATCCGTTCAGGGTCTCTGATACAACCTGGATTGACCATATCTAGACCCACAGCTGGATGAGACATAAGGCTGGACACTCTTGGGGCTGAGAGGATTGGTGAGGTTGGGTGAGAAAACGCAGATACTTTAAAGTAAAACCACGGGGTACACACCCCATGGGTCTCAAATCTCCAGGTACAAGGGCATCTTCCTTCATCAAAACATGCATGGGAAACCCAGAAGATGGTATGCCGTGAGATCGGGAAAGGTTTCTAAAACGCACCTCATTTCTCCTCTCCTTGTGCTCGGGTTCGCCATTCCAGCCGCTTGACTAACCATCTCCCTACTTGGAGAATCAGCACCTTTAACCTCCTGTTTCGTACAGGTTGCAATTTGTCCTGAGGATGAACGGGAAGACGCGGAACCAACGAGAGACGAGCCCTAGGTGTTGGGACAGGCACAGGTCACTCCATTTTCCCATCAGGAAGAAGAATGAACCACAGGCTCGGCCTGCCCCCCAGAACCAAAATAGGGCCTGAAATAATCCTGCGCTTTTGCGGCCAGCTCCCAAAAAAGCGAGGAGACAAATGGAGCTCAGGGGCACTGCAATTCACAAACGTGCAGAGTTATCAATGAGAACTCTCGTCCACAAATATATTGAGGGAAGGCAACGAAGAGGATTTGAAAGCAAGGCAGATTTGCAGGAAACAGATTTCAGGAGGTAGATTCGACTCGCCTTTAAAGCACATGAAAAGCGGCAAAACGTTGACAATGATGCCCTTGGCCAAAAAGGGCGTATGCGTTTTTTCCTGAATATATTCAGGAAAAAACGCATACGCCCTTTTTGGCCAACCAAGCAAGCCGGAAGGGCAAATCAGCGCTACAAAGAAGTCTCGCTTGCCCTCGGTCAAAAGGGCCATGCTGAACAAAGTGTAAAAACCAGAAAAGCAGGACAGGCCATGGAGACATGGGAGCCTTGCTACGCTGATGGGCGGGATGTAAATTGCCAACAGGCACTCTGGAGATGAGTACGGTGTGTCCTGAAACAAGTAATAAACACAGCGTTGAGAGCATAGGGCACTTCCACTCATGGGCGTATAAATCGGGAAAACTAAATATCAACAAGACACAGGCACCCCAAACTTTACGGCTGCTCTGTTTACAAGAACCTCCGCTTCGGTACACCTTCAATATCCCAGGAAAGAGAAAAATGGATAAAGAAATGGTGGTACTTGGCACAATGCAATATCACTCAGCCATGAAATCAATGTCATAAGGCTAGTTAGCAGCATGATGAGTGGATTTAGGTACGATGATTCTAAGTGAAATAAGTCACACAGAAAAAGACACTTATCCTAAGATATCGCTTATAGAGGGAATGTCAAAATCGCTACACTTGAACTGAATTACAAAACAGAACGGAGGCACACCTTTAGAAGACACACTATGGCTGCTTAACGGGAAAGGTGAGGTGGGGTGATGCATAAAACAAGGGTTTCAAATTAGCTCAGAGACCGCTCCATAAGCCAAATATGTAATAGACAAGGCCTACTCCCTGCTCAGTGAACTGGACTCAACACACCCTAGTCACCACACAAGAATATATCTGACTAGTAAGAATCTGAAAACCTATGTATCGATATCTCTCTGCAAGTGAATCAAGAGGGTGTAAAGCGGCATCAACACAGCAGGGAAAAGCAGCCAAGCCCGATTCTAAACATAAATTACTTTAAAAAACCCACAAAACAAAGACAGTGAAAGAGAGAGAAATTCTTACAAAATCCGTTCAGGGTCTATGATGCAACCTGGATTGACCATATCTAGACCCACAGCTGGATGAGACATAAGGCTGGACACTCTTGGGGCTGAGAGGATTGGTGAGGTTGGGTGAGCAAACGCAGATACTTTAAAGTAACACTGCGGGAAACACACCCCATGGGTATCAAATCTCCAGGTACAAGGGCATCTTCCTACATCAAAACATGCATGGGAAACCCAGAAGATGGTATGCCATGAGATCGGGAAAGGTTTCTAAAATGCACCTCATTTCTCCTCTCCTTGTGCACGGGTTCACCATTCCAGCTGCTTGACTAACCATCTCCCTACTTGGAGAATCAGCACCTTTAACCTCCTGATTGTACAGGTTGCAATTTGTCCTGAGGATGAACGTGAAGACGGGGAACCAACGAGAGACGAGCCCTAGGTGTTGGGACAGGCATAGGTCACTCCATTTTCCCATCAGGAAGAAGAATGAACCACAGGCTCAGCCTGCCCCCCAGAACCAAAATAGGGCCTGAAGGAATCCTGCGCTTTTGCGGCCAGCTCCCAAAAAAGCGAGGAGACAAATGGAGCTCAGGGGCACTGCAATTCACAAACGTGCAGAGTTATAAATGAGAACTCTCGTCCACAAATATATTGAAGGAAGGCAACGAAGAGGATTTGAAAGCAAGGCAGATTTGCAGGAAACAGATTTCAGGAGGTAGATTCGACTCGCCTTTAAAGCACATGAAAAGCGGCAAAACGTTGACAATGATGCCCTTGGCCAAAAAGGGCGTATGCGTTTTTTCCTGAATATATTCAGGAAAAAACGCATACGCCCTTTTTGGCCAACCAAGCAAGCCGGAAGGGCAAATCAGCGCTACAAAGAAGTCTCGCTTGCCCTCGGTCAAAAGGGCCATGCTGAACAAAGTGTAAAAACCAGAAAAGCAGGACAGGCCATGGAGACATGGCAGCCTTGCTACGCTGATGGGCGGGATGTAAATTGCCAACAGGCACTCTGGAGATGAGTACGGTGTGTCCTGAAACAAGTAATAAACACAGCGTTGAGAGCATAGGGCACTTCCACTCATGGGCGTATAAATTGGGAAAACTAAAAATCAACAAGACACAGGCACCCCAAACTTTACGGCTGCTCTGTTTCCAAGAACCTCCACATCGGTACACCTTCAATATCCCAGGAAAGAGAAAAATGGATAAACAAATGGTGGTACTTGGCACAATGGAATATCACTCAGCCATGAAATCAATGTCATAAGGCTAGTTAGCAGCATGATGAGTGGATTTAGGTACGATGATTCTAAGTGAAATAAGTCACACAGAAAAAGACACTTATCCTAAGATATCGCTTATAGAGGGAATGTCAAAATCGCTACACTTGAACTGAATTACAAAACAGAACGGAGGCACACCTTTAGAAGACACACTATGGCTGCTTAACCGGAAAGGTGAGGTGGGGTGATGCATAAAACAAGGGTTTGAAATTAGCTCAGACACCACTCCATAAGCCAAATATGTAATAGACAAGGCCTACTCCCTGCTCAGTGAACTGGACTCAACACCCCCTAGTCACCGCACAAGAATATATCTGACTAGTAAGAATCTGAAAACCTATGTATCGATATCTCTCTGCAAGTGAATCAAGAGGGTGTAAAGCGGCATAAACACAGCAGGGAAAAGCAGCCAAACCCCATTCTAAACATACATTACTTTAAAAAACCCACAAAGCAAAGACAGTGAAAGAGAGAGTAATTCTTACAAAATCCGTTCAGGGTGTCGGATGCAACCTGGATTGACCATATCTAGACCCACAGCTGGATGAGACATAAGGCTGGACACTCTTGGGGCTGAGAGGATTGGTGAGGTTGGGTGAGCAAATGCAGATACTTTAAAGTAATACCCCGGGGTACCCACCCCATGGGTCTCAAATCTCCAGGTACAAGGGAATCTTCCTACATCAAAACATGCATGGGAAACCCAGAATATGGTATGCCGTGAGATCGGGAAAGGTTTCTAAAACGCACCTCATTTCTCCTCTCCTTGTGCTCGGGTTCGCCATTCCAGCCGCTTGACTAACCATCTCCCTACTTGGAGAATCAGCACCTTTAACCTCCTGTTTCGTCCAGGTTGCAATTTGTCCTGAGGATGAACGGGAAGATGGGGAACCAACGAGAGACTAGCCCTAGGTGTTGGGACAGGCACAGGTCACTCCATTTTCCCATCAGGAAGAAGAATGAACCAGAGGCTCAGCCTGCCCCCCAGAACCAAAATAGGGCCTGAAGCAATCCTGCGCTTTTGCGGCCAGCTCCCAAAAAAGCGAGGAGACAAATGGAACTCAGGGGCACTGCAATTCACAAACGTGCAGAGTTATAAATGAGAACACTCGTCCACAAATATATTGAGGGAAGGCAACGAAGAGGATTTGAAAGCAAGGCAGATTTGCAGGAAACAGATTTCAGGAGGTAGATTCGACTCGCCTTTAAAGCACATGAAAAGCGGCAAAACGTTGACAATGATGCCCTTGGCCAAAAAGGGCGTATGCGTTTTTTCCTGAATATATTCAGGAAAAAACGCATACGCCCTTTTTGGCCAACCAAGCAAGCCGGAAGTGCAAATCAACACTACAAAGAAGTCTCGCTTGCCCTCGGTCAAAAGGGCCATGCTGAACAAAGTGTAAAACCAGAAAAGCAGGACAGGCCATGGAGACATGGCAGCCTTACTACGCTGATGGGCGGGATGTAAATTGCCAACAGGCACTCTGGAGAAGGGTACGGTGTGTCCTGAAACAAGTAATAAACACAGCGTAGAGAGCATAGGGCACTTCCACTCATGGGTGTATAAATTGGGAAAACTAAAAATCAACAAGACACAGGCACCCCAAACTTTACGGCTGCTCTGTTGCCAAGAACCTCCGCTTCGGTACACCTTCAATATCCCAGGAAAGAGAAAAATGGATAAAGAAATGGTGGTACTTGGCACAATGGAATATCACTCAGCCATGAAATCAATGTCATAAGGCTAGTTAGCAGCATGATGAGTGGATTTAGGTACGATGATTCTAAGTGAAATAAGTCACACAGAAAAAGACACTTATCCTAAGATATCGCTTATAGAGGGAATGTCAAAATCGCTACACTTGAACTGAATTACAAAACAGAACAGAGTCACACCTTTAGAAGACACACTATGGCTGCTTAACGGGAAAGGTGAGGTGGGGTGATGCATAAAACAAGGGTTTCAAATTAGCTCACAGACCGCTCCATAAGCGAAATATGTAATAGACAAGGCCTACTCCCTGCTCAGTGAACTGGACTCAACACACCCTAGTCACCACACAAGAATATATCTGACTAGTAAGAATCTGAAAACCTATGTATCGATATCTCTCTGCAAGTGAATCAAGAGGGTGTAAAGCGGCATCAACACAGCAGGGAAAAGCAGCCAAGCCCGATTCTAAACATAAATTTCTTTAAAAAACCCACAAAACAAAGACAGTGAAAGAGAGAGAAATTCTTACAAAATCCGTTCAGGGTCTCTGATGCAACCTGGATTGACCATATCTAGACCCACAGCTGGATGAGACATAAGGCTGGACACTCTTGGGGCTGAGAGGATTGGTGAGGTTGGGTGAGCAAACGCAGATACTTTAAAGTAACACTGCGGGAAACACACCCCATGGGTATCAAATCTCCAGGTACAAGGGCATCTTCCTACATCAAAACATGCATGGGAAACCCAGAAGATGGTATGCCATGAGATCGGGAAAGGTTTCTAAAATGCACCTCATTTCTCCTCTCCTTGTGCTCGGGTTCACCATTCCAGCTGCTTGACTAACCATCTCCCTACTTGGAGAATCAGCACCTTTAACCTCCTGATTGTACAGGTTGCAATTTTTCCTGAGGATGAACGTGAAGACGGGGAACCAACGAGAGACGAGCCCTAGGTGTTGGGACAGGCATAGGTCACTCCATTTTCCCATCAGGAAGAAGAATGAACCACAGGCTCAGACTGCCCCCCAGAACCAAAATAGGGCCTGAAGCAATCCTGCGCTATTGCGGCCAGCTCCCAAAAAAGCGAGGAGACAAATGGAGCTCAGGGGCACTGCAATTCACAAACGTGCAGAGTTATAAATGAGAACTCTCGTCCACAAATATATTGAAGGAAGGCAACGAAGAGGATTTGAAAGCAAGGCAGATTTGCAGGAAACAGATTTCAGGAGGTAGATTCGACTCGCCTTTAAAGCACATGAAAAGCGGCAAAACGTTGACAATGATGCCCTTGGCCAAAAAGGGCGTATGCGTTTTTTCCTGAATATATTCAGGAAAAAACGCATACGCCCTTTTTGGCCAACCAAGCAAGCCGGAAGGGCAAATCAGCGCTACAAAGAAGTCTCGCTTGCCCTCGGTCAAAAGGGCCATGCTGAACAAAGTGTAAAAACCAGAAAAGCAGGACAGGCCATGGAGACATGGGAGCCTTGCTACGCTGATGGGCGGGATGTAAATTGCCAACAGGCACTCTGGAGATGAGTACGGTGTGTCCTGAAACAAGTAATAAACACAGCGTTGAGAGCATAGGGCACTTCCACTCATGGGCGTATAAATCGGGAAAACTAAAAATCAACAAGACACAGGCACCCCAAACTTTACGGCTGCTCTGTTTCCAAGAACCTCCGCTTCGGTACACCTTCAATATCCCAGGAAAGAGAAAAATGGATAAAGAAATGGTGGTACTTGGCACAATGCAATATCACTCAGCCATGAAATCAATGTCATAAAGCTAGTTAGCAGCATGATGAGTGGATTTAGGTACGATGATTCTAAGTGAAATAAGTCACACAGAAAAAGACACTTATCCTAAGATATCGCTTATAGAGGGAATGTCAAAATCGCTACACTTGAACTGAATTACAAAACAGAACAGAGTCACACCTTTAGAAGACACACTATGGCTGCTTAACGGGAAAGGTGAGGTGGGGTGATGCATAAAACAAGGGTTTGGAATTAGCTCAGACACCGCTCCATAAGCCAAATATGTAATAGACAAGGCCTACTCCCTGCTCAGTGAACTGGACTCAACACCCCCTAGTCACCGCACAAGAATATATCTGACTAGTATGAATCTGAAAACCTATGTATCGATATCTCTCTGCAAGTGAATCAAGAGGGTGTAAAGCAGCATAAACACAGCAGGGAAAAGCAGCCAAACCCCATTCTAAACATACATTACTTTAAAAAACCCACAAAGCAAAGACAGTGAAAGAGAGAGAAATTCTTACAAAATCCGTTCAGGGTCTCTGATGCAACCTGGATTGACCATATCTAGACCCACAGCTGGATGAGACATAAGGCTGGACACTCTTGGGGCTGAGAGGATTGGTGAGGTTGGGTGAGCAAATGCAGATACTTTAAAGTAATACCGCGGGGTACCCACCCCATGGGTCTCAAATCTCCAGGTACAAGGGAATCTTCCTACATCAAAACATGCATGGGAAACCCAGAAGATGGTATGCCATGATATCGGGAAAGGTTTCTAAAACACACCTCATTTCTCCTCTCCTTGTGCTCGGGTTCGCCATTCCAGCCGCTTGACTAACCATCTCCCTACTTGGAGAATCAGCACCTTTAACCTCCTGTTTCGTCCAGGTTGCAATGTGTCCTGAGGATGAACGGGAAGACGGGGAACCAAAGAGAGACTAGCCCTAGGTGTTGGGACAGGCACAGGTCACTCCATTTTCCCATCAGGAAGAAGAATGAACCACAGGCTCAGCCTGCCCCCCAGAACCAAAATAGGGCCTGAAGCAATCCTGCGCTTTTGCGGCCAGCTCCCAAAAAAGCGAGGAGACAAATGGAGCTCAGGGGCACTGCAATTCACAAACGTGCAGAGTTATAAATGAGAACTCTCGTCCACAAATATATTGAGGGAAGGCAACGAAGAGGATTTGAAAGCAAGGCAGATTTGCAGGAAACAGATTTCAGGAGGTAGATTCGACTCGCCTTTAAAGCACATGAAAAGCGGCAAAACGTTGACAATGATGCCCTTGGCCAAAAAGGGCGTATGCGTTTTTTCCTGAATATATTCAGGAAAAAACGCATACGCCCTTTTTGGCCAACCAAGCAAGCCGGAAGGGCAAATCAGCGCTACAAAGAAGTCTCGCTTGCCCTCGGTCAAAAGGGCCATGCTGAACAAAGTGTAAAAACCAGAAAAGCAGGACAGGCCATGGAGACATGGGAGCCTTGCTACGCTAATGGGCGGGATGTAAATTGCCAACAGGCACTCTGGAGATGAGTACGGTGTGTCCTGAAACAAGTAATAAACACAGCGTTGAGAGCATAGGGCACTTCCACTCATGGGCGTATAAATTGGGAAAACTAAAAATCAACAAGACACAGGCACCCCAAACTTTACGGCTGCTCTGTTTACAAGAACCTCCGCTTCGGTACACCTTCAATATCCCAGGAAAGAGAAAAATGGATAAAGAACTGGTGGTACTTGGCACAATGCAATATCACTCAGCCATGAAATCAATGTCATAAGGCTAGTTAGCAGCATGATGAGTGGATTTAGGTACGATGATTCTAAGTGAAATAAGTCACACAGAAAAAGGCACTTATCCTAAGATATCGCTTATAGAGGGAATGTCAAAATCGCTACACTTGAACTGAATTACAAAACAGAACAGAGGCACACCTTTAGAAGACACACTATGGCTGCTTAACCGGAAAGGTGAGGTGGGGTGATGCATAAAACAAGGGTTGGAAATTAGCTCAGACACCACTCCATAAGCCAAATATGTAATAGACAAGGCCTACTCCCTGCTCAGTGAACTGGACTCAACACCCCCTGGTCACCGCACAAGAATATATCTGACTAGTATGAATCTGAAAACCTATGTATTGATATCTCTCTGCAAGTGAATCAAGAGGGTGTAAAGCGGCATAAACACAGCAGGGAAAAGCAGCCAAACCCCATTCTAAACATACATTACTTTAAAAAACCCACAAAGCAAAGACAGTGAAAGAGAGAGAAATTCTTACAAAATCCGTTCAGGGTCTCTGATACAACCTGGATTGACCATATCTAGACCCACAGCTGGATGAGACATAAGGCTGGACACTCTTGGGGCTGAGAGGATTGGTGAGGTTGGGTGAGCAAATGCAGATATTTTAAAGTAATACCGCGGGGTACCCACCCCATGGGTCTCAAATCTCCAGGTACAAGGGAATCTTCCTACATCAAAACATGCATGGGAAACCCAGAAGATGGTATGCCGTGAGATCGGGAAAGGTTTCTAAAACGCACCTCATTTCTCCTCTCCTTGTGCTCGGGTTCGCCATTCCAGCCGCTTGACTAACCATCTCCCTACTTGGAGAATCAGCACCTTTAACCTCCTGTTTCGTCCAGGTTGCAATTTGTCCTGAGGATGAACGGGAAGACGGGGAACCAACGAGAGACTAGCCCTAGGTGTTGGGACAGGCATAGGTCACTCCATTTTCCCATCAGGAAGAAGAATGAACCACAGGCTCAGCCTGCCCCCCAGAACCAAAATAGGGCCTGAAGCAATCCTGCGCTTTTGTGGCCAGCTCCCAAAAAAGCGAGGAGACAAATGGAGCTCAGGGGCACTGCAATTCACAAACGTGCAGAGTTATAAATGAGAACTCTCGTCCACAAATATATTGAGGGAAGGCAACGAAGAGGATTTGAAAGCAAGGCAGATTTGCAGGAAACAGATTTCAGGAGGTAGATTCGACTCGCCTTTAAAGCACATGAAAAGCGGCAAAACGTTGACAATGATGCCCTTGGCCAAAAAGGGCGTATGCGTTTTTTCCTGAATATATTCAGGAAAAAACGCATACGCCCTTTTTGGCCAACCAAGCAAGCCGGAAGGGCAAATCAGCGCTACAAAGAAGTCTCGCTTGCCCTCGGTCAAAAGGGCCATGCTGAACAAAGTGTAAAAACCAGAAAAGCAGGACAGGCCATGGAGACATGGGAGCCTTGCTACGCTGATGGGCGGGATGTAAATTGCCAACAGGCACTCTGGAGATGAGTACGGTGTGTCCTGAAACAAGTAATAAACACAGCGTTGAGAGCATAGGGCACTTCCACTCATGGGCGTATAAATTGGGAAAATTAAAAATCAACAAGACACAGGCACCCCAAACTTTACGGCTGCTCTGTTTACAAGAACCTCCACTTCGGTACACCTTCAATATCCCAGGAAAGAGAAAAATGGATAAAGAAATGGTGGTACTTGGCACAATGGAATATCACTCAGCCATGAAATCAATATCATAAGGCTAGTTAGCAGCATGATGAGTGGATTTAGGTACGATGATTCTAAGTGAAATAAGTCACACAGAAAAAGACACTTATCCTAAGATATCGCTTATAGAGGGAATGTCAAAATCGCTACACTTGAACTGAATTACAAAACAGAACAGAGTCACACCTTTAGAAGACACACTATGGCTGCTTAACGGGAAAGGTGAGGTGGGGTGATGCATAAAACAAGGGTTTGAAATTAGCTCAGAGACCGCTCCATAAGCCAAATATATAATAGACAAGGCCTACTCCCTGCTCAGTGACCTGGACTCAACACACCCTAGTCACCACACAAGAATATATCTGACTAGTAAGAATCTGAAAACCTATGTATCGATATCTCTCTGCAAGTGAATCAAGAGGGTGTAAAGCGGCATAAACACAGCAGGGAAAAGCAGCCAAACCCCATTCTAAACATACATTACTTTAAAAAACCCACAAAGCAAAGACAGTGAAAGAGAGAGAAATTCTTACAAAATCCGTTCTGGGTCTATGATGCAACCTGGATTGACCATATCTAGACCCACAGCTGGATGAGACATAAGGCTGGACACTCTTGGGGCTGAGAGGATTGGTGAGGTTGGGTGAGCAAATGCAGATACTTTAAAGTAATACCGCGGGGTACCCACCCCATGGGTCTCAAATCTCCAGGTACAAGGGAATCTTCCTACATCAAAACATGCATGGGAAACCCAGAAGATGGTATGCCGTGAGATCGGGAAAGGTTTCTAAAACGCACCTCATTTCTCCTCTCCTTCTGCTCGGGTTCACCATTCCAGCCGCTTGACTAACCATCTCCCTACTTGGAGAATCAGCACCTTTAACCTACTGTTTCGTCCAGGTTGCAATTTGTCCTGAGGATGAACGTGAAGACGGGGAACCAACGAGAGACGAGCCCTAGGTGTTGGGACAGGCATAGGTCACTCCATTTTCCCATCAGGAAGAAGAATGAACCACAGGCTCAGCCTGCCCCCCAGAACCAAAATAGGGCCTGAAGCAATCCTGCGCTTTTGCGGCCAGCTCCCCAAAAAGCGAGGAGACAAATGGAGCTCAGGGGCACTGCAATTCACAAACGTGCAGAGTTATAAATGAGAACTCTCGTCCACAAATATATTGAGGGAAGGCAACGAAGAGGATTTGAAAGCAAGGCAGATTTGCAGGAAACAGATTTCAGGAGGTAGATTCGACTCGCCTTTAAAGCACATGAAAAGCGGCAAAACGTTGACAATGATGCCCTTGGCCAAAAAGGGCGTATGCGTTTTTTCCTGAATATATTCAGGAAAAAACGCATACGCCCTTTTTGGCCAACCAAGCAAGCCGGAAGGGCAAATCAGCGCTACAAAGAAGTCTCGCTTGCCCTCGGTCAAAAGGGACATGTTGAACAAAGTGTAAAAACCAGAAAAACAGGACAGGCCATGGAGACATGGGAGCCTTGCTACGCTGATGGGCGGGATGTAAATTGCCAACAGGCACTCTGGAGAAGAGTACGGTGTGTCCTGAAACAAGTAATAAACACAGCGTTGAGAGCATAGGGCACTTCCACTCATGGGCGTATAAATTGGGAAAACTAAAAATCAACAAGACACAGGCACCCCAAACTTTACGGCTGCTCTGTTTACAAGAACCTCCGCTTCGGTACACCTTCAATATCCCAGGAAAGAGATAAATGGATAAAGAAATGGTGGTACTTGGCACAATGCAATATCACTCAGCCATGAAATCAATGTCATAAGGCTAGTTAGCAGCATGATGAGTGGATTTAGGTACGATGACTCTAAGTGAAATAAGTCACACAGAAAAAGGCACTTATCCTAAGATATCGCTTATAGAGGGAATGTCAAAATCGCTACACTTGAACTGAATTACAAAACAGAACAGAGTCACACCTTTAGAAGACACACTATGGCTGCTTAACCGGAAAGGTGAGGTGGGGTGATGCATAAAACAAGGGTTTGAAATTAGCTCAGACACCGCTCCATAAGCCAAATATGTAATAGACAAGGCCTACTCCCTGCTCAGTGAACTGGACTCAACACCCCCTAGTCACCGCACAAGAATATATCTGACTAGTATGAATCTGAAAACCTATGTATTGATATCTCTCTGCAAGTGAATCAAGAGGGTGTAAAGCGGCATAAACACAGCAGGGAAAAGCAGCAAAACCCCATTCTAAACATACATTACTTTAAAAAACCCACAAAGCAAAGACAGTGAAAGAGAGAGAAATTCTTACAAAATCCGTTCAGGGTCTCTGATGCAACCTGGATTGACCATATCTAGACCCACAGCTGGATGAGACATAAGGCTGGACACTCTTGGGGCTGAGAGGATTGGTGAGGTTGGGTGAGCAAATGCAGATACTTTAAAGTAATACCGCGGGGTACCCACCCCATGGGTCTCAAATCTCCAGGTACAAGGGAATCTTCCTACATCAAAACATGCATGGGAAACCCAGAAGATGGTATGCCGTGAGATCGGGAAAGGTTTCTAAAACGCACCTCATTTCTCCTCTCCTTCTGCTCGGGTTCACCATTCCAGCCGCTTGACTAACCATCTCCCTACTTGGAGAATCAGCACCTTTAACCTCCTGTTTCGTCCAGGTTGCAATTTGTCCTGAGGATGAACGGGAAGACGGGGAACCAACGAAAGACTAGCCCTAGGTGTTGGGATAGGCACAGGTCACTCCATTTTCCCATCAGGAAGAAGAATGAACCACAGGCTCAGCCTGCCCCCCAGAACCAAAATAGGGCCTGAAGCAATCCTGCGCTTTTGCGGCCAGCTCCCAAAAAAGCGAGGAGCCAAATGGAGCTCAGGGGCACTGCAATTCACAAACGTGCAGAGTTATAAATGAGAACTCTCGTCCACAAATATATTGAGGGAAGGCAACGAAGAGGATTTGAAAGCAAGGCAGATTTGCAGGAAACAGATTTCAGGAGGTAGATTCGACTCGCCTTTAAAGCACATGAAAAGCGGCAAAACGTTGACAATGATGCCCTTGGCCAAAAAGGGCGTATGCGTTTTTTCCTGAATATATTCAGGAAAAAACGCATACGCCCTTTTTGGCCAACCAAGCAAGCCGGAAGGGCAAATCAGCGCTACAAAGAAGTCTCGCTTGCCCTCGGTCAAAAGGGCCATACTGAACAAAGTGTAAAAACCAGAAAATCAGGACAGGCCATGGAGACATGGGAGCCTTGCTACGCTGATGGGCGGGATGTAAATTGCCAACAGGCACTCTGGAGAAGAGTACGGTGTGTCCTGAAACAAGTAATAAACACAGCGTTGAGAGCATAGGGCACTTCCACTCATGGGCTTATAAATTGGGAAAACTAAAAATCAACAAGACACAGGCACCCCAAACTTTACGGCTGCTCTGTTGCCAAGAACCTCCGCTTCGGTACACCTTCAATATCCCAGGAAAGAGAAAAATGGATAAAGAAATGGTGGTACTTGGCACAATGGAATATCACTCAGCCATGAAATCAATGTCATAAGGCTAGTTAGCAGCATGATGAGTGGATTTAGGTACGATGATTCTAAGTGAAATAAGTCACACAGAAAAAGACACTTATCCTAAGATATCGCTTATAGAGGGAATGTCAAAATCGCTACACTTGAACTGAATTACAAAACAGAACAGAGTCACACCTTTAGAAGACACACTATGGCTGCTTAACGGGAAAGGTGAGGTGGGGTGATGCATAAAACAAGGGTTTGAAATTAGCTCAGAGACCGCTCCATAAGCCAAATATGTAATAGACAAGGCCTACTCCCTGCTCAGTGAACTGGACTCAACACACCCTAGTCACCACACAAGAATATATCTGACTAGTAAGAATCTGAAAACATATATATCGATATCTCTCTGCAAGTGAATCAAGAGGGTGTAAAGTGGCATCAACACAGCAGCGAAAAGCAGCCAAGCCCGATTCTAAACATAAATTTCTTTAAAAAACCCACAAAACAAAGACAGTGAAAGAGAGAGAAATTCTTACAAAATCCGTTCTGGGTCTATGATGCACCCTGGATTGACCATATCTAGACCCACAGCTGGATGAGACATAAGGCTGGACACTCTTGGGGCTGAGAGGATTGGTGAGGTTGGGTGAGCAAACGCAGATACTTTAAAGTAACACTGCGGGGAACACACCCCATGGGTCTCAAATCTCCAGGTACAAGGGCATCTTCCTACATCAAAACATGCATGGGAAACCCAGAAGATGGTATGCCATGAGATCGGGAAAGGTTTCTAAAATGCACCTCATTTCTCCTCTCCTTGTGCTCGGGTTCACCATTCCAGCTGCTTGACTAACCATCTCCCTACTTGGAGAATCAGCACCTTTAACCTCCTGATTGTACAGGTTGCAATTTGTCCTGAGGATGAACGGGAAGACGCGGAACCCACGAGACACGAGCCCTAGGTGTTGGGACAGGCATAGGTCACTCCATTTTCCCATCAGGAAGAAGAATGAACCACAGGCTCAGCCTGCCCCCCAGAACCAAAATAGGGCCTGAAGCAATCCTGCGCTTTTGCGGCCAGCTCCCAAAAAAGCGAGGAGACAAATGGAGCTCAGGGGCACTGCAATTCACAAACGTGCAGAGTTATAAATGAGAACTCTCGTCCACAAATATATTGAAGGAAGGCAACGAAGAGGATTTGAAAGCAAGGCAGATTTGCAGGAAACAGATTTCAGGAGGTAGATTCGACTCGCCTTTAAAGCACATGAAAAGCGGCAAAACGTTGACAATGATGCCCTTGGCCAAAAAGGGCGTATGCGTTTTTTCCTGAATATATTCAGGAAAAAACGCATACGCCCTTTTTGGCCAACCAAGCAAGCCGGAAGGGCAAATCAGCGCTACAAAGAAGTCTCGCTTGCCCTCGGTCAAAAGGGCCATGCTGAACAAAGTGTAAAAACCAGAAAAGCAGGACAGGCCATGGACACATGGGAGCCTTGCTACGCTGATGGGCGGGATGTAAATTGCCAACAGGCACTCTGGAGATGAGTACGGTGTGTCCTGAAACAAGTAATAAACACAGCGTTGAGAGCATAGGGCACTTCCACTCATGGGCGTATAAATTGGGAAAATTAAAAATCAACAAGACACAGGCACCCCAAACTTTACGGCTGCTCTGTTTACAAGAACCTCCGCTTCGGTACACCTTCAATATCCCAGGAAAGAGAAAAATGGATAAAGAAATGGTGGTACTTGGCACAACGGAATATCACTCAGCCATGAAATCAATGTCATAAGGCTAGTTAGCAGCATGATGTGTTGATTTAGCGACGATGATTCTAAGTGAATTAAGTCACACAGAAAAAGGCACTTATCCTAAGATATCGCTTATAGAGGGAATGTCAAAATCGCTACACTTGAACTGAATTACAAAACAGAACAGAGGCACACCTTTAGAAGACACACTATGGCTGCTTAACCGGAAAGGTGAGGTGGGGTGATGCATAAAACAAGGGTTTGAAATTAGCTCAGACACCGCTCCATAAGCCAAATATGTAATAGACAAGGCCTACTCCCTGCTCAGTGAACTGGACTCAACACCCCCTAGTCACCGCACAAGAATATATCTGATTAGTAAGAATCTGAAAACCTATGTATTGATATCTCACTGCAAGTGAATCAAGAGGGTGTAAAGCGGCATAAACACAGCAGGGAAAAGCAGCCAAACCCCATTCTAAACATACATTACTTTAAAAAACCCACAAAGCAAAGACAGTGAAAGAGAGAGAAATTCTTACAAAATCCGTTCAGGGTCTCTGATGCAACCTGGATTGACCATATCTAGACCCACAGCTGGATGAGACATAAGGCTGGACACTCTTGGGGCTGAGAGGATTGGTGAGGTTGGGTGAGCAAATGCAGATACTTTAAAGTAATACCGCGGGGTACCCACCCCATGGGTCTCAAATCTCCAGGTACAAGGGAATCTTCCTACATCAAAACATGCATGGGAAACCCAGAAGATGGTATGCCATGATATCGGGAATGGTTTCTAAAACGCACCTCATTTCTCCTCTCCTTGTGCTCGGGTTCGCCATTCCAGCCGCTTGACTAAACATCTCCCTACTTGGAGAATCAGCACCTTTAACCTCCTGTTTCGTCCAGGTTGCAATTTGTCCTGAGGATGAACGGGAAGACGGGGAACCAACGAGAGACTAGCCCTAGGTGTTGGGACAGGCACAGGTCACTCCATTTTCCCATCAGGAAGAAGAATGAACCACAGGCTCAGCCTGCCCCCCAGAACCAAAATAGGGCCTGAAGCAATCCTGCGCTTTTGCGGCCAGCTCCCAAAAAAGCGAGGAGACAAATGGAGCTCAGGGGCACTGCAATTCACAAACGTGCAGAGTTATAAATGAGAACTCTCGTCCACAAATATATTGAGGGAAGGCAACGCAGAGGATTTGAAAGCAAGGCAGATTTGCAGGAAACAGATTTCAGGAGGTAGATTCGACTCGCCTTTAAAGCACATGAAAAGCGGCAAAACGTTGACAATGATGCCCTTGGCCAAAAAGGGCGTATGCGTTTTTTCCTGAATATATTCAGGAAAAAACGCATACGCCCTTTTTGGCCAACCAAGCAAGCCGGAAGGGCAAATCAGCGCTACAAAGAAGTCTCGCTTGCCCTCGGTCAAAAGGGACATGTTGAACAAAGTGTAAAAACCAGAAAAACAGGACAGGCCATGGAGACATGGGAGCCTTGCTACGCTGATGGGCGGGATGTAAATTGCCAACAGGCACTCTGGAGAAGAGTACGGTGTGTCCTGAAACAAGTAATAAACACAGCGTAGAGAGCATAGGGCACTTCCACTCATGGGCGTATATATTGGGAAAACTAAAAATCAACAAGACACAGGCACCCCAAACTTTACGGCTGCTCTGTTTACAAGAACCTCCGCTTCGGTACACCTTCAATATCCCAGGAAAGAGATAAATGGATAAAGAAATGGTGGTACTTGGCACAATGCAATATCACTCAGCCATGAAATCAATGTCATAAGGCTAGTTAGCAGCATGATGAGTGGATTTAGGTACGATGAGTCTAAGTGAAATAAGTCACACAGAAAATGGCCCTTATCCTAAGATATCGCTTATAGAGGGAATGTCAAAATCGCTACACTTGAACTGAATTACAAAACAGAACAGAGTCACACCTTTAGAAGACACACTATGGCTGCTTAACCGGAAAGGTGAGGTGGGGTGATGCATAAAACAAGGGTTTGAAATTAGCTCAGACACCGCTCCATAAGCCAAATATGTAATAGACAAGGCCTACTCCCTGCTCAGTGAACTGGACTCAACACCCCCTAGTCACCGCACAAGAATATATCTGACTAGTATGAATCTGAAAACCTATGTATTGATATCTCTCTGCAAGTGAATCAAGAGGGTGTAAAGCGGCATAAACACAGCAGGGAAAAGCAGCCAAACCCCATTCTAAACATACATTACTTTAAAAAACCCACAAAGCAAAGACAGTGAAAGAGAGAGAAATTCTTACAAAATCCGTTCAGGGTCTCTGATGCAACCTGGATTGACCATATCTAGACCCACAGCTGGATGAGACATAAGGCTGGACACTCTTGGGGCTGAGAGGATTGGTGAGGTTGGGTGAGCAAATGCAGATACTTTAAAGTAATACCACGGGGTACCCACCCCATGGGTCTCAAATCTCCAGGTACAAGGGAATCTTCCTACACCAAAACATGCATGGGAAACCCAGAAGATGGTATGCCGTGAGATCGGGAAAGGTTTCTAAAACGCACCTCATTTCTCCTCTCCTTCTGCTCGGGTTCACCATTCCAGCCGCTTGACTAACCATCTCCCTACTTGGAGAATCAGCACCTTTAACCTACTGTTTCGTCCAGGTTGCAATTTGTCCTGAGGATGAACGGGAAGACGGGGAACCAACGAAAGACTAGCCCTAGGTGTTGGGATAGGCACAGGTCACTCCATTTTCCCATCAGGAAGAAGAATGAACCACAGGCTCAGCCTGCCCCCCAGAACCAAAATAGGGCCTGAAGCAATCCTGCGCTTTTGCGGCCAGCTCCCAAAAAAGCGAGGAGCCAAATGGAGCTCAGGGGCACTGCAATTCACAAACGTGCAGAGTTATAAATGAGAACTCTCGTCCACAAATATATTGAGGGAAGGCAACGAAGAGGATTTGAAAGCAAGGCAGATTTGCAGGAAACAGATTTCAGGAGGTAGATTCGACTCGCCTTTAAAGCACATGAAAAGCGGCAAAACGTTGACAATGATGCCCTTGGCCAAAAAGGGCGTATGCGTTTTTTCCTGAATATATTCAGGAAAAAACGCATACGCCCTTTTTGGCCAACCAAGCAAGCCGGAAGGGCAAATCAGCGCTACAAAGAAGTCTCGCTTGCCCTCGGTCAAAAGGGCCATACTGAACAAAGTGTAAAAACCAGAAAAGCAGGACAGGCCATGGAGACATGGGAGCCTTGCTACGCTGATGGGTGGGATGTAAATTGGCAACAGGCACTCTGGAGAAGAGTACGGTGTGTCCTGAAACAAGTAATAAACACAGCGTTGACAGCATAGGGCACTTCCACTCATGGGCGTATAAATTGGGAAAACTAAAAATCAACAAGACCCAGGCACCCCAAACTTTACGGCTGCTCTGTTGCCAAGAACCTCCGCTTCGGTACACCTTCAATATCCCAGGAAAGAGAAAAATGGATAAAGAAATGGTGGTACTTGGCACAATGGAATATCACTCAGCCATGAAATCAATGTCATAAGGCTAGTTAGCAGCATGATGAGTGGATTTAGGTACGATGATTCTAAGTGAAATAAGTCACACAGAAAAAGACACTTATCCTAAGATATCGCTTATAGAGGGAATGTCAAAATCGCTACACTTGAACTGAATTACAAAACAGAACAGAGTCACACCTTTAGAAGACACACTATGGCTGCTTAACGGGAAAGGTGAGGTGGGGTGATGCATAAAACAAGGGTTTGAAATTAGCTCAGAGACCGCTCCATAAGCCAAATATGTAATAGACAAGGCCTACTCCCTGCTCAGTGAACTGGACTCAACACACCCTAGTCACCACACAAGAATATATCTGACTAGTATGAATCTGAAAACATATATATCGATATCTCTCTGCAAGTGAATCAAGAGGGTGTAAAGCGGCATCAACACAGCAGGGAAAAGCAGCCAAGCCCGATTCTAAACATAAAGTTCTTTAAAAAACCCACAAAACAAAGACAGTGAAAGAGAGAGAAATTCTTACAAAATCCGTTCAGGGTCTATGATGCAACCTGGATTGACCATATCTAGACCCACAGCTGGATGAGACATAAGGCTGGACACTCTTGGGGCTGAGAGGATTGGTGAGGTTTGGTGAGCAAACGCAGATACTTTAAAGTAACACTGCGGGGAACACACCCCATGGGTCTCAAATCTCCAGGTACAAGGGAATCTTCCTACATCAAAACATGCATGGGAAACCCAGAAGATGGTATGCCATGAGATCGGGAAAGGTTTCTAAAATGCACCTCATTTCTCCTCTCCTTGTGCTCGGGTTCACCATTCCAGCTGCTTGACTAACCATCTCCCTACTTGGAGAATCAGCACCTTTAACCTCCTGATTGTACAGGTTGCAATTTGTCCTGAGGATGAACGTGAAGACGGGGAACCAACGAGAGACGAGCCCTTGGTGTTGGGACAGGCATAGGTCACTCCATTTTCCCATCAGGAAGAAGAATGAACCACAGGCTCAGCCTGCCCCCCAGAACCAAAATAGGGCCTGAAGCAATCCTGCGCTTTTGCGGCCAGCTCCCAAAAAAGCGAGGAGACAAATGGAGCTCAGGGGCACTGCAATTCACAAACGTGCAGAGTTATAAATGAGAACTCTCGTCCACAAATATATTGAAGGACGGCAACGAAGAGGATTTGAAAGCAAGGCAGATTTGCAGGAAACAGATTTCAGGAGGTAGATTCGACTCGCCTTTAAAGCACATGAAAAGCGGCAAAACGTTGACAATGATGCCCTTGGCCAAAAAGGGCGTATGCGTTTTTTCCTGAATATATTCAGGAAAAAACGCATACGCCCTTTTTGGCCAACCAAGCAAGCCGGAAGGGCAAATCAGCGCTACAAAGAAGTCTCGCTTGCCCTCGGTCAAAAGGGCCATGCTGAACAAAGTGTAAAAACCAGAAAAGCAGGACAGGCCATGGAGACATGGGAGCCTTGCTACGCTGATGGGCGGGATGTAAATTGCAAACAGGCACTCTGGAGATGAGTACGGTGTGTCCTGAAACAAGTAATAAACACAGCGTTGAGAGCATAGGGCACTTCCACTCATGGGCGTATAAATCGGGAAAACTAAAAATCAACAAGACACAGGCACCCCAAACTTTACGGCTGCTCTGTTTCCAAGAACCTCCGCTTCGGTACACCTTCAATATCCCAGGAAATAGAAAAATGGATAAAGAAATGGTGGTACTTGGCACAATGCAATATCACTCAGCCATGAAATCAATGTCATAAGGCTAGTTAGCAGCATGATGAGTGGATTTAGGTCCGATGATTCTAAGTGAAATAAGTCACACAGAAAAAGGCACTTATCCTAAGATATCGCTTATAGAGGGAATGTCAAAATCGCTACACTTGAACTGAATTACAAAACAGAACGGAGGCACACCTTTAGAAGACACACTATGGCTGCTTAACCGGAAAGGTGAGGTGGGGTGATGCATAAAACAAGGGTTGGAAATTAGCTCAGACACCGCTCCATAAGCCAAATATGTAATAGACAAGGCCTACTCCCTGCTCAGTGAACTGGACTCAACACCCCCTAGTCACCGCACAAGAATATATCTGACTAGTATGAATCTGAAAACCTATGTATTGATATCTCTCTGCAAGTGAATCAAGAGGGTGTAAAGCGGCATAAACACAGCAGGGAAAAGCAGCCAAACCCCATTCTAAACATACATTACTTTAAAAAACCCACAAAGCAAAGACAGTGAAAGAGAGAGAAATTCTTACAAAATCCGTTCAGGGTCTCTGATGCAACCTGGATTGACCATATCTAGACCCACAGCTGGATGAGACATAAGGCTGGACACTCTTGGGGCTGAGAGGATTGGTGAGGTTGGGTGAGCAAATGCAGATACTTTAAAGTAATACCCCGGGGTACCCACCCCATGGGTCTCAAATCTCCAGGTACAAGGGAATCTTCCTACATCAAAACATGCATGGGAAACCCAGAAGATGGTATGCCATGAGATCGGGAAAGGTTTCTAAAACGCACCTCATTTCTCCTCTCCTTGTGCTAGGGTTCACCATTCCAGCTGCTTGACTAACCATCTCCCTACTTGGAGAATCAGCACCTTTAACCTCCTGATTGTACAGGTTGCAATTTGTCCTGAGGATGAACGGGAAGACGGGGAACCAACGAGAGACTAGCCCTAGGTGTTGGGACAGGCATAGGTCACTCCATTTTCCCATCAGGAAGAAGAATGAACCACAGGCTCAGCCTGCCCCCCAGAACCAAATAGGGCCTGAAGCAATCCTGCGTTTTGCGGCCAGCTCCCAAAAAATCGAGGAGACAAATGGAGCTCAGGGGCATTGCAATTCACAAACGTGCAGAGTTATAAATGAGAACTCTCGTCCACAAATATATTGAGGGAAGGCAACGAAGAGGATTTGAAAGCAAGGCAGATTTGCAGGAAACAGATTTCAGGAGGTAGATTCGACTCGCCTTTAAAGCACATGAAAAGCGGCAAAACGTTTACAATGATGCCCTTGGCCAAAAAGGGCGTATGCGTTTTTTCCTGAATATATTCAGGAAAAAACGCATACGCCCTTTTTGGCCAACCAAGCAAGCCGGAAGTGCAAATCAACGCTACAAAGAAGTCTCGCTTGCCCTCAGTCAAAAGGGCCATGCTGAACAAAGTGTAAAAACCAGAAAAGCAGGACAGGCCATGGAGACATGGCAGCCTTACTACGCTGATGGGCGGGATGTAAATTGCCAACAGGCACTCTGGAGAAGAGTACAGTGTGTCCTGAAACAAGTAATAAACACAGCGTAGAGAGCATAGGGCACTTCCACTCATGGGTGTATAAATGGGGAAAACTAAAAATCAACAAGACACAGGCACCCTAAAGTTTACGGCTGCTCTGTTTCCAAGAACCTCCGCTTCGGTACACCTTCAATATCCCAGGAAAGAGAAAAATGGATAAAGAAATGGTGGTACTTGGCACAATGGAATATCACTGAGCCATGAAATCAATGTCATAAGGCTAGTTAGCAGCATGATGAGTGGATTTAGGTACGATGATTCTAAGTGAAATAAGTCACACAGAAAAAGACACTTATCCTAAGATATCGCTTATAGAGGGAATGTCAAAATCGCTACACTTGAACTGAATTACAAAACAGAACAGAGACACACCTTTAGAAGACACACAATGGCTGCTTAACGGGAAAGGTGAGGTGGGGTGATGCATAAAACAAGGGTTTGAAATTAGCTCAGAGACCGCTCCATAAGCCAAATATGTAATAGACAAGGCCTACTCCCTGCTCAGTGAACTGGACTCAACACACCCTAGTCACCACACAAGAATATATCTGACTAGTAAGAATCTGAAAACCTATGTATCGATATCTCTCTGCAAGTGAATCAAGAGGGTGTAAAGCGGCATCAACACAGCAGGGAAAAGCAGCCAAGCCCGATTCTAAACATACATTACTTTAAAAAACCCACAAAGCAAAGACAGTGAAAGAGAGAGAAATTCTTACAAAATCCGTTCAGGGTCTCTGATGCAACCTGGATTGACCATATCTAGACCCACAGCTGGATGAGACATAAGGCTGGACACTCTTGGGGCTGAGAGGATTGGTGAGGTTGGGTGAGCAAATGCAGATACTTTAAAGTAATACCACGGGGTACCCACCCCATGGGTCTCAAATCTCCAGGTACAAGGGAATCTTCCTACACCAAAACATGCATGGGAAACCCAGAAGATGGTATGCCGTGAGATCGGGAAAGGTTTCTAAAACGCACCTCATTTCTCCTCTCCTTCTGCTCGGGTTCACCATTCCAGCCGCTTGACTAACCATCTCCCTACTTGGAGAATCAGCACCTTTAACCTACTGTTTCGTCCAGGTTGCAATTTGTCCTGAGGATGAACGGGAAGACGGGGAACCAACGAAAGACTAGCCCTAGGTGTTGGGATAGGCACAGGTCACTCCATTTTCCCATCAGGAAGAAGAATGAACCACAGGCTCAGCCTGCCCCCCAGAACCAAAATAGGGCCTGAAGCAATCCTGCGCTTTTGCGGCCAGCTCCCAAAAAAGCGAGGAGCCAAATGGAGCTCAGGGGCACTGCAATTCACAAACGTGCAGAGTTATAAATGAGAACTCTCGTCCACAAATATATTGAGGGAAGGCAACGAAGAGGATTTGAAAGCAAGGCAGATTTGCAGGAAACAGATTTCAGGAGGTAGATTCGACTCGCCTTTAAAGCACATGAAAAGCGGCAAAACGTTGACAATGATGCCCTTGGCCAAAAAGGGCGTATGCGTTTTTTCCTGAATATATTCAGGAAAAAACGCATACGCCCTTTTTGGCCAACCAAGCAAGCCGGAAGGGCAAATCAGCGCTACAAAGAAGTCTCGCTTGCCCTCGGTCAAAAGGGCCATACTGAACAAAGTGTAAAAACCAGAAAAGCAGGACAGGCCATGGAGACATGGGAGCCTTGCTACGCTGATGGGTGGGATGTAAATTGGCAACAGGCACTCTGGAGAAGAGTACGGTGTGTCCTGAAACAAGTAATAAACACAGCGTTGACAGCATAGGGCACTTCCACTCATGGGCGTATAAATTGGGAAAACTAAAAATCAACAAGACACAGGCACCCCAAACTTTACGGCTGCTCTGTTGCCAAGAACCTCCGCTTCGGTACACCTTCAATATCCCAGGAAAGAGAAAAATGGATAAAGAAATGGTGGTACTTGGCACAATGGAATATCACTCAGCCATGAAATCAATGTCATAAGGCTAGTTAGCAGCATGATGAGTGGATTTAGGTACGATGATTCTAAGTGAAATAAGTCACACAGAAAAAGACACTTATCCTAAGATATCGCTTATAGAGGGAATGTCAAAATCGCTACACTTGAACTGAATTACAAAACAGAACAGAGTCACACCTTTAGAAGACACACTATGGCTGCTTAACGGGAAAGGTGAGGTGGGGTGATGCATAAAACAAGGGTTTGAAATTAGCTCAGAGACCGCTCCATAAGCCAAATATGTAATAGACAAGGCCTACTCCCTGCTCAGTGAACTGGACTCAACACACCCTAGTCACCACACAAGAATATATCTGACTAGTATGAATCTGAAAACATATATATCGATATCTCTCTGCAAGTGAATCAAGAGGGTGTAAAGCGGCATCAACACAGCAGGGAAAAGCAGCCAAGCCCGATTCTAAACATAAAGTTCTTTAAAAAACCCACAAAACAAAGACAGTGAAAGAGAGAGAAATTCTTACAAAATCCGTTCAGGGTCTATGATGCAACCTGGATTGACCATATCTAGACCCACAGCTGGATGAGACATAAGGCTGGACACTCTTGGGGCTGAGAGGATTGGTGAGGTTGGGTGAGCAAACGCAGATACTTTAAAGTAACACTGCGGGGAAGACACCCCATGGGTCTCAAATCTCCAGGTACAAGGGAATCTTCCTACATCAAAACATGCATGGGAAACCCAGAAGATGGTATGCCATGAGATCGGGAAAGGTTTCTAAAATGCACCTCATTTCTCCTCTCCTTGTGCTCGGGTTCACCATTCCAGCTGCTTGACTAACCATCTCCCTACTTGGAGAATCAGCACCTTTAACCTCCTGATTGTACAGGTTGCAATTTGTCCTGAGGATGAACGTGAAGACGGGGAACCAACGAGAGACGAGCCCTTGGTGTTGGGACAGGCATAGGTCACTCCATTTTCCCATCAGGAAGAAGAATGAACCACAGGCTCAGCCTGCCCCCCAGAACCAAAATAGGGCCTGAAGCAATCCTGCGCTTTTGCGGCCAGCTCCCAAAAAAGCGAGGAGACAAATGGAGCTCAGGGGCACTGCAATTCACAAACGTGCAGAGTTATAAATGAGAACTCTCGTCCACAAATATATTGAAGGACGGCAACGAAGAGGATTTGAAAGCAAGGCAGATTTGCAGGAAACAGATTTCAGGAGGTAGATTCGACTCGCCTTTAAAGCACATGAAAAGCGGCAAAACGTTGACAATGATGCCCTTGGCCAAAAAGGGCGTATGCGTTTTTTCCTGAATATATTCAGGAAAAAACGCATACGCCCTTTTTGGCCAACCAAGCAAGCCGGAAGGGCAAATCAGCGCTACAAAGAAGTCTCGCTTGCCCTCGGTCAAAAGGGCCATGCTGAACAAAGTGTAAAAACCAGAAAAGCAGGACAGGCCATGGAGACATGGGAGCCTTGCTACGCTGATGGGCGGGATGTAAATTGCAAACAGGCACTCTGGAGATGAGTAAGGTGTGTCCTGAAACAAGTAATAAACACAGCGTTGAGAGCATAGGGCACTTCCACTCATGGGCGTATAAATCGGGAAAACTAAAAATCAACAAGACACAGGCACCCCAAACTTTACGGCTGCTCTGTTTCCAAGAACCTCCGCTTCGGTACACCTTCAATATCCCAGGAAATAGAAAAATGGATAAAGAAATGGTGGTACTTGGCACAATGCAATATCACTCAGCCATGAAATCAATGTCATAAGGCTAGTTAGCAGCATGATGAGTGGATTTAGGTCCGATGATTCTAAGTGAAATAAGTCACACAGAAAAAGGCACTTATCCTAAGATATCGCTTATAGAGGGAATGTCAAAATCGCTACACTTGAACTGAATTACAAAACAGAACGGAGGCACACCTTTAGAAGACACACTATGGCTGCTTAACCGGAAAGGTGAGGTGGGGTGATGCATAAAACAAGGGTTGGAAATTAGCTCAGACACCGCTCCATAAGCCAAATATGTAATAGACAAGGCCTACTCCCTGCTCAGTGAACTGGACTCAACACCCCCTAGTCACCGCACAAGAATATATCTGACTAGTATGAATCTGAAAACCTATGTATTGATATCTCTCTGCAAGTGAATCAAGAGGGTGTAAAGCGGCATAAACACAGCAGGGAAAAGCAGCCAAACCCCATTCTAAACATACATTACTTTAAAAAACCCACAAAGCAAAGACAGTGAAAGAGAGAGAAATTCTTACAAAATCCGTTCAGGGTCTCTGATGCAACCTGGATTGACCATATCTAGACCCACAGCTGGATGAGACATAAGGCTGGACACTCTTGGGGCTGAGAGGATTGGTGAGGTTGGGTGAGCAAATGCAGATACTTTAAAGTAATACCCCGGGGTACCCACCCCATGGGTCTCAAATCTCCAGGTACAAGGGAATCTTCCTACATCAAAACATGCATGGGAAACCCAGAAGATGGTATGCCATGAGATCGGGAAAGGTTTCTAAAACGCACCTCATTTCTCCTCTCCTTGTGCTAGGGTTCACCATTCCAGCTGCTTGACTAACCATCTCCCTACTTGGAGAATCAGCACCTTTAACCTCCTGATTGTACAGGTTGCAATTTGTCCTGAGGATGAACGGGAAGACGGGGAACCAACGAGAGACTAGCCCTAGGTGTTGGGACAGGCATAGGTCACTCCATTTTCCCATCAGGAAGAAGAATGAACCACAGGCTCAGCCTGCCCCCCAGAACCAAATAGGGCCTGAAGCAATCCTGCGTTTTGCGGCCAGCTCCCAAAAAAGCGAGGAGACAAATGGAGCTCAGGGGCATTGCAATTCACAAACGTGCAGAGTTATAAATGAGAACTCTCGTCCACAAATATATTGAGGGAAGGCAACGAAGAGGATTTGAAAGCAAGGCAGATTTGCAGGAAACAGATTTCAGGAGGTAGATTCGACTCGCCTTTAAAGCACATGAAAAGCGGCAAAACGTTTACAATGATGCCCTTGGCCAAAAAGGGCGTATGCGTTTTTTCCTGAATATATTCAGGAAAAAACGCATACGCCCTTTTTGGCCAACCAAGCAAGCCGGAAGTGCAAATCAACGCTACAAAGAAGTCTCGCTTGCCCTCAGTCAAAAGGGCCATGCTGAACAAAGTGTAAAAACCAGAAAAGCAGGACAGGCCATGGAGACATGGCAGCCTTACTACGCTGATGGGCGGGATGTAAATTGCCAACAGGCACTCTGGAGAAGAGTACAGTGTGTCCTGAAACAAGTAATAAACACAGCGTAGAGAGCATAGGGCACTTCCACTCATGGGTGTATAAATGGGGAAAACTAAAAATCAACAAGACACAGGCACCCTAAAGTTTACGGCTGCTCTGTTTCCAAGAACCTCCGCTTCGGTACACCTTCAATATCCCAGGAAAGAGAAAAATGGATAAAGAAATGGTGGTACTTGGCACAATGGAATATCACTGAGCCATGAAATCAATGTCATAAGGCTAGTTAGCAGCATGATGAGTGGATTTAGGTACGATGATTCTAAGTGAAATAAGTCACACAGAAAAAGACACTTATCCTAAGATATCGCTTATAGAGGGAATGTCAAAATCGCTACACTTGAACTGAATTACAAAACAGAACAGAGACACACCTTTAGAAGACACACAATGGCTGCTTAACGGGAAAGGTGAGGTGGGGTGATGCATAAAACAAGGGTTTGAAATTAGCTCAGAGACCGCTCCATAAGCCAAATATGTAATAGACAAGGCCTACTCCCTGCTCAGTGAACTGGACTCAACACACCCTAGTCACCACACAAGAATATATCTGACTAGTAAGAATCTGAAAACCTATGTATCGATATCTCTCTGCAAGTGAATCAAGAGGGTGTAAATCGGCATCAACACAGCAGGGAAAAGCAGCCAAGCCCGATTCTAAACATAAATTACTTTAAAAAACCCACAAAACAAAGACAGTGAAAGAGAGAGAAATTCTTACAAAATCCGTTCAGGGTCTCTGATGCAACCTGGATTGACCATATCAAGACCCACAGCTGGATGAGACATAAGGCTGGACACTCTTGGGGCTGAGAGGATTGGTGAGGTTGGGTGAGCAAACGCAGATACTTTAAAGTAACACTGCGGGAAACACACCCCATGGGTATCAAATCTCCAGGTACAAGGGCATCTTCCTACATCAAAACATGCATGGGAAACCCAGAAGATGGTATGCCATGAGATCAGGAAAGGTTTCTAAAATGCACCTCATTTCTCCTCTCCTTGTGCTCGGGTTCACCATTCCAGCTGCTTGACTAACCATCTCCCTACTTGGAGAATCAGCACCTTTAACCTCCTGATTGTACAGGTTGCAATTTGTCCTGAGGATGAACGTGAAGACGGGGAACCAACGAGAGACGAGCCCTAGGTGTTGGGACAGGCACAGGTCACTCCATTTTCCCATCAGGAAGAAGAATGAACCACAGGCTCAGCCTGCCCCCCAGAACCAAAATAGGGCCTGAAGCAATCCTGCGCTTTTGCGGCCAGCTCCCAAAAAAGCAAGGAGACAAATGGAGCTCAGGGGCACTGCAATTCACAAACGTGCAGAGTTATAAATGAGAACTCTCGTCCACAAATATATTGAAGGAAGGCAACGAAGAGGATTTGAAAGCAAGGCAGATTTGCAGGAAACAGATTTCAGGAGGTAGATTCGACTCGCCTTTAAAGCACATGAAAAGCGGCAAAACGTTGACAATGATGCCCTTGGCCAAAAAGGGCGTATGCGTTTTTTCCTGAATATATTCAGGAAAAAACGCATACGCCCTTTTTGGCCAACCAAGCAAGCCGGAAGGGCAAATCAGCGCTACAAAGAAGTCTCGCTTGCCCTCGGTCAAAAGGGCCATGCTGAACAAAGTGTAAAAACCAGAAAAGCAGGACAGGCCATGGAGACATGGGAGCCTTGCTACGTTAATGGGCGGGATGTAAATTGCCAACAGGCACTCTGGAGATGAGTACGGTGTGTCCTGAAACAAGTAATAAACACAGCGTTGAGAGCATAGGGCACTTCCACTCATGGGTGTATAAATCGGGAAAACTAAAAATCAACAAGACACAGGCACCCCAAACTTTACGGCTGCTCTGTTTACAAGAACCTCCGCTTCGGTACACCTTCAATATCCCAGGAAAGAGAAAAATGGATAAAGAAATGGTGGTACTTGGCACAATGCAATATCACTCAGCCATGAAATCAATGTCATAAGGCTAGTTAGCAGCATGATGAGTGGATTTAGGTACGATGATTCTAAGTGAAATAAGTCACACAGAAAAAGACACTTATCCTAAGATATCGCTTATAGAGGGAATGTCAAAATCGCTACACTTGAACTGAATTACAAAACAGAACAGAGTCACACCTTTAGAAGACACACTATGGCTGCTTAACGGGAAAGGTGAGGTGGGGTGATGCATAAAACAAGGGTTTGAAATTAGCTCAGAGACCGCTCCATAAGCCAAATATGTAATAGACAAGGCCTACTCCCTGCTCAGTGAACTGGACTCAACACACCCTAGTCACCACACAAGAATATATCTGACTAGTAAGAATCTGAAAACCTATGTATCGATATCTCTCTGCAAGTGAATCAAGAGGGTGTAAAGCGGCATAAACACAGCAGGGAAAAGCAGCCAAACCCCATTCTAAACATACATTACTTTAAAAAACCCACAAAGCAAAGACAGTGAAAGAGAGAGAAATTCTTACAAAATCCGTTCTGGGTCTATGATGCAACCTGGATTGACCATATCTAGACCCACAGCTGGATGAGACATAAGGCTGGACACTCTTGGGGCTGAGAGGATTGGTGAGGTTGGGTGAGCAAACGCAGATACTTTAAAGTAATACCGCGGGGTACCCACCCCATGGGTCTCAAATCTCCAGGTACAAGGGAATCTTCCTACATCAAAACATGCATGGGAAACCCAGAAGATGGTATGCCGTGAGATCGGGAAAGGTTTCTAAAACGCACCTCATTTCTCCTCTCCTTCTGCTCGGGTTCACTATTCCAGCTGCTTGACTAACCATCTCCCTACTTGGAGAATCAGCACCTTTAACCTACTGTTTCGTCCAGGTTGCAATTTGTCCTGAGGATGAACGGGAAGACGGGGAACCAACGAAAGACTAGCCCTAGGTTTTGGGATAGGCACAGGTCACTCCATTTTCCCATCAGGAAGAAGAATGAACCACAGGCTCAGCCTGCCCCCCAGAACCAAAATAGGGCCTGAAGCAATCCTGCGCTTTTGCGGCCAGCTCCCAAAAAAGCGAGGAGCCAAATGGAGCTCAGGGGCACTGCAATTCACAAACGTGCAGAGTTATAAATGAGAACTCTCGTCCACAAATATATTGAGGGAAGGCAACGAAGAGGATTTGAAAGCAAGGCAGATTTGCAGGAAACAGATTTCAGGAGGTAGATTCGACTCGCCTTTAAAGCACATGAAAAGCGGCAAAACGTTGACAATGATGCCCTTGGCCAAAAAGGGCGTATGCGTTTTTTCCTGAATATATTCAGGAAAAAACGCATACGCCCTTTTTGGCCAACCAAGCAAGCCGGAAGGGCAAATCAGCGCTACAAAGAAGTCTCGCTTGCCCTCGGTCAAAAGGGCCATACTGAACAAAGTGTAAAAACCAGAAAATCAGGACAGGCCATGGAGACATGGGAGCCTTGCTACGCTGATGGGCGGGATGTAAATTGCCAACAGGCACTCTGGAGAAGAGTACGGTGTGTCCTGAAACAAGTAATAAACACAGCGTTGAGAGCATAGGGCACTTCCACTCATGGGCGTATAAATTGGGAAAACTAAAAATCAACAAGACACAGGCACCCCAAACTTTACGGCTGCTCTGTTGCCAAGAACCTCCGCTTCGGTACACCTTCAATATCCCAGGAAAGAGAAAAATGGATAAAGAAATGGTGGTACTTGGCACAATGGAATATCACTCAGCCATGAAATCAATGTCATAAGGCTAGTTAGCAGCATGATGAGTGGATTTAGGTACGATGATTCTAAGTGAAATAAGTCACACAGAAAAAGACACTTATCCTAAGATATCGCTTATAGAGGGAATGTCAAAATCGCTACACTTAAACTGAATTACAAAACAGAACAGAGTCACACCTTTAGAAGACACACTATGGCTGCTTAACGGGAAAGGTGAGGTGGGGTGATGCATAAAACAAGGGTTTGAAATTAGCTCAGAGACCGCTCCATAAGCCAAATATGTAATAGACAAGGCCTACTCCCTGCTCAGTGAACTGGACTCAACACACCCTAGTCACCACACAAGAATATATCTGACTAGTAAGAATCTGAAAACATATATATCGATATCTCTCTGCAAGTGAATCAAGAGGGTGTAAAGCGGCATCAACACAGCAGGGAAAAGCAGCCAAGCCCGATTCTAAACATAAATTTCTTTAAAAAACCCACAAAACAAAGACAGTGAAAGAGAGAGAAATTCTTACAAAATCCGTTCAGGGTCTATGATGCAACCTGGATTGACCATATCTAGACCCACAGCTGGATGAGACATAAGGCTGGACACTCTTGGGGCTGAGAGGATTGGTGAGGTTGGGTGAGCAAACGCAGATACTTTAAAGTAACACTGCGGTGAACACACCCCATGGGTCTCAAATCTCCAGGTACAAGGGAATCTTCCTACATCAAAACATGCATGGGAAACCCAGAAGATGGTATGCCATGAGATCGGGAAAGGTTTCTAAAATGCACCTCATTTCTCCTCTCCTTGTGCTCGGGTTCACCATTCCAGCTGCTTGACTAACCATCTCCCTACTTGGAGAATCAGCACCTTTAACCTCCTGATTGTACACGTTGCAATTTGTCCTGAGGATGAACGTGAAGACGGGGAACCAACGAGAGACGAGCCCTAGGTGTTGGGAGAGGCATAGGTCACTCCATTTTCCCATCAGGAAAAAGAATGAACCACAGGCTCAGCCTGCCCCCCAGAACCAAAATAGGGCCTGAAGCAATCCTGCGCTTTTGCGGCCAGCTCCCAAAAAAGCGAGGAGACAAATGGAGCTCAGGGGCACTGCAATTCACAAACGTGCAGAGTTATAAATGAGAACTCTCGTCCACAAATATATTGAAGGAAGGCAACGAAGAGGATTTGAAAGCAAGGCAGATTTGCAGGAAACAGATTTCAGGAGGTAGATTCGACTCGCCTTTAAAGCACATGAAAAGCGGCAAAACGTTGACAATGATGCCCTTGGCCAAAAAGGGCGTATGCGTTTTTTCCTGAATATATTCAGGAAAAAACGCATACGCCCTTTTTGGCCAACCAAGCAAGCCGGAAGGGCAAATCAGCGCTACAAAGAAGTCTCGCTTGCCCTCGGTCAAAAGGGCCATACTGAACAAAGTGTAAAAACCAGAAAATCAGGACAGGCCATGGAGACATGGGAGCCTTGCTACGCTGATGGGCGGGATGTAAATTGCCAACAGGCACTCTGGAGAAGAGTACGGTGTGTCCTGAAACAAGTAATAAACACAGCATTGAGAGCATAGGGCACTTCCACTCATGGGCGTATAAATTGGGAAAACTAAAAATCAACAAGACACAGGCACCCCAAACTTTACGGCTGCTCTGTTGCCAAGAACCTCCGCTTCAGTACACCTTCAATATCCCAGGAAAGAGAAAAATGGATAAAGAAATGGTGGTACTTGGCACAATGGAATATCACTGAGCCATGAAATCAATGTCATAAGGCTAGTTAGCAGCATGATGAGTGGATTTAGGTACGATGATTCTAAGTGAAATAAGTCACACAGAAAAAGACACTTATCCTAAGATATCGCTTATAGAGGGAATGTCAAAATCGCTACACTTAAACTGAATTACAAAACAGAACAGAGTCACACCTTTAGAAGACACACTATGGCTGCTTAACGGGAAAGGTGAGGTGGGGTGATGCATAAAACAAGGGTTTGAAATTAGCTCAGAGACCGCTCCATAAGCCAAATATGTAATAGACAAGGCCTACTCCCTGCTCAGTGAACTGGACTCAACACACCCTAGTCACCACACAAGAATATATCTGACTAGTAAGAATCTGAAAACATATATATCGATATCTCTCTGCAAGTGAATCAAGAGGGTGAAAAGCGGCATCAACACAGCAGGGAAAAGCAGCCAAGCCCGATTCTAAACATAAATTTCTTTAAAAAACCCACAAAACAAAGACAGTGAAAGAGAGAGAAATTCTTACAAAATCCGTTCAGGGTCTATGATGCAACCTGGATTGACCATATCTAGACCCACAGCTGGATGAGACATAAGGCTGGACACTCTTGGGGCTGACAGGATTGGTGAGGTTGGGTGAGCAAACGCAGATACTTTAAAGTAACACTGCGGGGAACACACCCCATGGGTCTCAAATCTCCAGGTACAAGGGAATCTTCCTACATCAAAACATGCATGGGAAACCCAGAAGATGGTATGCCATGAGATCGGGAAAGGTTTCTAAAATGCACCTCATTTCTCCTCTCCTTGTGCTCGGGTTCACCATTCCAGCTGCTTGACTAACCATCTCCCTACTTGGAGAATCAGCACCTTTAACCTCCTGATTGTACACGTTGCAATTTGTCCTGAGGATGAACGTGAAGACGGGGAACCAACGAGAGACGAGCCCTAGGTGTTGGGACAGGCATAGGTCACTCCATTTTCCCATCAGGAAAAAGAATGAACCACAGGCTCAGCCTGCCCCCCAGAACCAAAATAGGGCCTGAAGCAATCCTGCGCTTTTGCGGCCAGCTCCCAAAAAAGCGAGGAGACAAATGGAGCTCAGGGGCACTGCAATTCACAAACGTGCAGAGTTATAAATGAGAACTCTCGTCCACAAATATATTGAAGGAAGGCAACGAAGAGGATTTGAAAGCAAGGCAGATTTGCAGGAAACAGATTTCAGGAGGTAGATTCGACTCGCCTTTAAAGCACATGAAAAGCGGCAAAACGTTGACAATGATGCCCTTGGCCAAAAAGGGCGTATGCGTTTTTTCCTGAATATATTCAGGAAAAAACGCATACGCCCTTTTTGGCCAACCAAGCAAGCCGGAAGGGCAAATCAGCACTACAAAGAAGTCTCGCTTGCCCTCGGTCAAAAGGGCCATGCTGAACAAAGTGTAAAAACCAGAAAAGCAGGACAGGCCATGGAGACATGGGAGCCTTGCTACGCTGATGGGCGGGATGTAAATTGCCAACAGGCACTCTGGAGATGAGTACGGTGTGTCCTGAAACAAGTAATAAACACAGCGTTGAGAGCATAGGGCACTTCCACTCATGGGCGTATAAATTGGGAAAATTAAAAATCAACAAGACACAGGCACCCCAAACTTTACGGCTGCTCTGTTGCCAAGAACCTCCGCTTCGGTACACCTTCAATATCCCAGGAAAGAGAAAAATGGATAAAGAAATGGTGGTACTTGGCACAATGGAATATCACTCAGCCATGAAATCAATGTCATAAGGCTAGTTAGCAGCATGATGTGTCGATTTAGCGACGATGATTCTAAGTGAATTAAGTCACACAGAAAAAGGCACTTATCCTAAGATATCGCTTATAGAGGGAATGTCAAAATCGCTACACTTGAACTGAATTACAAAACAGAACAGAGGCACACCTTTAGAAGACACACTATGGCTGCTTAACCGGAAAGGTGAGGTGGGGTGATGCATAAAACAAGGGTTTGAAATTAGCTCAGACACCGCTCCATAAGCCAAATATGTAATAGACAAGGCCTACTCCCTGCTCAGTGAACTGGACTCAACACCCCCTAGTCACCGCACAAGAATATATCTGACTAGTAAGAATCTGAAAACCTATGTATTGATATCTCACTGCAAGTGAATCAAGAGGGTGTAAAGCGGCATAAACACAGCAGGGAAAAGCAGCCAAACCCCATTCTAAACATACATTACTTTAAAAAACCCACAAAGCAAAGACAGTGAAAGAGAGAGAAATTCTTACAAAATCCGTTCAGGGTCTCTGATGCAACCTGGATTGACCATATCTAGACCCACAGCTGGATGAGACATAAGGCTGGACACTCTTGGGGCTGAGAGGATTGGTGAGGTTGGGTGAGCAAATGCAGATACTTTAAAGTAATACCGTGGGGTACCCACCCCATGGGTCTCAAATCTCCAGGTACAAGGGAATCTTCCTACATCAAAACATGCATGGGAAACCCAGAAGATGGTATGCCATGATATCGGGAATGGTTTCTAAAACGCACCTCATTTCTCCTCTCCTTGTGCTCGGGTTCGCCATTCCAGCCGCTTGACTAACCATCTCCCTACTTGGAGAATCAGCACCTTTAACCTCCTGTTTCGTCCAGGTTGCAATTTGTCCTGAGGATGAACGGGAAGACGGGGAACCAACGAGAGACTAGCCCTAGGTGTTGGGACAGGCACAGGTCACTCCATTTTCCCATCAGGAAGAAGAATGAACCACAGGCTCAGCCTGCCCCCCAGAACCAAAATAGGGCCTGAAGCAATCCTGCGCTTTTGCGGCCAGCTCCCAAAAAAGCGAGGAGACAAATGGAGCTCAGGGGCACTGCAATTCACAAACGTGCAGAGTTATAAATGAGAACTCTCGTCCACAGATATATTGAGGGAAGGCAACGAAGAGGATTTGAAAGCAAGGCAGATTTGCAGGAAACAGATTTCAGGAGGTAGATTCGACTCGCCTTTAAAGCACATGAAAAGCGGCAAAACGTTGACAATGATGCCCTTGGCCAAAAAGGGCGTATGCGTTTTTTCCTGAATATATTCAGGAAAAAACGCATACGCCCTTTTTGGCCAACCAAGCAAGCCGGAAGGGCAAATCAGCGCTACAAAGAAGTCTCGCTTGCCCTCGGTCAAAAGGGCCATGCTGAACAAAGTGTAAAAACCAGAAAAGCAGGACAGGCCATGGAGACATGGGAGCCTTGCAACGCTAATGGGCGGGATGTAAATTGCCAACAGGCACTCTGGAGATGAGTACGGTGTGTCCTGAAACAAGTAATAAACACAGCGTTGAGAGCATAGGGCACTTCCACTCATGGGCGTATAAATTGGGAAAACTAAAAATCAACAAGACACAGGCACCCCAAACTTTACGGCTGCTCTGTTTACAAGAACCTCCGCTTCGGTACACCTTCAATATCCCAGGAAATAGAAAAATGGATAAAGAAATGGTGGTACTTGGCACAATGCAATATCACTCAGCCATGAAATCAATGTCATAAGGCTAGTTAGCAGCATGATGAGTGGATTTAGGTACGATGATTCTAAGTGAAATAAGTCACACAGAAAAAGGCACTTATCCTAAGATATCGCTTATAGAGGGAATGTCAAAATCGCTACACTTGAACTGAATTACAAAACAGAACAGAGGCACACCTTTAGAAGACACACTATGGCTGCTTAACGGGAAAGGTGAGGTGGGGTGATGCATAAAACAAGGGTTGCAAATTAGCTCAGAGACCTCTCCATAAGCCAAATATGTAATAGACAAGGCCTATTCCCTGCTCAGTGAACTGGACTCAACACACCCTAGTCACCACACAAGAATATATCTGACTAGTAAGAATCTGAAAACCTATGTATCGATATCTCTCTGCAAGTGAATCAAGAGGGTGTAAAGCGGCATCAACACAGCAGGGAAAAGCAGCCAAGCCCGATTCTAAACATAAATTACTTTAAAAAACCCACAAAACAAAGACAGTGAAAGAGAGAGAAATTCTTACAAAATCCGTTCAGGGTCTATGATGCAACCTGGATTGACCATATCTAGACCCACAGCTGGATGAGACATAAGGCTGGACACTCTTGGGGCTGAGAGGATTGGTGAGGTTGGGTGAGCAAATGCAGATACTTTAAAGTAACACTGCGGGGAACACACCCCATGGGTCTCAAATCTCCAGGTACAAGGGCATCTTCCTACATCAAAACATGCATGGGAAACCCAGAAGATGGTATGCCATGAGATCGGGAAAGGTTTCTAAACTGCACCTCATTTCTCCTCTCCTTGTGCTAGGGTTCACCATTCCAGCTGCTTGACTAACCATCTCCCTACTTGGAGAATCAGCACCTTTAACCTCCTGATTGTACAGGTTGCAATTTGTCCTGAGGATGAACGGGAAGACGCGGAACCAACGAGAGACGAGCCCTAGGTGTTGGGACAGGCATAGGTCACTCCATTTTCTCATCAGGAAGAAGAATGAACCACAGGCTCAGCCTGCCCCCCAGAACCAAAATAGGGCCTGAAGCAATCCTGCGCTTTTGCGGCCAGCTCCCAAAAAAGCGAGGAGACAAATGGAGCTCAGGGGCACTGCAATTCACAAACGTGCAGAGTTATAAATGAGAACTCTCGTCCACAAATATATTGAGGGAAGGCAACGAAGAGGATTTGAAAGCAAGGCAGATTTGCAGGAAACAGATTTCAGGAGGTAGATTCGACTCGCCTTTAAAGCACATGAAAAGCGGCAAAACGTTGACAATGATGCCCTTGGCCAAAAAGGGCGTATGCGTTTTTTCCTGAATATATTCAGGAAAAAACGCATACGCCCTTTTTGGCCAACCAAGCAAGCCGGAAGGGCAAATCAGCGCTACAAAGAAGTCTCGCTTGCCCTCGGTCAAAAGGGCCATGCTGAACAAAGTGTAAAAACCAGAAAAGCAGGACAGGCCATGGAGACATGGGAGCCTTGCTACGCTGATGGGCGGGATGTAAATTGCCAACAGGCACTCTGGAGAAGAGTACGGTGTGTCCTGAAACAAGTAATAAACACAGCGTAGAGAGCATAGGGCACTTCCACTCATGGGCGTAGAAATTGGGAAAACTAAAAGTCAACAAGACACAGGCACCCTAAAGTTTACGGCTGCTCTGTTTCCAAGAACCTCCACTTCGGTACACCTTCAATATCCCAGGAAAGAGAAAAATGGATAAAGAAATGGTGGTACTTGGCACAGTGGAATATCACTCAGCCATGAAATCAATGTCATAAGGCTAGTTAGCAGCATGATGAGTGGATTTAGATACGATGATTCTAAGTGAAATAAGTCACACAGAAAAAGACACTTATCCTAAGATATCGCTTATAGAGGGAATGTCAAAATCGCTACACTTGAACTGAATTACAAAACAGAACAGAGTCACACCTTTAGAAGACACACTATGGCTGCTTAACGGGAAAGGTGAGGTGGGGTGATGCATAAAACAAGGGTTTCAAATTAGCTCAGAGACCGCTCCATAAGCAAAATATGTAATAGACAAGGCCTACTCCCTGCTCAGTGAACTGGACTCAACACACCCTAGTCAACACACAAGAATATATCTGACTAGTAAGAATCTGAAAACCTATGTATCGATATCTCTCTGCAAGTGAATCAAGAGGGTGTAAAGCGGCATCAACACAGCAGGGAAAAGCAGCCAAGCCCGATTCTAAACATAAATTACTTTAAAAAACCCACAAAACAAAGACAGTGAAAGAGAGAAATTCCTACAAAATCCGTTCAGGGTCTATGATGCAACCTGGATTGACCATATCAAGACCCACAGCTGGATGAGACATAAGGCTGGACACTCTTGGGGCTGAGAGGATTGGTGAGGTTGGGTGAGCAAATGCAGATACTTTAAAGTAATACCGCGGGGTACCCACCCCATGGGTCTGAAATCTCCAGGTACAAGGGCATCTTCCTACATCAAAACATGCATGGGAAACCCAGAAGATGGTATGCCGTGAGATCGGGAAAGGTTTCTAAAACGCACCTCATTTCTCCTCTCCTTGTGCTCGGGTTCGCCATTCCAGCCGCTTGACTAACCATCTCCCTACTTGGAGAATCAGCACCTTTAACCTACTGTTTCGTCCAGGTTGCAATTTGTCCTGAGGATGAACGGGAAGACGGGGAACCAACGAAAGACTAGCCCTAGGTGTTGGGACAGGCACAGGTCACTCCATTTTCCCATCAGGAAAAAGAATGAACCACAGGCTCAGCCTGCCCCCCAGAACCAAAATAGGGCCTGAAGCAATCCTGCGCTTTTGCGGCCAGCTCCCAAAAAAGCGAGGAGACAAATGGAGCTCAGGGGCACTGCAATTCACAAACGTGCAGAGTTATAAATGAGAACTCTCGTCCACAAATATATTGAAGGAAGGCAACGAAGAGGATTTGAAAGCAAGGCAGATTTGCAGGAAACAGATTTCAGGAGGTAGATTCGACTCGCCTTTAAAGCACATGAAAAGCGGCAAAACGTTGACAATGATGCCCTTGGCCAAAAAGGGCGTATGCGTTTTTTCCTGAATATATTCAGGAAAAAACGCATACGCCCTTTTTGGCCAACCAAGCAAGCCGGAAGGGCAAATCAGCACTACAAAGAAGTCGCGCTTGCCCTCGGTCAAAAGGGCCATGCTGAACAAAGTGTAAAAACCAGAAAAGCAGGACAGGCCATGGAGACATGGGAGCCTTGCTACGCTGATGGGCGGGATGTAAATTGCCAACAGGCACTCTGGAGATGAGTACGGTGTGTCCTGAAACAAGTAATAAACACAGCATTGAGAGCATAGGGCACTTCCACTCATGGGCGTATAAATTGGGAAAATTAAAAATCAACAAGACACAGGCACCCCAAACTTTACGGCTGCTCTGTTGCCAAGAACCTCCGCTTCGGTACACCTTCAATATCCCAGGAAAGAGAAAAATGGATAAAGAAATGGTGGTACTTGGCACAATGGAATATCACTCAGCCATGAAATCAATGTCATAAGGCTAGTTAGCAGCATGATGTGTCGATTTAGCGACGATGATTCTAAGTGAATTAAGTCACACAGAAAAAGGCACTTATCCTAAGATATCGCTTATAGAGGGAATGTCAAAATCGCTACACTTGAACTGAATTACAAAACAGAACAGAGGCACACCTTTAGAAGACACACTATGGCTGCTTAACCGGAAAGGTGAGGTGGGGTGATGCATAAAACAAGGGTTTGAAATTAGCTCAGACACCGCTCCATAAGCCAAATATGTAATAGACAAGGCCTACTCCCTGCTCAGTGAACTGGACTCAACACCCCCTAGTCACCGCACAAGAATATATCTGACTAGTAAGAATCTGAAAACCTATGTATTGATATCTCACTGCAAGTGAATCAAGAGGGTGTAAAGCGGCATAAACACAGCAGGGAAAAGCAGCCAAACCCCATTCTAAACATACATTACTTTAAAAAACCCACAAAGCCAAGACAGTGAAAGAGAGAGAAATTCTTACAAAATCCGTTCAGGGTCTCTGATGCAACCTGGATTGACCATATCTAGACCCACAGCTGGATGAGACATAAGGCTGGACACTCTTGGGGCTGAGAGGATTGGTGAGGTTGGGTGAGCAAATGCAGATACTTTAAAGTAATACCGCGGGGTACCCACCCCATGGGTCTCAAATCTCCAGGTACAAGGGAATCTTCCTACATCAAAACATGCATGGGAAACCCAGAAGATGGTATGCCATGATATCGGGAATGGTTTCTAAAACGCACCTCATTTCTCCTCTCCTTGTGCTCGGGTTCGCCATTCCAGCCGCTTGACTAACCATCTCCCTACTTGGAGAATCAGCACCTTTAACCTCCTGTTTCGTCCAGGTTGCAATTTGTCCTGAGGATGAACGGGAAGACGGGGAACCAACGAGAGACTAGCCCTAGGTGTTGGGACAGGCACAGGTCACTCCATTTTCCCATCAGGAAGAAGAATGAACCACAGGCTCAGCCTGCCCCCCAGAACCAAAATAGGGCCTGAAGCAATCCTGCGCTTTTGCGGCCAGCTCCCAAAAAAGCGAGGAGACAAATGGAGCTCAGGGGCACTGCAATTCACAAACGTGCAGAGTTATAAATGAGAACTCTCGTCCACAGATATATTGAGGGAAGGCAACGAAGAGGATTTGAAAGCAAGGCAGATTTGCAGGAAACAGATTTCAGGAGGTAGATTCGACTCGCCTTTAAAGCACATGAAAAGCGGCAAAACGTTGACAATGATGCCCTTGGCCAAAAAGGGCGTATGCGTTTTTTCCTGAATATATTCAGGAAAAAACGCATACGCCCTTTTTGGCCAACCAAGCAAGCCGGAAGGGCAAATCAGCGCTACAAAGAAGTCTCGCTTGCCCTCGGTCAAAAGGGCCATGCTGAACAAAGTGTAAAAACCAGAAAAGCAGGACAGGCCATGGAGACATGGGAGCCTTGCTACGCTGATGGGCGGGATGTAAATTGCCAACAGGCACTCTGGAGAAGAGTACGGTGTGTCCTGAAACAAGTAATAAACACAGCGTAGAGAGCATAGGGCACTTCCACTCATGGGCGTAGAAATTGGGAAAACTAAAAGTCAACAAGACACAGGCACCCTAAAGTTTACGGCTGCTCTGTTTCCAAGAACCTCCACTTCGGTACACCTTCAATATCCCAGGAAAGAGAAAAATGGATAAAGAAATGGTGGTACTTGGCACAGTGGAATATCACTCAGCCATGAAATCAATGTCATAAGGCTAGTTAGCAGCATGATGAGTGGATTTAGATACGATGATTCTAAGTGAAATAAGTCACACAGAAAAAGACACTTATCCTAAGATATCGCTTATAGAGGGAATGTCAAAATCGCTACACTTAAACTGAATTACAAAACAGAACAGAGTCACACCTTTAGAAGACACACTATGGCTGCTTAACGGGAAAGGTGAGGTGGGGTGATGCATAAAACAAGGGTTTGAAATTAGCTCAGAGACCGCTCCATAAGCCAAATATGTAATAGACAAGGCCTACTCCCTGCTCAGTGAACTGGACTCAACACACCCTAGTCACCACACAAGAATATATCTGACTAGTAAGAATCTGAAAACATATATATCGATATCTCTCTGCAAGTGAATCAAGAGGGTGAAAAGCGGCATCAACACAGCAGGGAAAAGCAGCCAAGCCCGATTCTAAACATAAATTTCTTTAAAAAACCCACAAAACAAAGACAGTGAAAGAGAGAGAAATTCTTACAAAATCCGTTCAGGGTCTATGATGCAACCTGGATTGACCATATCTAGACCCACAGCTGGATGAGACATAAGGCTGGACACTCTTGGGGCTGACAGGATTGGTGAGGTTGGGTGAGCAAACGCAGATACTTTAAAGTAACACTGCGGGGAACACACCCCATGGGTCTCAAATCTCCAGGTACAAGGGAATCTTCCTACATCAAAACATGCATGGGAAACCCAGAAGATGGTATGCCATGAGATCGGGAAAGGTTTCTAAAATGCACCTCATTTCTCCTCTCCTTGTGCTCGGGTTCACCATTCCAGCTGCTTGACTAACCATCTCCCTACTTGGAGAATCAGCACCTTTAACCTCCTGATTGTACACGTTGCAATTTGTCCTGAGGATGAACGTGAAGACGGGGAACCAACGAGAGACGAGCCCTAGGTGTTGGGACAGGCATAGGTCACTCCATTTTCCCATCAGGAAAAAGAATGAACCACAGGCTCAGCCTGCCCCCCAGAACCAAAATAGGGCCTGAAGCAATCCTGCGCTTTTGCGGCCAGCTCCCAAAAAAGCGAGGAGACAAATGGAGCTCAGGGGCACTGCAATTCACAAACGTGCAGAGTTATAAATGAGAACTCTCGTCCACAAATATATTGAAGGAAGGCAACGAAGAGGATTTGAAAGCAAGGCAGATTTGCAGGAAACAGATTTCAGGAGGTAGATTCGACTCGCCTTTAAAGCACATGAAAAGCGGCAAAACGTTGACAATGATGCCCTTGGCCAAAAAGGGCGTATGCGTTTTTTCCTGAATATATTCAGGAAAAAACGCATACGCCCTTTTTGGCCAACCAAGCAAGCCGGAAGGGCAAATCAGCACTACAAAGAAGTCTCGCTTGCCCTCGGTCAAAAGGGCCATGCTGAACAAAGTGTAAAAACCAGAAAAGCAGGACAGGCCATGGAGACATGGGAGCCTTGCTACGCTGATGGGCGGGATGTAAATTGCCAACAGGCACTCTGGAGATGAGTACGGTGTGTCCTGAAACAAGTAATAAACACAGCGTTGAGAGCATAGGGCACTTCCACTCATGGGCGTATAAATTGGGAAAATTAAAAATCAACAAGACACAGGCACCCCAAACTTTACGGCTGCTCTGTTGCCAAGAACCTCCGCTTCGGTACACCTTCAATATCCCAGGAAAGAGAAAAATGGATAAAGAAATGGTGGTACTTGGCACAATGGAATATCACTCAGCCATGAAATCAATGTCATAAGGCTAGTTAGCAGCATGATGTGTCGATTTAGCGACGATGATTCTAAGTGAATTAAGTCACACAGAAAAAGGCACTTATCCTAAGATATCGCTTATAGAGGGAATGTCAAAATCGCTACACTTGAACTGAATTACAAAACAGAACAGAGGCACACCTTTAGAAGACACACTATGGCTGCTTAACCGGAAAGGTGAGGTGGGGTGATGCATAAAACAAGGGTTTGAAATTAGCTCAGACACCGCTCCATAAGCCAAATATGTAATAGACAAGGCCTACTCCCTGCTCAGTGAACTGGACTCAACACCCCCTAGTCACCGCACAAGAATATATCTGACTAGTAAGAATCTGAAAACCTATGTATTGATATCTCACTGCAAGTGAATCAAGAGGGTGTAAAGCGGCATAAACACAGCAGGGAAAAGCAGCCAAACCCCATTCTAAACATACATTACTTTAAAAAACCCACAAAGCAAAGACAGTGAAAGAGAGAGAAATTCTTACAAAATCCGTTCAGGGTCTCTGATGCAACCTGGATTGACCATATCTAGACCCACAGCTGGATGAGACATAAGGCTGGACACTCTTGGGGCTGAGAGGATTGGTGAGGTTGGGTGAGCAAATGCAGATACTTTAAAGTAATACCGCGGGGTACCCACCCCATGGGTCTCAAATCTCCAGGTACAAGGGAATCTTCCTACATCAAAACATGCATGGGAAACCCAGAAGATGGTATGCCATGATATCGGGAATGGTTTCTAAAACGCACCTCATTTCTCCTCTCCTTGTGCTCGGGTTCGCCATTCCAGCCGCTTGACTAACCATCTCCCTACTTGGAGAATCAGCACCTTTAACCTCCTGTTTCGTCCAGGTTGCAATTTGTCCTGAGGATGAACGGGAAGACGGGGAACCAACGAGAGACTAGCCCTAGGTGTTGGGACAGGCACAGGTCACTCCATTTTCCCATCAGGAAGAAGAATGAACCACAGGCTCAGCCTGCCCCCCAGAACCAAAATAGGGCCTGAAGCAATCCTGCGCTTTTGCGGCCAGCTCCCAAAAAAGCGAGGAGACAAATGGAGCTCAGGGGCACTGCAATTCACAAACGTGCAGAGTTATAAATGAGAACTCTCGTCCACAGATATATTGAGGGAAGGCAACGAAGAGGATTTGAAAGCAAGGCAGATTTGCAGGAAACAGATTTCAGGAGGTAGATTCGACTCGCCTTTAAAGCACATGAAAAGCGGCAAAACGTTGACAATGATGCCCTTGGCCAAAAAGGGCGTATGCGTTTTTTCCTGAATATATTCAGGAAAAAACGCATACGCCCTTTTTGGCCAACCAAGCAAGCCGGAAGGGCAAATCAGCGCTACAAAGAAGTCTCGCTTGCCCTCGGTCAAAAGGGCCATGCTGAACAAAGTGTAAAAACCAGAAAAGCAGGACAGGCCATGGAGACATGGGAGCCTTGCTACGCTAATGGGCGGGATGTAAATTGCCAACAGGCACTCTGGAGATGAGTACGGTGTGTCCTGAAACAAGTAATAAACACAGCGTTGAGAGCATAGGGCACTTCCACTCATGGGCGTATAAATTGGGAAAACTAAAAATCAACAAGACACAGGCACCCCAAACTTTACGGCTGCTCTGTTTACAAGAACCTCCGCTTCGGTACACCTTCAATATCCCAGGAAATAGAAAAATGGATAAAGAAATGGTGGTACTTGGCACAATGCAATATCACTCAGCCATGAAATCAATGTCATAAGGCTAGTTAGCAGCATGATGAGTGGATTTAGGTACGATGATTCTAAGTGAAATAAGTCACACAGAAAAAGGCACTTATCCTAAGATATCGCTTATAGAGGGAATGTCAAAATCGCTACACTTGAACTGAATTACAAAACAGAACAGAGGCACACCTTTAGAAGACACACTATGGCTGCTTAACGGGAAAGGTGAGGTGGGGTGATGCATAAAACAAGGGTTGCAAATTAGCTCAGAGACCTCTCCATAAGCCAAATATGTAATAGACAAGGCCTATTCCCTGCTCAGTGAACTGGACTCAACACACCCTAGTCACCACACAAGAATATATCTGACTAGTAAGAATCTGAAAACCTATGTATCGATATCTCTCTGCAAGTGAATCAAGAGGGTGTAAAGCGGCATCAACACAGCAGGGAAAAGCAGCCAAGCCCGATTCTAAACATAAATTACTTTAAAAAACCCACAAAACAAAGACAGTGAAAGAGAGAGAAATTCTTACAAAATCCGTTCAGGGTCTATGATGCAACCTGGATTGACCATATCTAGACCCACAGCTGGATGAGACATAAGGCTGGACACTCTTGGGGCTGAGAGGATTGGTGAGGTTGGGTGAGCAAATGCAGATACTTTAAAGTAACACTGCGGGGAACACACCCCATGGGTCTCAAATCTCCAGGTACAAGGGCATCTTCCTACATCAAAACATGCATGGGAAACCCAGAAGATGGTATGCCATGAGATCGGGAAAGGTTTCTAAACTGCACCTCATTTCTCCTCTCCTTGTGCTAGGGTTCACCATTCCAGCTGCTTGACTAACCATCTCCCTACTTGGAGAATCAGCACCTTTAACCTCCTGATTGTACAGGTTGCAATTTGTCCTGAGGATGAACGGGAAGACGCGGAACCAACGAGAGACGAGCCCTAGGTGTTGGGACAGGCATAGGTCACTCCATTTTCTCATCAGGAAGAAGAATGAACCACAGGCTCAGCCTGCCCCCCAGAACCAAAATAGGGCCTGAAGCAATCCTGCGCTTTTGCGGCCAGCTCCCAAAAAAGCGAGGAGACAAATGGAGCTCAGGGGCACTGCAATTCACAAACGTGCAGAGTTATAAATGAGAACTCTCGTCCACAAATATATTGAGGGAAGGCAACGAAGAGGATTTGAAAGCAAGGCAGATTTGCAGGAAACAGATTTCAGGAGGTAGATTCGACTCGCCTTTAAAGCACATGAAAAGCGGCAAAACGTTGACAATGATGCCCTTGGCCAAAAAGGGCGTATGCGTTTTTTCCTGAATATATTCAGGAAAAAACGCATACGCCCTTTTTGGCCAACCAAGCAAGCCGGAAGGGCAAATCAGCGCTACAAAGAAGTCTCGCTTGCCCTCGGTCAAAAGGGCCATGCTGAACAAAGTGTAAAAACCAGAAAAGCAGGACAGGCCATGGAGACATGGGAGCCTTGCTACGCTGATGGGCGGGATGTAAATTGCCAACAGGCACTCTGGAGAAGAGTACGGTGTGTCCTGAAACAAGTAATAAACACAGCGTAGAGAGCATAGGGCACTTCCACTCATGGGCGTAGAAATTGGGAAAACTAAAAGTCAACAAGACACAGGCACCCTAAAGTTTACGGCTGCTCTGTTTCCAAGAACCTCCACTTCGGTACACCTTCAATATCCCAGGAAAGAGAAAAATGGATAAAGAAATGGTGGTACTTGGCACAGTGGAATATCACTCAGCCATGAAATCAATGTCATAAGGCTAGTTAGCAGCATGATGAGTGGATTTAGATACGATGATTCTAAGTGAAATAAGTCACACAGAAAAAGACACTTATCCTAAGATATCGCTTATAGAGGGAATGTCAAAATCGCTACACTTGAACTGAATTACAAAACAGAACAGAGTCACACCTTTAGAAGACACACTATGGCTGCTTAACGGGAAAGGTGAGGTGGGGTGATGCATAAAACAAGGGTTTCAAATTAGCTCAGAGACCGCTCCATAAGCAAAATATGTAATAGACAAGGCCTACTCCCTGCTCAGTGAACTGGACTCAACACACCCTAGTCAACACACAAGAATATATCTGACTAGTAAGAATCTGAAAACCTATGTATCGATATCTCTCTGCAAGTGAATCAAGAGGGTGTAAAGCGGCATCAACACAGCAGGGAAAAGCAGCCAAGCCCGATTCTAAACATAAATTACTTTAAAAAACCCACAAAACAAAGACAGTGAAAGAGAGAAATTCCTACAAAATCCGTTCAGGGTCTATGATGCAACCTGGATTGACCATATCAAGACCCACAGCTGGATGAGACATAAGGCTGGACACTCTTGGGGCTGAGAGGATTGGTGAGGTTGGGTGAGCAAATGCAGATACTTTAAAGTAATACCGCGGGGTACCCACCCCATGGGTCTGAAATCTCCAGGTACAAGGGCATCTTCCTACATCAAAACATGCATGGGAAACCCAGAAGATGGTATGCCGTGAGATCGGGAAAGGTTTCTAAAACGCACCTCATTTCTCCTCTCCTTGTGCTCGGGTTCGCCATTCCAGCCGCTTGACTAACCATCTCCCTACTTGGAGAATCAGCACCTTTAACCTACTGTTTCGTCCAGGTTGCAATTTGTCCTGAGGATGAACGGGAAGACGGGGAACCAACGAAAGACTAGCCCTAGGTGTTGGGACAGGCACAGGTCACTCCATTTTCCCATCAGGAAGAAGAATGAACCACAGGCTCAGCCTGCCCCCCAGAACCAAAATAGGGCCTGAAGCAATCCTGCGCTTTTGCGGCCAGCTCCCAAAAAAGCGAGGAGACAAATGGAGCTCAGGGGCACTGCAATTCACAAACGTGCAGAGTTATAAATGAGAACTCTCGTCCACAAATATATTGAGGGAAGGCAACGAAGAGGATTTGAAAGCAAGGCAGATTTGCAGGAAACAGATTTCAGGAGGTAGATTCGACTCGCCTTTAAAGCACATGAAAAGCGGCAAAACGTTGACAATGATGCCCTTGGCCAAAAAGGGCGTATGCGTTTTTTCCTGAATATATTCAGGAAAAAACGCATACGCCCTTTTTGGCCAACCAAGCAAGCCGGAAGGGCAAATCAGCGCTACAAAGAAGTCTCGCTTGCCCTCGGTCAAAAGGGCCATGCTGAACAAAGTGTAAAAACCAGAAAAGCAGGACAGGCCATGGAGACATGGAAGCCTTGCTACGCTGATGGGCGGGATGTAAATTGCCAACAGGCACTCTGGAGAAGAGTACGGTGTGTCCTGAAACAAGTAATAAACACAGCGTTGAGAGCATAGGGCACTTCCACTCATGGGCGTATAAATTGGGAAAACTAAAAATCAACAAGACACAGGCACCCCAAACTTTACGGCTGCTCTGTTTAGAAGAACCTCCGCTTCGGTACACCTTCAATATCCCAGGAAATAGAAAAATGGATAAAGAAATGGTGGTACTTGGCACAATGCAATATCACTCAGCCATGAAATCAATGTCATAAGGCTAGTTAGCAGCATGATGAGTGGATTTAGGTACGATGATTCTAAGTGAAATAAGTCACACAGAAAAAGGCACTTATCCTAAGATATCGCTTATAGAGGGAATGTCAAAATCGCTACACTTGAACTGAATTACAAAACAGAACAGAGGCACACCTTTAGAAGACACACTATGGCTGCTTAACCGGAAAGTTGAGGTGGGGTGATGCATAAAACAAGGGTTTCAAATTAGCTCAGAGACCTCTCCATAAGCCAAATATGTAATAGACAAGGCCTATTCCCTGCTCAGTGAACTGGACTCAACACACCCTAGTCACCACACAAGAATATATCTGACTAGTAAGAATCTGAAAACCTATGTATCGATATCTCTCTGCAAGTGAATCAAGAGGGTGTAAAGCGGCATCAACACAGCAGGGAAAAGCAGCCAAGCCCGATTCTAAACATAAATTACTTTAAAAAACCCACAAAACAAAGACAGTGAAAGACAGAGAAATTCTTACAAAATCCGTTCAGGGTCTATGATGCAACCTGGATTGACCATATCTAGACCCACAGCTGGATGAGACATAAGGCTGGACACTCTTGGGGCTGAGAGGATTGGTGAGGTTGGGTGAGCAAATGCAGATACTTTAAAGTAACACTGCGGGGAACACACCCCATGGGTCTCAAATCTCCAGGTACAAGGGCATCTTCCTACATCAAAACATGCATGGGAAACCCAGAAGATGGTATGCCATGAGATCGGGAAAGGTTTCTAAACTGCACCTCATTTCTCCTCTCCTTGTGCTAGGGTTCACCATTCCAGCTGCTTGACTAACCATCTCCCTACTTGGAGAATCAGCACCTTTAACCTCCTGATTGTACAGGTTGCAATTTGTCCTGAGGATGAACGGGAAGACGCGGAACCAACGAGAGACGAGCCCTAGGTGTTGGGACAGGCATAGGTCACTCCATTTTCTCATCAGGAAGAAGAATGAACCACAGGCTCAGCCTGCCCCCCAGAACCAAAATAGGGCCTGAAGCAATCCTGCGCTTTTGCGGCCAGCTCCCAAAAAAGCGAGGAGACAAATGGAGCTCAGGGGCACTGCAATTCACAAACGTGCAGAGTTATAAATGAGAACTCTCGTCCACAAATATATTGAGGGAAGGCAACGAAGAGGATTTGAAAGCAAGGCAGATTTGCAGGAAACAGATTTCAGGAGGTAGATTCGACTCGCCTTTAAAGCACATGAAAAGCGGCAAAACGTTGACAATGATGCCCTTGGCCAAAAAGGGCGTATGCGTTTTTTCCTGAATATATTCAGGAAAAAACGCATACGCCCTTTTTGGCCAACCAAGCAAGCCGGAAGGGCAAATCAGCGCTACAAAGAAGTCTCGCTTGCCCTCGGTCAAAAGGGCCATGCTGAACAAAGTGTAAAAACCAGAAAAGCAGGACAGGCCATGGAGACATGGGAGCCTTGCTACGCTGATGGGCGGGATGTAAATTGCCAACAGGCACTCTGGAGAAGAGTACGGTGTGTCCTGAAACAAGTAATAAACACAGCGTAGAGAGCATAGGGCACTTCCACTCATGGGCGTATAAATTGGGAAAACTAAAAGTCAACAAGACACAGGCACCCTAAAGTTTACAGCTGCTCTGTTTCCAAGAACCTCCACTTCGGTACACCTTCAATATCCCAGGAAAGAGAAAAATGGATAAAGAAATGGTGGTACTTGGCACAGTGGAATATCACTCAGCCATGAAATCAATGTCATAAGGCTAGTTAGCAGCATGATGAGTGGATTTAGATACGATGATTCTAAGTGAAATAAGTCACACAGAAAAAGACACTTATCCTAAGATATCGCTTATAGAGGGAATGTCAAAATCGCTACACTTGAACTGAATTACAAAACAGAACAGAGTCACACCGTTAGAAGACACACTATGGCTGCTTAACGGGAAAGGTGAGGTGGGGTGATGCATAAAACAAGGGTTTCAAATTAGCTCAGAGACCGCTCCATAAGGAAAATATGTAATAGACAAGGCCTACTCCCTGCTCAGTGAACTGGACTCAACACACCCTAGTCAACACACAAGAATATATCTGACTAGTAAGAATCTGAAAACCTATGTATCGATATCTCTCTGCAAGTGAATCAAGAGGGTGTAAAGCGGCATCAACACAGCAGGGAAAAGCAGCCAAGCCCGATTCTAAACATAAATTACTTTAAAAAACCCACAAAACAAAGACAGTGAAAGAGAGAAATTCTTACAAAATCCGTTCAGGGTCTATGATGCAACCTGGATTGACCATATCAAGACCCACAGCTGGATGAGACATAAGGCTGGACACTCTTGGGGCTGAGAGGATTGGTGAGGTTGGGTGAGCAAATGCAGATACTTTAAAGTAATACCGCGGGGTACCCACCCCATGGGTCTCAAATCTCCAGGTACAAGGGCATCTTCCTACATCAAAACATGCATGGGAAACCCAGAAGATGGTATGCCGTGAGATCGGGAAAGGTTTCTAAAACGCACCTCATTTCTCCTCTCCTTGTGCTCGGGTTCGCCATTCCAGCCGCTTGACTAACCATCTCCCTACTTGGAGAATCAGCACCTTTAACCTACTGTTTCGTCCAGGTTGCAATTTGTCCTGAGGATGAACGGGAAGACGGGGAACCAACGAAAGACTAGCCCTAGGTGTTGGGACAGGCACAGGTCACTCCATTTTCCCATCAGGAAGAAGAATGAACCACAGGCTCAGCCTGCCCCCCAGAACCAAAATAGGGCCTGAAGCAATCCTGCGCTTTTGCGGCCAGCTCCCAAAAAAGCGAGGAGACAAATGGAGCTCAGGGGCACTGCAATTCACAAACGTGCAGAGTTATAAATGAGAACTCTCGTCCACAAATATATTGAGGGAAGGCAACGAAGAGGATTTGAAAGCAAGGCAGATTTGCAGGAAACAGATTTCAGGAGGTAGATTCGACTCGCCTTTAAAGCACATGAAAAGCGGCAAAACGTTGACAATGATGCCCTTGGCCAAAAAGGGCGTATGCGTTTTTTCCTGAATATATTCAGGAAAAAACGCATACGCCCTTTTTGGCCAACCAAGCAAGCCGGAAGGGCAAATCAGCGCTACAAAGAAGTCTCGCTTGCCCTCGGTCAAAAGGGCCATGCTGAACAAAGTGTAAAAACCAGAAAAGCAGGACAGGCCATGGAGACATGGAAGCCTTGCTACGCTGATGGGCGGGATGTAAATTGCCAACAGGCACTCTGGAGAAGAGTACGGTGTGTCCTGAAACAAGTAATAAACACAGCGTTGAGAGCATAGGGCACTTCCACTCATGGGCGTATAAATTGGGAAAACTAAAAATCAACAAGACACAGGCACCCCAAACTTTACGGCTGCTCTGTTTCCAAGAACCTCCGCTTCGGTACACCTTCAATATCCCAGGAAATAGAAAAATGGATAAAGAAATGGTGGTACTTGGCACAATGCAATATCACTCAGCCATGAAATCAATGTCATAAGGCTAGTTAGCAGCATGATGAGTGGATTTAGGTACGATGATTCTAAGTGAAATAAGTCACACAGAAAAAGGCACTTATCCTAAGATATCGCTTATAGAGGGAATGTCAAAATCGCTACACTTGAACTGAATTACAAAACAGAACAGAGGGACACCTTTAGAAGACACACTATGGCTGCTTAACCGGAAAGGTGAGGTGGGGTGATGCATAAAACAAGGGTTTCAAATTAGCTCAGAGACCTCTCCATAAGCCAAATATGTAATAGACAAGGCCTATTCCCTGCTCAGTGAACTGGACTCAACACACCCTAGTCACCACACAAGAATATATCTGACTAGTAAGAATCTGAAAACCTATGTATCGATATCTCTCTGCAAGTGAATCAAGAGGGTGTAAAGCGGCATCAACACAGCAGGGAAAAGCAGCCAAGCCCGATTCTAAACATAAATTACTTTAAAAAACCCACAAAACAAAGACAGTGAAAGAGAGAGAAATTCTTACAAAATCCGTTCAGGGTCTATGATGCAACCTGGATTGACCATATCTAGACCCACAGCTGGATGAGACATAAGGCTGGACACTCTTGGGGCTGAGAGGATTGGTGAGGTTGGGTGAGCAAATGCAGATACTTTAAAGTAACACTGCGGGGAACACACCCCATGGGTCTCAAATCTCCAGGTACAAGGGCATCTTCCTACATCAAAACATGCATGGGAAACCCAGAAGATGGTATGCCATGAGATCGGGAAAGGTTTCTAAACTGCACCTCATTTCTCCTCTCCTTGTGCTCGGGTTCACCATTCCAGCTGCTTGACTAACCATCTCCCTACTTGGAGAATCAGCACCTTTAACCTCCTGATTGTACAGGTTGCAATTTGTCCTGAGGATGAACGGGAAGACGCGGAACCAACGAGAGACGAGCCCTAGGTGTTGGGACAGGCATAGGTCACTCCATTTTCTCATCAGGAAGAAGAATGAACCACAGGCTCAGCCTGCCCCCCAGAACCAAAATAGGGCCTGAAGCAATCCTGCGCTTTTGCGGCCAGCTCCCAAAAAAGCGAGGAGACAAATGGAGCTCAGGGGCACTGCAATTCACAAACGTGCAGAGTTATAAATGAGAACTCTCGTCCACAAATATATTGAGGGAAGGCAACGAAGAGGATTTGAAAGCAAGGCAGATTTGCAGGAAACAGATTTCAGGAGGTAGATTCCACTCGCCTTTAAAGCACATGAAAAGCGGCAAAACGTTGACAATGATGCCCTTGGCCAAAAAGGGCGTATGCGTTTTTTCCTGAATATATTCAGGAAAAAACGCATACGCCCTTTTTGGCCAACCAAGCAAGCCGGAAGGGCAAATCAGCGCTACAAAGAAGTCTCGCTTGCCCTCGGTCAAAAGGGCCATGCTGAACAAACAGTAAAAACCAGAAAAGCAGGACAGGCCATGGAGACATGGGAGCCTTGCTACGCTGATGGGCGGGATGTAAATTGCCAACAGGCACTCTGGAGAAGAGTACGGTGTGTCCTGAAACAAGTAATAAACACAGCGTAGAGAGCATAGGGCACTTCCACTCAAGGGCGTATAAATTGGGAAAACTAAAAATCAACAAGACACAGGCACCCTAAAGTTTACGGCTGCTCTGTTTCCAAGAACCTCCACTTCGGTACACCATCAATATCCCAGGAAAGAGAAAAATGGATAAAGAAATGGTGGTACTTGGCACAATGGAATATCACTCAGCCATGAAATCAATGTCATAAGGCTAGTTAGCAGCATGATGAGTGGATTTAGGTACGATGATTCTAAGTGAAATAAGTCACACAGAAAAAGACACTTATCCTAAGATATCGCTTATAGAGGGAATGTCAAAATCGCTACACTTGAACTGAATTACAAAACAGAACAGAGTCACACCTTTAGAAGACACACTATGGCTGCTTAACGGGAAAGGTGAGGTGGGGTGATGCATAAAACAAGGGTTTGAAATTAGCTCAGACACCGCTCCATAAGCCAAATATGTAATAGACAAGGCCTACTCCCTGCTCAGTGAACTGGACTCAACACCCCCTAGTCACCGCACAAGAATATATCTGACTAGTATGAATCTGAAAACCTATGTATCGATATCTCTCTGCAAGTGAATCAAGAGGGTGTAAAGCGGCATAAACACAGCAGGGAAAAGCAGCCAAACCCCATTCTAAACATACATTACTTTAAAAAACCCACAAAGCAAAGACAGTGAAAGAGAGAGAAATTCTTACAAAATCCGTTCAGGGTCTATGATGCAACCTGGATTGACCATATCTAGACCCACAGCTGGATGAGACATAAGGCTGGACACTCTTGGGGCTGAGAGGATTGGTGAGGTTGGGTGAGCAAATGCAGATACTTTAAAGTAACACTGCGGGGAACACACCCCATGGGTCTCAAATCTCCAGGTACAAGGGCATCTTCCTACATCAAAACATGCATGGGAAACCCAGAAGATGGTATGCCATGAGATCGGGAAAGGTTTCTAAACTGCACCTCATTTCTCCTCTCCTTGTGCTCGGGTTCACCATTCCAGCTGCTTGACTAACCATCTCCCTACTTGGAGAATCAGCACCTTTAACCTCCTGATTGTACAGGTTGCAATTTGTCCTGAGGATGAACGGGAAGACGCGGAACCAACGAGAGACGAGCCCTAGGTGTTGGGACAGGCATAGGTCACTCCATTTTCTCATCAGGAAGAAGAATGAACCACAGGCTCAGCCTGCCCCCCAGAACCAAAATAGGGCCTGAAGCAATCCTGCGCTTTTGCGGCCAGCTCCCAAAAAAGCGAGGAGACAAATGGAGCTCAGGGGCACTGCAATTCACAAACGTGCAGAGTTATAAATGAGAACTCTCGTCCACAAATATATTGAGGGAAGGCAACGAAGAGGATTTGAAAGCAAGGCAGATTTGCAGGAAACAGATTTCAGGAGGTAGATTCGACTCGCCTTTAAAGCACATGAAAAGCGGCAAAACGTTGACAATGATGCCCTTGGCCAAAAAGGGCGTATGCGTTTTTTCCTGAATATATTCAGGAAAAAACGCATACGCCCTTTTTGGCCAACCAAGCAAGCCGGAAGGGCAAATCAGCGCTACAAAGAAGTCTCGCTTGCCCTCGGTCAAAAGGGCCATGCTGAACAAAGTGTAAAAACCAGAAAAGCAGGACAGGCCATGGAGACATGGAAGCCTTGCTACGCTGATGGGCGGGATGTAAATTGCCAACAGGCACTCTGGAGAAGAGTACGGTGTGTCCTGAAACAAGTAATAAACACAGCGTTGAGAGCATAGGGCACTTCCACTCATGGGCGTATAAATTGGGAAAACTAAAAATCAACAAGACACAGGCACCCCAAACTTTACGGCTGCTCTGTTTCCAAGAACCTCCGCTTCGGTACACCTTCAATATCCCAGGAAATAGAAAAATGGATAAAGAAATGGTGGTACTTGGCACAATGCAATATCACTCAGCCATGAAATCAATGTCATAAGGCTAGTTAGCAGCATGATGAGTGGATTTAGGTACGATGATTCTAAGTGAAATAAGTCACACAGAAAAAGGCACTTATCCTAAGATATCGCTTATAGAGGGAATGTCAAAATCGCTACACTTGAACTGAATTACAAAACAGAACAGAGGCACACCTTTAGAAGACACACTATGGCTGCTTAACCGGAAAGGTGAGGTGGGGTGATGCATAAAACAAGGGTTTGAAATTAGCTCAGAGACCTCTCCATAAGCCAAATATGTAATAGACAAGGCCTATTCCCTGCTCAGTGAACTGGACTCAACACACCCTAGTTACCACACAAGAATATATCTGACTAGTAAGAATCTGAAAACCTATGTATCGATATCTCTCTGCAAGTGAATCAAGAGGGTGTAAAGCGGCATCAACACAGCAGGGAAAAGCAGCCAAGCCCGATTCTAAACATAAATTACTTTAAAAAACCCACAAAACAAAGACAGTGAAAGAGAGAGAAATTCTTACAAAATCCGTTCAGGGTCTATGATGCAACCTGGATTGACCATATCTAGACCCACAGCTGGATGAGACATAAGGCTGGACACTCTTGGGGCTGAGAGGATTGGTGAGGTTGGGTGAGCAAATGCAGATACTTTAAAGTAACACTGCGGGGAACACACCCCATGGGTCTCAAATCTCCAGGTACAAGGGCATCTTCCTACATCAAAACATGCATGGGAAACCCAGAAGATGGTATGCCATGAGATCGGGAAAGGTTTCTAAACTGCACCTCATTTCTCCTCTCCTTGTGCTCGGGTTCACCATTCCAGCTGCTTGACTAACCATCTCCCTACTTGGAGAATCAGCACCTTTAACCTCCTGATTGTACAGGTTGCAATTTGTCCTGAGGATGAACGGGAAGACGCGGAACCAACGAGAGACGAGCCCTAGGTGTTGGGACAGGCATAGGTCACTCCATTTTCTCATCAGGAAGAAGAATGAACCACAGGCTCAGCCTGCCCCCCAGAACCAAAATAGGGCCTGAAGCAATCCTGCGCTTTTGCGGCCAGCTCCCAAAAAAGCGAGGAGACAAATGGAGCTCAGGGGCACTGCAATTCACAAACGTGCAGAGTTATAAATGAGAACTCTCGTCCACAAATATATTGAGGGAAGGCAACGAAGAGGATTTGAAAGCAAGGCAGATTTGCAGGAAACAGATTTCAGGAGGTAGATTCCACTCGCCTTTAAAGCACATGAAAAGCGGCAAAACGTTGACAATGATGCCCTTGGCCAAAAAGGGCGTATGCGTTTTTTCCTGAATATATTCAGGAAAAAACGCATACGCCCTTTTTGGCCAACCAAGCAAGCCGGAAGGGCAAATCAGCGCTACAAAGAAGTCTCGCTTGCCCTCGGTCAAAAGGGCCATGCTGAACAAACAGTAAAAACCAGAAAAGCAGGACAGGCCATGGAGACATGGGAGCCTTGCTACGCTGATGGGCGGGATGTAAATTGCCAACAGGCACTCTGGAGAAGAGTACGGTGTGTCCTGAAACAAGTAATAAACACAGCGTAGAGAGCATAGGGCACTTCCACTCAAGGGCGTATAAATTGGGAAAACTAAAAATCAACAAGACACAGGCACCCTAAAGTTTACGGCTGCTCTGTTTCCAAGAACCTCCACTTCGGTACACCATCAATATCCCAGGAAAGAGAAAAATGGATAAAGAAATGGTGGTACTTGGCACAATGGAATATCACTCAGCCATGAAATCAATGTCATAAGGCTAGTTAGCAGCATGATGAGTGGATTTAGGTACGATGATTCTAAGTGAAATAAGTCACACAGAAAAAGACACTTATCCTAAGATATCGCTTATAGAGGGAATGTCAAAATCGCTACACTTGAACTGAATTACAAAACAGAACAGAGTCACACCTTTAGAAGACACACTATGGCTGCTTAACGGGAAAGGTGAGGTGGGGTGATGCATAAAACAAGGGTTTGAAATTAGCTCAGACACCGCTCCATAAGCCAAATATGTAATAGACAAGGCCTACTCCCTGCTCAGTGAACTGGACTCAACACCCCCTAGTCACCGCACAAGAATATATCTGACTAGTATGAATCTGAAAACCTATGTATCGATATCTCTCTGCAAGTGAATCAAGAGGGTGTAAAGCGGCATAAACACAGCAGGGAAAAGCAGCCAAACCCCATTCTAAACATACATTACTTTAAAAAACCCACAAAGCAAAGACAGTGAAAGAGAGAGAAATTCTTACAAAATCCGTTCAGGGTCTATGATGCAACCTGGATTGACCATATCTAGACCCACAGCTGGATGAGACATAAGGCTGGACACTCTTGGGGCTGAGAGGATTGGTGAGGTTGGGTGAGCAAATGCAGATACTTTAAAGTAACACTGCGGGGAACACACCCCATGGGTCTCAAATCTCCAGGTACAAGGGCATCTTCCTACATCAAAACATGCATGGGAAACCCAGAAGATGGTATGCCATGAGATCGGGAAAGGTTTCTAAACTGCACCTCATTTCTCCTCTCCTTGTGCTCGGGTTCACCATTCCAGCTGCTTGACTAACCATCTCCCTACTTGGAGAATCAGCACCTTTAACCTCCTGATTGTACAGGTTGCAATTTGTCCTGAGGATGAACGGGAAGACGCGGAACCAACGAGAGACGAGCCCTAGGTGTTGGGACAGGCATAGGTCACTCCATTTTCTCATCAGGAAGAAGAATGAACCACAGGCTCAGCCTGCCCCCCAGAACCAAAATAGGGCCTGAAGCAATCCTGCGCTTTTGCGGCCAGCTCCCAAAAAAGCGAGGAGACAAATGGAGCTCAGGGGCACTGCAATTCACAAACGTGCAGAGTTATAAATGAGAACTCTCGTCCACAAATATATTGAGGGAAGGCAACGAAGAGGATTTGAAAGCAAGGCAGATTTGCAGGAAACAGATTTCAGGAGGTAGATTCGACTCGCCTTTAAAGCACATGAAAAGCGGCAAAACGTTGACAATGATGCCCTTGGCCAAAAAGGGCGTATGCGTTTTTTCCTGAATATATTCAGGAAAAAACGCATACGCCCTTTTTGGCCAACCAAGCAAGCCGGAAGGGCAAATCAGCGCTACAAAGAAGTCTCGCTTGCCCTCGGTCAAAAGGGCCATGCTGAACAAAGTGTAAAAACCAGAAAAGCAGGACAGGCCATGGAGACATGGAAGCCTTGCTACGCTGATGGGCGGGATGTAAATTGCCAACAGGCACTCTGGAGAAGAGTACGGTGTGTCCTGAAACAAGTAATAAACACAGCGTTGAGAGCATAGGGCACTTCCACTCATGGGCGTATAAATTGGGAAAACTAAAAATCAACAAGACACAGGCACCCCAAACTTTACGGCTGCTCTGTTTCCAAGAACCTACGCTTCGGTACACCTTCAATATCCCAGGAAATAGAAAAATGGATAAAGAAATGGTGGTACTTGGCACAATGCAATATCACTCAGCCATGAAATCAATGTCATAAGGCTAGTTAGCAGCATGATGAGTGGATTTAGGTACGATGATTCTAAGTGAAATAAGTCACACAGAAAAAGGCACTTATCCTAAGATATCGCTTATAGAGGGAATGTCAAAATCGCTACACTTGAACTGAATTACAAAACAGAACAGAGGCACACCTTTAGAAGACACACTATGGCTGCTTAACCGGAAAGGTGAGGTGGGGTGATGCATAAAACAAGGGTTTCAAATTAGCTCAGAGACCTCTCCATAAGCCAAATATGTAATAGACAAGGCCTATTCCCTGCTCAGTGAACTGGACTCAACACACCCTAGTCACCACACAAGAATATATCTGACTAGTAAGAATCTGAAAACCTATGTATCGATATCTCTCTGCAAGTGAATCAAGAGGGTGTAAAGCGGCATCAACACAGCAGGGAAAAGCAGCCAAGCCCGATTCTAAACATAAATTACTTTAAAAAACCCACAAAACAAAGACAGTGAAAGAGAGAGAAATTCTTACAAAATCCGTTCAGGGTCTATGATGCAACCTGGATTGACCATATCTAGACCCACAGCTGGATGAGACATAAGGCTGGACACTCTTGGGGCTGAGAGGATTGGTGAGGTTGGGTGAGCAAATGCAGATACTTTAAAGTAACACTGCGGGGAACACACCCCATGGGTCTCAAATCTCCAGGTACAAGGGCATCTTCCTACATCAAAACATGCATGGGAAACCCAGAAGATGGTATGCCATGAGATCGGGAAAGGTTTCTAAACTGCACCTCATTTCTCCTCTCCTTGTGCTCGGGTTCACCATTCCAGCTGCTTGACTAACCATCTCCCTACTTGGAGAATCAGCACCTTTAACCTCCTGATTGTACAGGTTGCAATTTGTCCTGAGGATGAACGGGAAGACGCGGAACCAACGAGAGACGAGCCCTAGGTGTTGGGACAGGCATAGGTCACTCCATTTTCTCATCAGGAAGAAGAATGAACCACAGGCTCAGCCTGCCCCCCAGAACCAAAATAGGGCCTGAAGCAATCCTGCGCTTTTGCGGCCAGCTCCCAAAAAAGCGAGGAGACAAATGGAGCTCAGGGGCACTGCAATTCACAAACGTGCAGAGTTATAAATGAGAACTCTCGTCCACAAATATATTGAGGGAAGGCAACGAAGAGGATTTGAAAGCAAGGCAGATTTGCAGGAAACAGATTTCAGGAGGTAGATTCGACTCGCCTTTAAAGCACATGAAAAGCGGCAAAACGTTGACAATGATGCCCTTGGCCAAAAAGGGCGTATGCGTTTTTTCCTGAATATATTCAGGAAAAAACGCATACGCCCTTTTTGGCCAACCAAGCAAGCCGGAAGGGCAAATCAGCGCTACAAAGAAGTCTCGCTTGCCCTCGGTCAAAAGGGCCATGCTGAACAAAGTGTAAAAACCAGAAAAGCAGGACAGGCCATGGAGACATGGGAGCCTTGCTACGCTGATGGGCGGGATGTAAATTGCCAACAGGCACTCTGGAGAAGAGTACGGTGTGTCCTGAAACAAGTAATAAACACAGCGTAGAGAGCATAGGGCACTTCCACTCATGGGCGTAGAAATTGGGAAAACTAAAAGTCAACAAGACACAGGCACCCTAAAGTTTACGGCTGCTCTGTTTCCAAGAACCTCCACTTCGGTACACCTTCAATATCCCAGGAAAGAGAAAAATGGATAAAGAAATGGTGGTACTTGGCACAGTGGAATATCACTCAGCCATGAAATCAATGTCATAAGGCTAGTTAGCAGCATGATGAGTGGATTTAGATACGATGATTCTAAGTGAAATAAGTCACACAGAAAAAGACACTTATCCTAAGATATCGCTTATAGAGGGAATGTCAAAATCGCTACACTTGAACTGAATTACAAAACAGAACAGAGTCACACCTTTAGAAGACACACTATGGCTGCTTAACGGGAAAGGTGAGGTGGGGTGATGCATAAAACAAGGGTTTCAAATTAGCTCAGAGACCGCTCCATAAGCAAAATATGTAATAGACAAGGCCTACTCCCTGCTCAGTGAACTGGACTCAACACACCCTAGTCAACACACAAGAATATATCTGACTAGTAAGAATCTGAAAACCTATGTATCGATATCTCTCTGCAAGTGAATCAAGAGGGTGTAAAGCGGCATCAACACAGCAGGGAAAAGCAGCCAAGCCCGATTCTAAACATAAATTACTTTAAAAAACCCACAAAACAAAGACAGTGAAAGACAGAGAAATTCTTACAAAATCCGTTCAGGGTCTATGATGCAACCTGGATTGACCATATCAAGACCCACAGCTGGATGAGACATAAGGCTGGACACTCTTGGGGCTGAGAGGGTTGGTGAGGTTGGGTGAGCAAATGCAGATACTTTAAAGTAACACTGCGGGGAACACACCCCATGGGTCTCAAATCTCCAGGTACAAGGGAATCTTCCTACATCAAAACATGCATGGGAAACCCAGAAGATGGTATGCCATGAGATCGGGAAAGGTTTCTAAAACGCACCTCATTTCTCCTCTCCTTGTGCTCGGGTTCGCCATTCCAGCCGCTTGACTAACCATCTCCCTACTTGGAGAATCAGCACCTTTAACCTCCTGATTGTACAGGTTGCAATTTGTCCTGAGGATGAACGGGAAGACGCGGAACCAACGAGAGACGAGCCCTAGGTGTTGGGACAGGCATAGGTCACTCCATTTTCCCATCAGGAAGAAGAATGAACCACAGGCTCAGCCTGCCCCCCAGAACCAAAATAGGGCCTGAAGCAATCCTGCGCTTTTGCGGCCAGCTCCCAAAAAAGCGAGGAGACAAATGGAGCTCAGGGGCACTGCAATTCACAAACGTGCAGAGTTATAAATGAGAACTCTCGTCCACAAATATATTGAGGGAAGGCAACGAAGAGGATTTGAAAGCAAGGCAGATTTGCAGGAAACAGATTTCAGGAGGTAGATTCGACTCGCCTTTAAAGCACATGAAAAGCGGCAAAACGTTGACAATGATGCCCTTGGCCAAAAAGGGCGTATGCGTTTTTTCCTGAATATATTCAGGAAAAAACGCATACGCCCTTTTTGGCCAACCAAGCAAGCCGGAAGGGCAAATCAGCGCTACAAAGAAGTCTCGCTTGCCCTCGGTCAAAAGGGCCATGCTGAACAAAGTGTAAAAACCAGAAAAGCAGGACAGGCCATGGAGACATGGGAGCCTTGCTACGCTGATGGGCGGGATGTAAATTGCCAACAGGCACTCTGGAGAAGAGTACGGTGTGTCCTGAAACAAGTAATAAACACAGCGTAGAGAGCATAGGGCACTTCCACTCAAGGGCGTATAAATTGGGAAAACTAAAAATCAACAAGACACAGGCACCCTAAAGTTTACGGCTGCTCTGTTTCCAAGAACCTCCACTTCGGTACACCATCAATATCCCAGGAAAGAGAAAAATGGATAAAGAAATGGTGGTACTTGGCACAATGGAATATCACTCAGCCATGAAATCAATGTCATAAGGCTAGTTAGCAGCATGATGAGTGGATTTAGGTACGATGATTCTAAGTGAAATAAGTCACACAGAAAAAGACACTTATCCTAAGATATCGCTTATAGAGGGAATGTCAAAATCGCTACACTTGAACTGAATTACAAAACAGAACAGAGTCACACCTTTAGAAGACACACTATGGCTGCTTAACGGGAAAGGTGAGGTGGGGTGATGCATAAAACAAGGGTTTGAAATTAGCTCAGACACCGCTCCATAAGCCAAATATGTAATAGACAAGGCCTACTCCCTGCTCAGTGAACTGGACTCAACACCCCCTAGTCACCGCACAAGAATATATCTGACTAGTATGAATCTGAAAACCTATGTATCGATATCTCTCTGCAAGTGAATCAAGAGGGTGTAAAGCGGCATCAACACAGCAGGGAAAAGCAGCCAAGCCCGATTCTAAACATAAATTACTTTAAAAAACCCACAAAACAAAGACAGTGAAAGAGAGAGAAATTCTTACAAAATCCGTTCAGGGTCTATGATGCAACCTGGATTGACCATATCAAGACCCACAGCTGGATGAGACATAAGGCTGGACACTCTTGGGGCTGAGAGGGTTGGTGAGGTTGGGTGAGCAAATGCAGATACTTTAAAGTAACACTGCGGGGAACACACCCCATGGGTCTCAAATCTCCAGGTACAAGGGAATCTTCCTACATCAAAACATGCATGGGAAACCCAGAAGATGGTATGCCATGAGATCGGGAAAGGTTTCTAAAACGCACCTCATTTCTCCTCTCCTTGTGCTCGGGTTCGCCATTCCAGCCGCTTGACTAACCATCTCCCTACTTGGAGAATCAGCACCTTTAACCTCCTGATTGTACAGGTTGCAATTTGTCCTGAGGATGAACGGGAAGACGCGGAACCAACGAGAGACGAGCCCTAGGTGTTGGGACAGGCATAGGTCACTCCATTTTCCCATCAGGAAGAAGAATGAACCACAGGCTCAGCCTGCCCCCCAGAACCAAAATAGGGCCTGAAGCAATCCTGCGCTTTTGCGGCCAGCTCCCAAAAAAGCGAGGAGACAAATGGAGCTCAGGGGCACTGCAATTCACAAACGTGCAGAGTTATAAATGAGAACTCTCGTCCACAAATATATTGAGGGAAGGCAACGAAGAGGATTTGAAAGCAAGGCAGATTTGCAGGAAACAGATTTCAGGAGGTAGATTCGACTCGCCTTTAAAGCACATGAAAAGCGGCAAAACGTTGACAATGATGCCCTTGGCCAAAAAGGGCGTATGCGTTTTTTCCTGAATATATTCAGGAAAAAACGCATACGCCCTTTTTGGCCAACCAAGCAAGCCGGAAGGGCAAATCAGCGCTACAAAGAAGTCTCGCTTGCCCTCGGTCAAAAGGGCCATGCTGAACAAACAGTAAAAACCAGAAAAGCAGGACAGGCCATGGAGACATGGGAGCCTTGCTACGCTGATGGGCGGGATGTAAATTGCCAACAGGCACTCTGGAGAAGAGTACGGTGTGTCCTGAAACAAGTAATAAACACAGCGTAGAGAGCATAGGGCACTTCCACTCAAGGGCGTATAAATTGGGAAAACTAAAAATCAACAAGACACAGGCACCCTAAAGTTTACGGCTGCTCTGTTTCCAAGAACCTCCACTTCGGTACACCATCAATATCCCAGGAAAGAGAAAAATGGATAAAGAAATGGTGGTACTTGGCACAATGGAATATCACTCAGCCATGAAATCAATGTCATAAGGCTAGTTAGCAGCATGATGAGTGGATTTAGGTACGATGATTCTAAGTGAAATAAGTCACACAGAAAAAGACACTTATCCTAAGATATCGCTTATAGAGGGAATGTCAAAATCGCTACACTTGAACTGAATTACAAAACAGAACAGAGTCACACCTTTAGAAGACACACTATGGCTGCTTAACGGGAAAGGTGAGGTGGGGTGATGCATAAAACAAGGGTTTGAAATTAGCTCAGACACCGCTCCATAAGCCAAATATGTAATAGACAAGGCCTACTCCCTGCTCAGTGAACTGGACTCAACACCCCCTAGTCACCGCACAAGAATATATCTGACTAGTATGAATCTGAAAACCTATGTATCGATATCTCTCTGCAAGTGAATCAAGAGGGTGTAAAGCGGCATCAACACAGCAGGGAAAAGCAGCCAAGCCCGATTCTAAACATAAATTACTTTAAAAAACCCACAAAACAAAGACAGTGAAAGAGAGAGAAATTCTTACAAAATCCGTTCAGGGTCTATGATGCAACCTGGATTGACCATATCAAGACCCACAGCTGGATGAGACATAAGGCTGGACACTCTTGGGGCTGAGAGGGTTGGTGAGGTTGGGTGAGCAAATGCAGATACTTTAAAGTAACACTGCGGGGAACACACCCCATGGGTCTCAAATCTCCAGGTACAAGGGAATCTTCCTACATCAAAACATGCATGGGAAACCCAGAAGATGGTATGCCATGAGATCGGGAAAGGTTTCTAAAACGCACCTCATTTCTCCTCTCCTTGTGCTCGGGTTCGCCATTCCAGCCGCTTGACTAACCATCTCCCTACTTGGAGAATCAGCACCTTTAACCTCCTGATTGTACAGGTTGCAATTTGTCCTGAGGATGAACGGGAAGACGCGGAACCAACGAGAGACGAGCCCTAGGTGTTGGGACAGGCATAGGTCACTCCATTTTCCCATCAGGAAGAAGAATGAACCACAGGCTCAGCCTGCCCCCCAGAACCAAAATAGGGCCTGAAGCAATCCTGCGCTTTTGCGGCCAGCTCCCAAAAAAGCGAGGAGACAAATGGAGCTCAGGGGCACTGCAATTCACAAACGTGCAGAGTTATAAATGAGAACTCTCGTCCACAAATATATTGAGGGAAGGCAACGAAGAGGATTTGAAAGCAAGGCAGATTTGCAGGAAACAGATTTCAGGAGGTAGATTCGACTCGCCTTTAAAGCACATGAAAAGCGGCAAAACGTTGACAATGATGCCCTTGGCCAAAAAGGGCGTATGCGTTTTTTCCTGAATATATTCAGGAAAAAACGCATACGCCCTTTTTGGCCAACCAAGCAAGCCGGAAGGGCAAATCAGCGCTACAAAGAAGTCTCGCTTGCCCTCGGTCAAAAGGGCCATGCTGAACAAAGTGTAAAAACCAGAAAAGCAGGACAGGCCATGGAGACATGGGAGCCTTGCTACGCTGATGGGCGGGATGTAAATTGCCAACAGGCACTCTGGAGAAGAGTACGGTGTGTCCTGAAACAAGTAATAAACACAGCGTAGAGAGCATAGGGCACTTCCACTCATGGGCGTATAAATTGGGAAAACTAAAAGTCAACAAGACACAGGCACCCTAAAGTTTACGGCTGCTCTGTTTCCAAGAACCTCCACTTCGGTACACCTTCAATATCCCAGGAAAGAGAAAAATGGATAAAGAAATGGTGGTACTTGGCACAGTGGACTATCACTCAGCCATGAAATCAATGTCATAAGGCTAGTTAGCAGCATGATGAGTGGATTTAGATACGATGATTCTAAGTGAAATAAGTCACACAGAAAAAGACACTTATCCTAAGATATCGCTTATAGAGGGAATGTCAAAATCGCTACACTTGAACTGAATTACAAAACAGAACAGAGTCACACCTTTAGAAGACACACTATGGCTGCTTAATGGGAAAGGTGAGGTGGGGTGATGCATAAAACAAGGGTTTCAAATTAGCTCAGAGACCGCTCCATAAGCAAAATATGTAATAGACAAGGCCTACTCCCTGCTCAGTGAACTGGACTCAACACACCCTAGTCAACACACAAGAATATATCTGACTAGTAAGAATCTGAAAACCTATGTATCGATATCTCTCTGCAAGTGAATCAAGAGGGTGTAAAGCGGCATCAACACAGCAGGGAAAAGCAGCCAAGCCCGATTCTAAACATAAATTACTTTAAAAAACCCACAAAACAAAGACAGTGAAAGAGAGAGAAATTCTTACAAAATCCGTTCAGGGTCTATGATGCAACCTGGATTGACCATATCAAGACCCACAGCTGGATGAGACATAAGGCTGGACACTCTTGGGGCTGAGAGGGTTGGTGAGGTTGGGTGAGCAAATGCAGATACTTTAAAGTAACACTGCGGGGAACACACCCCATGGGTCTCAAATCTCCAGGTACAAGGGAATCTTCCTACATCAAAACATGCATGGGAAACCCAGAATATGGTATGCCATGAGATCGGGAAAGGTTTCTAAAACGCACCTCATTTCTCCTCTCCTTGTGCTCGGGTTCGCCATTCCAGCCGCTTGACTAACCATCTCCCTACTTGGAGAATCAGCACCTTTAACCTCCTGATTGTACAGGTTGCAATTTGTCCTGAGGATGAACGGGAAGACGCGGAACCAACGAGAGACGAGCCCTAGGTGTTGGGACAGGCATAGGTCACTCCATTTTCCCATCAGGAAGAAGAATGAACCACAGGCTCAGCCTGCCCCCCAGAACCAAAATAGGGCCTGAAGCAATCCTGCGCTTTTGCGGCCAGCTCCCAAAAAAGCGAGGAGACAAATGGAGCTCAGGGGCACTGCAATTCACAAACGTGCAGAGTTATAAATGAGAACTCTCGTCCACAAATATATTGAGGGAAGGCAACGAAGAGGATTTGAAAGCAAGGCAGATTTGCAGGAAACAGATTTCAGGAGGTAGATTCGACTCGCCTTTAAAGCACATGAAAAGCGGCAAAACGTTGACAATGATGCCCTTGGCCAAAAAGGGCGTATGCGTTTTTTCCTGAATATATTCAGGAAAAAACGCATACGCCCTTTTTGGCCAACCAAGCAAGCCGGAAGGGCAAATCAGCGCTACAAAGAAGTCTCGCTTGCCCTCGGTCAAAAGGGCCATGCTGAACAAAGTGTAAAAACCAGAAAAGCAGGACAGGCCATGGAGACATGGGAGCCTTGCTACGCTGATGGGCGGGATGTAAATTGCCAACAGGCACTCTGGAGAAGAGTACGGTGTGTCCTGAAACAAGTAATAAACACAGCGTAGAGAGCATAGGGCACTTCCACTCAAGGGCGTATAAATTGGGAAAACTAAAAATCAACAAGACACAGGCACCCTAAAGTTTACGGCTGCTCTGTTTCCAAGACCCTCCACTTCGGTACACCATCAATATCCCAGGAAAGAGAAAAATGGATAAAGAAATGGTGGTACTTGGCACAATGGAATATCACTCAGCCATGAAATCAATGTCATAAGGCTAGTTAGCAGCATGATGAGTGGATTTAGGTACGATGATTCTAAGTGAAATAAGTCACACAGAAAAAGACACTTATCCTAAGATATCGCTTATAGAGGGAATGTCAAAATCGCTACACTTGAACTGAATTACAAAACAGAACAGAGTCACACCTTTAGAAGACACACTATGGCTGCTTAACGGGAAAGGTGAGGTGGGGTGATGCATAAAACAAGGGTTTGAAATTAGCTCAGACACCGCTCCATAAGCCAAATATGTAATAGACAAGGCCTACTCCCTGCTCAGTGAACTGGACTCAACACCCCCTAGTCACCGCACAAGAATATATCTGACTAGTATGAATCTGAAAACCTATGTATCGATATCTCTCTGCAAGTGAATCAAGAGGGTGTAAAGCGGCATAAACACAGCAGGGAAAAGCAGCCAAACCCCATTCTAAACATACATTACTTTAAAAAACCCACAAAGCAAAGACAGTGAAAGAGAGAGAAATTCTTACAAAATCCGTTCAGGGTCTCTGATGCAACCTGGATTGACCATATCTAGACCCACAGCTGGATGAGACATAAGGCTGGACACTCTTGGGGCTGAGAGGATTGGTGAGGTTGGGTGAGCAAATGCAGATACTTTAAAGTAACACTGCGGGGAACACACCCCATGGGTCTCAAATCTCCAGGTACAAGGGCATCTTCCTACATCAAAACATGCATGGGAAACCCAGAAGATGGTATGCCATGAGATCGGGAAAGGTTTCTAAACTGCACCTCATTTCTCCTCTCCTTGTGCTCGGGTTCACCATTCCAGCTGCTTGACTAACCATCTCCCTACTTGGAGAATCAGCACCTTTAACCTCCTGATTGTACAGGTTGCAATTTGTCCTGAGGATGAACGGGAAGACGCGGAACCAACGAGAGACGAGCCCTAGGTGTTGGGACAGGCATAGGTCACTCCATTTTCTCATCAGGAAGAAGAATGAACCACAGGCTCAGCCTGCCCCCCAGAACCAAAATAGGGCCTGAAGCAATCCTGCGCTTTTGCGGCCAGCTCCCAAAAAAGCGAGGAGACAAATGGAGCTCAGGGGCACTGCAATTCACAAACGTGCAGAGTTATAAATGAGAACTCTCGTCCACAAATATATTGAGGGAAGGCAACGAAGAGGATTTGAAAGCAAGGCAGATTTGCAGGAAACAGATTTCAGGAGGTAGATTCGACTCGCCTTTAAAGCACATGAAAAGCGGCAAAACGTTGACAATGATGCCCTTGGCCAAAAAGGGCGTATGCGTTTTTTCCTGAATATATTCAGGAAAAAACGCATACGCCCTTTTTGGCCAACCAAGCAAGCCGGAAGGGCAAATCAGCGCTACAAAGAAGTCTCGCTTGCCCTCGGTCAAAAGGGCCATGCTGAACAAACAGTAAAAACCAGAAAAGCAGGACAGGCCATGGAGACATGGGAGCCTTGCTACGCTGATGGGCGGGATGTAAATTGCCAACAGGCACTCTGGAGAAGAGTACGGTGTGTCCTGAAACAAGTAATAAACACAGCGTAGAGAGCATAGGGCACTTCCACTCAAGGGCGTATAAATTGGGAAAACTAAAAATCAACAAGACACAGGCACCCTAAAGTTTACGGCTGCTCTGTTTCCAAGAACCTCCACTTCGGTACACCATCAATATCCCAGGAAAGAGAAAAATGGATAAAGAAATGGTGGTACTTGGCACAATGCAATATCACTCAGCCATGAAATCAATGTCATAAGGCTAGTTAGCAGCATGATGAGTGGATTTAGGTACGATGATTCTAAGTGAAATAAGTCACACAGAAAAAGACACTTATCCTAAGATATCGCTTATAGAGGGAATGTCAAAATCGCTACACTTGAACTGAATTACAAAACAGAACAGAGTCACACCTTTAGAAGACACACTATGGCTGCTTAACGGGAAAGGTGAGGTGGGGTGATGCATAAAACAAGGGTTTGAAATTAGCTCAGACACCGCTCCATAAGCCAAATATGTAATAGACAAGGCCTACTCCCTGCTCAGTGAACTGGACTCAACACCCCCTAGTCACCGCACAAGAATATATCTGACTAGTATGAATCTGAAAACCTATGTATCGATATCTCTCTGCAAGTGAATCAAGAGGGTGTAAAGCGGCATAAACACAGCAGGGAAAAGCAGCCAAACCCCATTCTAAACATACATTACTTTAAAAAACCCACAAAGCAAAGACAGTGAAAGAGAGAGAAATTCTTACAAAATCCGTTCAGGGTCTCTGATGCAACCTGGATTGACCATATCTAGACCCACAGCTGGATGAGACATAAGGCTGGACACTCTTGGGGCTGAGAGGATTGGTGAGGTTGGGTGAGCAAATGCAGATACTTTAAAGTAACACTGCGGGGAACACACCCCATGGGTCTCAAATCTCCAGGTACAAGGGCATCTTCCTACATCAAAACATGCATGGGAAACCCAGAAGATGGTATGCCATGAGATCGGGAAAGGTTTCTAAACTGCACCTCATTTCTCCTCTCCTTGTGCTCGGGTTCACCATTCCAGCTGCTTGACTAACCATCTCCCTACTTGGAGAATCAGCACCTTTAACCTCCTGATTGTACAGGTTGCAATTTGTCCTGAGGATGAACGGGAAGACGCGGAACCAACGAGAGACGAGCCCTAGGTGTTGGGACAGGCATAGGTCACTCCATTTTATCATCAGGAAGAAGAATGAACCACAGGCTCAGCCTGCCCCCCAGAACCAAAATAGGGCCTGAAGCAATCCTGCGCTTTTGCGGCCAGCTCCCAAAAAAGCGAGGAGACAAATGGAGCTCAGGGGCACTGCAATTCACAAACGTGCAGAGTTATAAATGAGAACTCTCGTCCACAAATATATTGAGGGAAGGCAACGAAGAGGATTTGAAAGCAAGGCAGATTTGCAGGAAACAGATTTCAGGAGGTAGATTCGACTCGCCTTTAAAGCACATGAAAAGCGGCAAAACGTTGACAATGATGCCCTTGGCCAAAAAGGGCGTATGCGTTTTTTCCTGAATATATTCAGGAAAAAACGCATACGCCCTTTTTGGCCAACCAAGCAAGCCGGAAGGGCAAATCAGCGCTACAAAGAAGTCTCGCTTGCCCTCGGTCAAAAGGGCCATGCTGAACAAAGTGTAAAAACCAGAAAAGCAGGACAGGCCATGGAGACATGGGAGCCTTGCTACGCTGATGGGCGGGATGTAAATTGCCAACAGGCACTCTGGAGAAGAGTACGGTGTGTCCTGAAACAAGTAATAAACACAGCGTAGAGAGCATAGGGCACTTCCACTCATGGGCGTAGAAATTGGGAAAACTAAAAGTCAACAAGACACAGGCACCCTAAAGTTTACGGCTGCTCTGTTTCCAAGAACCTCCACTTCGGTACACCTTCAATATCCCAGGAAAGAGAAAAATGGATAAAGAAATGGTGGTACTTGGCACAGTGGAATATCACTCAGCCATGAAATCAATGTCATAAGGCTAGTTAGCAGCATGATGAGTGGATTTAGATACGATGATTCTAAGTGAAATAAGTCACACAGAAAAAGACACTTATCCTAAGATATCGCTTATAGAGGGAATGTCAAAATCGCTACACTTGAACTGAATTACAAAACAGAACAGAGTCACACCTTTAGAAGACACACTATGGCTGCTTAACGGGAAAGGTGAGGTGGGGTGATGCATAAAACAAGGGTTTCAAATTAGCTCAGAGACCGCTCCATAAGCAAAATATGTAATAGACAAGGCCTACTCCCTGCTCAGTGAACTGGACTCAACACACCCTAGTCAACACACAAGAATATATCTGACTAGTAAGAATCTGAAAACCTATGTATCGATATCTCTCTGCAAGTGAATCAAGAGGGTGTAAAGCGGCATCAACACAGCAGGGAAAAGCAGCCAAGCCCGATTCTAAACATAAATTACTTTAAAAAACCCACAAAACAAAGACAGTGAAAGAGAGAGAAATTCTTACAAAATCCGTTCAGGGTCTATGATGCAACCTGGATTGACCATATCAAGACCCACAGCTGGATGAGACATAAGGCTGGACACTCTTGGGGCTGAGAGGGTTGGTGAGGTTGGGTGAGCAAATGCAGATACTTTAAAGTAACACTGCGGGGAACACACCCCATGGGTCTCAAATCTCCAGGTACAAGGGAATCTTCCTACATCAAAACATGCATGGGAAACCCAGAAGATGGTATGCCATGAGATCGGGAAAGGTTTCTAAAACGCACCTCATTTCTCCTCTCCTTGTGCTCGGGTTCGCCATTCCAGCCGCTTGACTAACCATCTCCCTACTTGGAGAATCAGCACCTTTAACCTCCTGATTGTACAGGTTGCAATTTGTCCTGAGGATGAACGGGAAGACGCGGAACCAACGAGAGACGAGCCCTAGGTGTTGGGACAGGCATAGGTCACTCCATTTTCCCATCAGGAAGAAGAATGAACCACAGGCTCAGCCTGCCCCCCAGAACCAAAATAGGGCCTGAAGCAATCCTGCGCTTTTGCGGCCAGCTCCCAAAAAAGCGAGGAGACAAATGGAGCTCAGGGGCACTGCAATTCACAAACGTGCAGAGTTATAAATGAGAACTCTCGTCCACAAATATATTGAGGGAAGGCAACGAAGAGGATTTGAAAGCAAGGCAGATTTGCAGGAAACAGATTTCAGGAGGTAGATTCGACTCGCCTTTAAAGCACATGAAAAGCGGCAAAACGTTGACAATGATGCCCTTGGCCAAAAAGGGCGTATGCGTTTTTTCCTGAATATATTCAGGAAAAAACGCATACGCCCTTTTTGGCCAACCAAGCAAGCCGGAAGGGCAAATCAGCGCTACAAAGAAGTCTCGCTTGCCCTCGGTCAAAAGGGCCATGCTGAACAAACAGTAAAAACCAGAAAAGCAGGACAGGCCATGGAGACATGGGAGCCTTGCTACGCTGATGGGCGGGATGTAAATTGCCAACAGGCACTCTGGAGAAGAGTACCGTGTGTCCTGAAACAAGTAATAAACACAGCGTAGAGAGCATAGGGCACTTCCACTCAAGGGCGTATAAATTGGGAAAACTAAAAATCAACAAGACACAGGCACCCTAAAGTTTACGGCTGATCTGTTTCCAAGAACCTCCACTTCGGTACACCATCAATATCCCAGGAAAGAGAAAAATGGATAAAGAAATGGTGGTACTTGGCACAATGGAATATCACTCAGCCATGAAATCAATGTCATAAGGCTAGTTAGCAGCATGATGAGTGGATTTAGGTACGATGATTCTAAGTGAAATAAGTCACACAGAAAAAGACACTTATCCTAAGATATCGCTTATAGAGGGAATGTCAAAATCGCTACACTTGAACTGAATTACAAAACAGAACAGAGTCACACCTTTAGAAGACACACTATGGCTGCTTAACGGGAAAGGTGAGGTGGGGTGATGCATAAAACAAGGGTTTGAAATTAGCTCAGACACCGCTCCATAAGCCAAATATGTAATAGACAAGGCCTACTCCCTGCTCAGTGAACTGGACTCAACACCCCCTAGTCACCGCACAAGAATATATCTGACTAGTATGAATCTGAAAACCTATGTATCGATATCTCTCTGCAAGTGAATCAAGAGGGTGTAAAGCGGCATAAACACAGCAGGGAAAAGCAGCCAAACCCCATTCTAAACATACATTACTTTAAAAAACCCACAAAGCAAAGACAGTGAAAGAGAGAGAAATTCTTACAAAATCCGTTCAGGGTCTCTGATGCAACCTGGATTGACCATATCTAGACCCACAGCTGGATGAGACATAAGGCTGGACACTCTTGGGGCTGAGAGGATTGGTGAGGTTGGGTGAGCAAATGCAGATACTTTAAAGTAACACTGCGGGGAACACACCCCATGGGTCTCAAATCTCCAGGTACAAGGGCATCTTCCTACATCAAAACATGCATGGGAAACCCAGAAGATGGTATGCCATGAGATCGGGAAAGGTTTCTAAACTGCACCTCATTTCTCCTCTCCTTGTGCTCGGGTTCACCATTCCAGCTGCTTGACTAACCATCTCCCTACTTGGAGAATCAGCACCTTTAACCTCCTGATTGTACAGGTTGCAATTTGTCCTGAGGATGAACGGGAAGACGCGAAACCAACGAGAGACGAGCCCTAGGTGTTGGGACAGGCATAGGTCACTCCATTTTCTCATCAGGAAGAAGAATGAACCACAGGCTCAGCCTGCCCCCCAGAACCAAAATAGGGCCTGAAGCAATCCTGCGCTTTTGCGGCCAGCTCCCAAAAAAGCGAGGAGACAAATGGAGCTCAGGGGCACTGCAATTCACAAACGTGCAGAGTTATAAATGAGAACTCTCGTCCACAAATATATTGAGGGAAGGCAACGAAGAGGATTTGAAAGCAAGGCAGATTTGCAGGAAACAGATTTCAGGAGGTAGATTCGACTCGCCTTTAAAGCACATGAAAAGCGGCAAAACGTTGACAATGATGCCCTTGGCCAAAAAGGGCGTATGCGTTTTTTCCTGAATATATTCAGGAAAAAACGCATACGCCCTTTTTGGCCAACCAAGCAAGCCGGAAGGGCAAATCAGCGCTACAAAGAAGTCTCGCTTGCCCTCGGTCAAAAGGGCCATGCTGAACAAAGTGTAAAAACCAGAAAAGCAGGACAGGCCATGGAGACATGGGAGCCTTGCTACGCTGATGGGCGGGATGTAAATTGCCAACAGGCACTCTGGAGAAGAGTACGGTGTGTCCTGAAACAAGTAATAAACACAGCGTAGAGAGCATAGGGCACTTCCACTCATGGGCGTAGAAATTGGGAAAACTAAAAGTCAACAAGACACAGGCACCCTAAAGTTTACGGCTGCTCTGTTTCCAAGAACCTCCACTTCGGTACACCTTCAATATCCCAGGAAAGAGAAAAATGGATAAAGAAATGGTGGTACTTGGCACAGTGGAATATCACTCAGCCATGAAATCAATGTCATAAGGCTAGTTAGCAGCATGATGAGTGGATTTAGATACGATGATTCTAAGTGAAATAAGTCACACAGAAAAAGACACTTATCCTAAGATATCGCTTATAGAGGGAATGTCAAAATCGCTACACTTGAACTGAATTACAAAACAGAACAGAGTCACACCTTTAGAAGACACACTATGGCTGCTTAACGGGAAAGGTGAGGTGGGGTGATGCATAAAACAAGGGTTTCAAATTAGCTCAGAGACCGCTCCATAAGCAAAATATGTAATAGACAAGGCCTACTCCCTGCTCAGTGAACTGGACTCAACACACCCTAGTCAACACACAAGAATATATCTGACTAGTAAGAATCTGAAAACCTATGTATCGATATCTCTCTGCAAGTGAATCAAGAGGGTGTAAAGCGGCATCAACACAGCAGGGAAAAGCAGCCAAGCCCGATTCTAAACATAAATTACTTTAAAAAACCCACAAAACAAAGACAGTGAAAGAGAGAGAAATTCTTACAAAATCCGTTCAGGGTCTATGATGCAACCTGGATTGACCATATCAAGACCCACAGCTGGATGAGACATAAGGCTGGACACTCTTGGGGCTGAGAGGGTTGGTGAGGTTGGGTGAGCAAATGCAGATACTTTAAAGTAACACTGCGGGGAACACACCCCATGGGTCTCAAATCTCCAGGTACAAGGGAATCTTCCTACATCAAAACATGCATGGGAAACCCAGAAGATGGTATGCCATGAGATCGGGAAAGGTTTCTAAAACGCACCTCATTTCTCCTCTCCTTGTGCTCGGGTTCGCCATTCCAGCCGCTTGACTAACCATCTCCCTACTTGGAGAATCAGCACCTTTAACCTCCTGATTGTACAGGTTGCAATTTGTCCTGAGGATGAACGGGAAGACGCGGAACCAACGAGAGACGAGCCCTAGGTGTTGGGACAGGCATAGGTCACTCCATTTTCCCATCAGGAAGAAGAATGAACCACAGGCTCAGCCTGCCCCCCAGAACCAAAATAGGGCCTGAAGCAATCCTGCGCTTTTGCGGCCAGCTCCCAAAAAAGCGAGGAGACAAATGGAGCTCAGGGGCACTGCAATTCACAAACGTGCAGAGTTATAAATGAGAACTCTCATCCACAAATATATTGAGGGAAGGCAACGAAGAGGATTTGAAAGCAAGGCAGATTTGCAGGAAACAGATTTCAGGAGGTAGATTCGACTCGCCTTTAAAGCACATGAAAAGCGGCAAAACGTTGACAATGATGCCCTTGGCCAAAAAGGGCGTATGCGTTTTTTCCTGAATATATTCAGGAAAAAACGCATACGCCCTTTTTGGCCAACCAAGCAAGCCGGAAGGGCAAATCAGCGCTACAAAGAAGTCTCGCTTGCCCTCGGTCAAAGGGGCCATGCTGAACAAACAGTAAAAACCAGAAAAGCAGGACAGGCCATGGAGACATGGGAGCCTTGCTACGCTGATGGGCGGGATGTAAATTGCCAACAGGCACTCTGGAGAAGAGTACGGTGTGTCCTGAAACAAGTAATAAACACAGCGTAGAGAGCATAGGGCACTTCCACTCAAGGGCGTATAAATTGGGAAAACTAAAAATCAACAAGACACAGGCACCCTAAAGTTTACGGCTGCTCTGTTTCCAAGAACCTCCACTTCGGTACACCATCAATATCCCAGGAAAGAGAAAAATGGATAAAGAAATGGTGGTACTTGGCACAATGGAATATCACTCAGCCATGAAATCAATGTCATAAGGCTAGTTAGCAGCATGATGAGTGGATTTAGGTACGATGATTCTAAGTGAAATAAGTCACACAGAAAAAGACACTTATCCTAAGATATCGCTTATAGAGGGAATGTCAAAATCGCTACACTTGAACTGAATTACAAAACAGAACAGAGTCACACCTTTAGAAGACACACTATGGCTGCTTAACGGGAAAGGTGAGGTGGGGTGATGCATAAAACAAGGGTTTGAAATTAGCTCAGACACCGCTCCATAAGCCAAATATGTAATAGACAAGGCCTACTCCCTGCTCAGTGAACTGGACTCAACACCCCCTAGTCACCGCACAAGAATATATCTGACTAGTATGAATCTGAAAACCTATGTATCGATATCTCTCTGCAAGTGAATCAAGAGGGTGTAAAGCGGCATAAACACAGCAGGGAAAAGCAGCCAAACCCCATTCTAAACATACATTACTTTAAAAAACCCACAAAGCAAAGACAGTGAAAGAGAGAGAAATTCTTACAAAATCCGTTCAGGGTCTCTGATGCAACCTGGATTGACCATATCTAGACCCACAGCTGGATGAGACATAAGGCTGGACACTCTTGGGGCTGAGAGGATTGGTGAGGTTGGGTGAGCAAATGCAGATACTTTAAAGTAACACTGCGGGGAACACACCCCATGGGTCTCAAATCTCCAGGTACAAGGGCATCTTCCTACATCAAAACATGCATGGGAAACCCAGAAGATGGTATGCCATGAGATCGGGAAAGGTTTCTAAACTGCACCTCATTTCTCCTCTCCTTGTGCTCGGGTTCACCATTCCAGCTGCTTGACTAACCATCTCCCTACTTGGAGAATCAGCACCTTTAACCTCCTGATTGTACAGGTTGCAATTTGTCCTGAGGATGAACGGGAAGACGCGGAACCAACGAGAGACGAGCCCTAGGTGTTGGGACAGGCATAGGTCACTCCATTTTCTCATCAGGAAGAAGAATGAACCACAGGCTCAGCCTGCCCCCCAGAACCAAAATAGGGCCTGAAGCAATCCTGCGCTTTTGCGGCCAGCTCCCAAAAAAGCGAGGAGACAAATGGAGCTCAGGGGCACTGCAATTCACAAACGTGCAGAGTTATAAATGAGAACTCTCGTCCACAAATATATTGAGGGAAGGCAACGAAGAGGATTTGAAAGCAAGGCAGATTTGCAGGAAACAGATTTCAGGAGGTAGATTCGACTCGCCTTTAAAGCACATGAAAAGCGGCAAAACGTTGACAATGATGCCCTTGGCCAAAAAGGGCGTATGCGTTTTTTCCTGAATATATTCAGGAAAAAACGCATACGCCCTTTTTGGCCAACCAAGCAAGCCGGAAGGGCAAATCAGCGCTACAAAGAAGTCTCGCTTGCCCTCGGTCAAAAGGGCCATGCTGAACAAAGTGTAAAAACCAGAAAAGCAGGACAGGCCATGGAGACATGGGAGCCTTGCTACGCTGATGGGCGGGATGTAAATTGCCAACAGGCACTCTGGAGAAGAGTACGGTGTGTCCTGAAACAAGTAATAAACACAGCGTAGAGAGCATAGGGCACTTCCACTCATGGGCGTAGAAATTGGGAAAACTAAAAGTCAACAAGACACAGGCACCCTAAAGTTTACGGCTGCTCTGTTTCCAAGAACCTCCACTTCGGTACACCTTCAATATCCCAGGAAAGAGAAAAATGGATAAAGAAATGGTGGTACTTGGCACAGTGGAATATCACTCAGCCATGAAATCAATGTCATAAGGCTAGTTAGCAGCATGATGAGTGGATTTAGATACGATGATTCTAAGTGAAATAAGTCACACAGAAAAAGACACTTATCCTAAGATATCGCTTATAGAGGGAATGTCAAAATCGCTACACTTGAACTGAATTACAAAACAGAACAGAGTCACACCTTTAGAAGACACACTATGGCTGCTTAACGGGAAAGGTGAGGTGGGGTGATGCATAAAACAAGGGTTTCAAATTAGCTCAGAGACCGCTCCATAAGCAAAATATGTAATAGACAAGGCCTACTCCCTGCTCAGTGAACTGGACTCAACACACCCTAGTCAACACACAAGAATATATCTGACTAGTAAGAATCTGAAAACCTATGTATCGATATCTCTCTGCAAGTGAATCAAGAGGGTGTAAAGCGGCATCAACACAGCAGGGAAAAGCAGCCAAGCCCGATTCTAAACATAAATTACTTTAAAAAACCCACAAAACAAAGACAGTGAAAGAGAGAGAAATTCTTACAAAATCCGTTCAGGGTCTATGATGCAACCTGGATTGACCATATCAAGACCCACAGCTGGATGAGACATAAGGCTGGACACTCTTGGGGCTGAGAGGGTTGGTGAGGTTGGGTGAGCAAATGCAGATACTTTAAAGTAACACTGCGGGGAACACACCCCATGGGTCTCAAATCTCCAGGTACAAGGGAATCTTCCTACATCAAAACATGCATGGGAAACCCAGAAGATGGTATGCCATGAGATCGGGAAAGGTTTCTAAAACGCACCTCATTTCTCCTCTCCTTGTGCTCGGGTTCGCCATTCCAGCCGCTTGACTAACCATCTCCCTACTTGGAGAATCAGCACCTTTAACCTCCTGATTGTACAGGTTGCAATTTGTCCTGAGGATGAACGGGAAGACGCGGAACCAACGAGAGACGAGCCCTAGGTGTTGGGACAGGCATAGGTCACTCCATTTTCCCATCAGGAAGAAGAATGAACCACAGGCTCAGCCTGCCCCCCAGAACCAAAATAGGGCCTGAAGCAATCCTGCGCTTTTGCGGCCAGCTCCCAAAAAAGCGAGGAGACAAATGGAGCTCAGGGGCACTGCAATTCACAAACGTGCAGAGTTATAAATGAGAACTCTCGTCCACAAATATATTGAGGGAAGGCAACGAAGAGGATTTGAAAGCAAGGCAGATTTGCAGGAAACAGATTTCAGGAGGTAGATTCGACTCGCCTTTAAAGCACATGAAAAGCGGCAAAACGTTGACAATGATGCCCTTGGCCAAAAAGGGCGTATGCGTTTTTTCCTGAATATATTCAGGAAAAAACGCATACGCCCTTTTTGGCCAACCAAGCAAGCCGGAAGGGCAAATCAGCGCTACAAAGAAGTCTCGCTTGCCCTCGGTCAAAAGGGCCATGCTGAACAAACAGTAAAAACCAGAAAAGCAGGACAGGCCATGGAGACATGGGAGCCTTGCTACGCTGATGGGCGGGATGTAAATTGCCAACAGGCACTCTGGAGAAGAGTACGGTGTGTCCTGAAACAAGTAATAAACACAGCGTAGAGAGCATAGGGCACTTCCACTCAAGGGCGTATAAATTGGGAAAACTAAAAATCAACAAGACACAGGCACCCTAAAGTTTACGGCTGATCTGTTTCCAAGAACCTCCACTTCGGTACACCATCAATATCCCAGGAAAGAGAAAAATGGATAAAGAAATGGTGGTACTTGGCACAATGGAATATCACTCAGCCATGAAATCAATGTCATAAGGCTAGTTAGCAGCATGATGAGTGGATTTAGATACGATGATTCTAAGTGAAATAAGTCACACAGAAAAAGACACTTATCCTAAGATATCGCTTATAGAGGGAATGTCAAAATCGCTACACTTGAACTGAATTACAAAACAGAACAGAGTCACACCTTTAGAAGACACACTATGGCTGCTTAACGGGAAAGGTGAGGTGGGGTGATGCATAAAACAAGGGTTTGAAATTAGCTCAGACACCGCTCCATAAGCCAAATATGTAATAGACAAGGCCTACTCCCTGCTCAGTGAACTGGACTCAACACCCCCTAGTCACCGCACAAGAATATATCTGACTAGTATGAATCTGAAAACCTATGTATCGATATCTCTCTGCAAGTGAATCAAGAGGGTGTAAAGCGGCATAAACACAGCAGGGAAAAGCAGCCAAACCCCATTCTAAACATACATTACTTTAAAAAACCCACAAAGCAAAGACAGTGAAAGAGAGAGAAATTCTTACAAAATCCGTTCAGGGTCTCTGATGCAACCTGGATTGACCATATCTAGACCCACAGCTGGATGAGACATAAGGCTGGACACTCTTGGGGCTGAGAGGATTGGTGAGGTTGGGTGAGCAAATGCAGATACTTTAAAGTAACACTGCGGGGAACACACCCCATGGGTCTCAAATCTCCAGGTACAAGGGCATCTTCCTACATCAAAACATGCATGGGAAACCCAGAAGATGGTATGCCATGAGATCGGGAAAGGTTTCTAAACTGCACCTCATTTCTCCTCTCCTTGTGCTCGGGTTCACCATTCCAGCTGCTTGACTAACCATCTCCCTACTTGGAGAATCAGCACCTTTAACCTCCTGATTGTACAGGTTGCAATTTGTCCTGAGGATGAACGGGAAGACGCGAAACCAACGAGAGACGAGCCCTAGGTGTTGGGACAGGCATAGGTCACTCCATTTTCTCATCAGGAAGAAGAATGAACCACAGGCTCAGCCTGCCCCCCAGAACCAAAATAGGGCCTGAAGCAATCCTGCGCTTTTGCGGCCAGCTCCCAAAAAAGCGAGGAGACAAATGGAGCTCAGGGGCACTGCAATTCACAAACGTGCAGAGTTATAAATGAGAACTCTCGTCCACAAATATATTGAGGGAAGGCAACGAAGAGGATTTGAAAGCAAGGCAGATTTGCAGGAAACAGATTTCAGGAGGTAGATTCGACTCGCCTTTAAAGCACATGAAAAGCGGCAAAACGTTGACAATGATGCCCTTGGCCAAAAAGGGCGTATGCGTTTTTTCCTGAATATATTCAGGAAAAAACGCATACGCCCTTTTTGGCCAACCAAGCAAGCCGGAAGGGCAAATCAGCGCTACAAAGAAGTCTCGCTTGCCCTCGGTCAAAAGGGCCATGCTGAACAAAGTGTAAAAACCAGAAAAGCAGGACAGGCCATGGAGACATGGGAGCCTTGCTACGCTGATGGGCGGGATGTAAATTGCCAACAGGCACTCTGGAGAAGAGTACGGTGTGTCCTGAAACAAGTAATAAACACAGCGTAGAGAGCATAGGGCACTTCCACTCATGGGCGTAGAAATTGGGAAAACTAAAAGTCAACAAGACACAGGCACCCTAAAGTTTACGGCTGCTCTGTTTCCAAGAACCTCCACTTCGGTACACCTTCAATATCCCAGGAAAGAGAAAAATGGATAAAGAAATGGTGGTACTTGGCACAGTGGAATATCACTCAGCCATGAAATCAATGTCATAAGGCTAGTTAGCAGCATGATGAGTGGATTTAGATACGATGATTCTAAGTGAAATAAGTCACACAGAAAAAGACACTTATCCTAAGATATCGCTTATAGAGGGAATGTCAAAATCGCTACACTTGAACTGAATTACAAAACAGAACAGAGTCACACCTTTAGAAGACACACTATGGCTGCTTAACGGGAAAGGTGAGGTGGGGTGATGCATAAAACAAGGGTTTCAAATTAGCTCAGAGACCGCTCCATAAGCAAAATATGTAATAGACAAGGCCTACTCCCTGCTCAGTGAACTGGACTCAACACACCCTAGTCAACACACAAGAATATATCTGACTAGTAAGAATCTGAAAACCTATGTATCGATATCTCTCTGCAAGTGAATCAAGAGGGTGTAAAGCGGCATCAACACAGCAGGGAAAAGCAGCCAAGCCCGATTCTAAACATAAATTACTTTAAAAAACCCACAAAACAAAGACAGTGAAAGAGAGAGAAATTCTTACAAAATCCGTTCAGGGTCTATGATGCAACCTGGATTGACCATATCAAGACCCACAGCTGGATGAGACATAAGGCTGGACACTCTTGGGGCTGAGAGGGTTGGTGAGGTTGGGTGAGCAAATGCAGATACTTTAAAGTAACACTGCGGGGAACACACCCCATGGGTCTCAAATCTCCAGGTACAAGGGAATCTTCCTACATCAAAACATGCATGGGAAACCCAGAAGATGGTATGCCATGAGATCGGGAAAGGTTTCTAAAACGCACCTCATTTCTCCTCTCCTTGTGCTCGGGTTCGCCATTCCAGCCGCTTGACTAACCATCTCCCTACTTGGAGAATCAGCACCTTTAACCTCCTGATTGTACAGGTTGCAATTTGTCCTGAGGATGAACGGGAAGACGCGGAACCAACGAGAGACGAGCCCTAGGTGTTGGGACAGGCATAGGTCACTCCATTTTCCCATCAGGAAGAAGAATGAACCACAGGCTCAGCCTGCCCCCCAGAACCAAAATAGGGCCTGAAGCAATCCTGCGCTTTTGCGGCCAGCTCCCAAAAAAGCGAGGAGACAAATGGAGCTCAGGGGCACTGCAATTCACAAACGTGCAGAGTTATAAATGAGAACTCTCATCCACAAATATATTGAGGGAAGGCAACGAAGAGGATTTGAAAGCAAGGCAGATTTGCAGGAAACAGATTTCAGGAGGTAGATTCGACTCGCCTTTAAAGCACATGAAAAGCGGCAAAACGTTGACAATGATGCCCTTGGCCAAAAAGGGCGTATGCGTTTTTTCCTGAATATATTCAGGAAAAAACGCATACGCCCTTTTTGGCCAACCAAGCAAGCCGGAAGGGCAAATCAGCGCTACAAAGAAGTCTCGCTTGCCCTCGGTCAAAGGGGCCATGCTGAACAAACAGTAAAAACCAGAAAAGCAGGACAGGCCATGGAGACATGGGAGCCTTGCTACGCTGATGGGCGGGATGTAAATTGCCAACAGGCACTCTGGAGAAGAGTACGGTGTGTCCTGAAACAAGTAATAAACACAGCGTAGAGAGCATAGGGCACTTCCACTCAAGGGCGTATAAATTGGGAAAACTAAAAATCAACAAGACACAGGCACCCTAAAGTTTACGGCTGCTCTGTTTCCAAGAACCTCCACTTCGGTACACCATCAATATCCCAGGAAAGAGAAAAATGGATAAAGAAATGGTGGTACTTGGCACAATGGAATATCACTCAACCATGAAATCAATGTCATAAGGCTAGTTAGCAGCATGATGAGTGGATTTAGGTACGATGATTCTAAGTGAAATAAGTCACACAGAAAAAGACACTTATCCTAAGATATCGCTTATAGAGGGAATGTCAAAATCGCTACACTTGAACTGAATTACAAAACAGAACAGAGTCACACCTTTAGAAGACACACTATGGCTGCTTAACGGGAAAGGTGAGGTGGGGTGATGCATAAAACAAGGGTTTCAAATTAGCTCAGAGACCGCTCCATAAGCAAAATATGTAATAGACAAGGCCTACTCCCTGCTCAGTGAACTGGACTCAACACACCCTAGTCAACACACAAGAATATATCTGACTAGTATGAATCTGAAAACCTATGTATCGATATCTCTCTGCAAGTGAATCAAGAGGGTGTAAAGCGGCATAAACACAGCAGGGAAAAGCAGCCAAACCCCATTCTAAACATACATTACTTTAAAAAACCCACAAAGCAAAGACAGTGAAAGAGAGAGAAATTCTTACAAAATCCGTTCAGGGTCTCTGATGCAACCTGGATTGACCATATCTAGACCCACAGCTGGATGAGACATAAGGCTGGACACTCTTGGGGCTGAGAGGATTGGTGAGGTTGGGTGAGCAAATGCAGATACTTTAAAGTAACACTGCAGGGAACACACCCCATGGGTCTCAAATCTCCAGGTACAAGGGCATCTTCCTACATCAAAACATGCATGGGAAACCCAGAAGATGGTATGCCATGAGATCGGGAAAGGTTTCTAAAACGCACCTCATTTCTCCTCTCCTTGTGCTCGGGTTCGCCATTCCAGCCGCTTGACTAACCATCTCCCTACTTGGAGAATCAGCACCTTTAACCTCCTGTTTCGTCCAGGTTGCAATTTGTCCTGAGGATGAACGGGAAGACGGGGAACCAACGAGAGACTAGCCCTAGGTGTTGGGACAGGCACAGGTCACTCCATTTTCCCATCAGGAAGAAGAATGAACCACAGGCTCAGCCTGCCCCCCAGAACCAAAATAGGGCCTGAAGCAATCCTGCGCTTTTGCGGCCAGCTCCCAAAAAAGCGAGGAGACAAATGGAGCTCAGGGGCACTGCAATTCACAAACGTGCAGAGTTATAAATGAGAACTCTCGTCCACAAATATATTGAGGGAAGGCAACGAAGAGGATTTGAAAGCAAGGCAGATTTGCAGGAAACAGATTTCAGGAGGTAGATTCGACTCGCCTTTAAAGCACATGAAAAGCGGCAAAACGTTGACAATGATGCCCTTGGCCAAAAAGGGCGTATGCGTTTTTTCCTGAATATATTCAGGAAAAAACGCATACGCCCTTTTTGGCCAACCAAGCAAGCCGGAAGGGCAAATCAGCGCTACAAAGAAGTCTCGCTTGCCCTCGGTCAAAAGGGCCATGCTGAACAAACAGTAAAAACCAGAAAAGCAGGACAGGCCATGGAGACATGGGAGCCTTGCTACGCTGATGGGCGGGATGTAAATTGCCAACAGGCACTCTGGAGAAGAGTACGGTGTGTCCTGAAACAAGTAATAAACACAGCGTAGAGAGCATAGGGCACTTCCACTCAAGGGCGTATAAATTGGGAAAACTAAAAATCAACAAGACACAGGCACCCTAAAGTTTACGGCTGATCTGTTTCCAAGAACCTCCACTTCGGTACACCATCAATATCCCAGGAAAGAGAAAAATGGATAAAGAAATGGTGGTACTTGGCACAATGGAATATCACTCAGCCATGAAATCAATGTCATAAGGCTAGTTAGCAGCATGATGAGTGGATTTAGATACGATGATTCTAAGTGAAATAAGTCACACAGAAAAAGACACTTATCCTAAGATATCGCTTATAGAGGGAATGTCAAAATCGCTACACTTGAACTGAATTACAAAACAGAACAGAGTCACACCTTTAGAAGACACACTATGGCTGCTTAACGGGAAAGGTGAGGTGGGGTGATGCATAAAACAAGGGTTTGAAATTAGCTCAGACACCGCTCCATAAGCCAAATATGTAATAGACAAGGCCTACTCCCTGCTCAGTGAACTGGACTCAACACCCCCTAGTCACCGCACAAGAATATATCTGACTAGTATGAATCTGAAAACCTATGTATCGATATCTCTCTGCAAGTGAATCAAGAGGGTGTAAAGCGGCATAAACACAGCAGGGAAAAGCAGCCAAACCCCATTCTAAACATACATTACTTTAAAAAACCCACAAAGCAAAGACAGTGAAAGAGAGAGAAATTCTTACAAAATCCGTTCAGGGTCTCTGATGCAACCTGGATTGACCATATCTAGACCCACAGCTGGATGAGACATAAGGCTGGACACTCTTGGGGCTGAGAGGATTGGTGAGGTTGGGTGAGCAAATGCAGATACTTTAAAGTAACACTGCGGGGAACACACCCCATGGGTCTCAAATCTCCAGGTACAAGGGCATCTTCCTACATCAAAACATGCATGGGAAACCCAGAAGATGGTATGCCATGAGATCGGGAAAGGTTTCTAAACTGCACCTCATTTCTCCTCTCCTTGTGCTCGGGTTCACCATTCCAGCTGCTTGACTAACCATCTCCCTACTTGGAGAATCAGCACCTTTAACCTCCTGATTGTACAGGTTGCAATTTGTCCTGAGGATGAACGGGAAGACGCGGAACCAACGAGAGACGAGCCCTAGGTGTTGGGACAGGCATAGGTCACTCCATTTTCTCATCAGGAAGAAGAATGAACCACAGGCTCAGCCTGCCCCCCAGAACCAAAATAGGGCCTGAAGCAATCCTGCGCTTTTGCGGCCAGCTCCCAAAAAAGCGAGGAGACAAATGGAGCTCAGGGGCACTGCAATTCACAAATGTGCAGAGTTATAAATGAGAACTCTCGTCCACAAATATATTGAGGGAAGGCAACGAAGAGGATTTGAAAGCAAGGCAGATTTGCAGGAAACAGATTTCAGGAGGTAGATTCGACTCGCCTTTAAAGCCCATGAAAAGCGGCAAAACGTTGACAATGATGCCCTTGGCCAAAAAGGGCGTATGCGTTTTTTCCTGAATATATTCAGGAAAAAACGCATACGCCCTTTTTGGCCAACCAAGCAAGCCGGAAGGGCAAATCAGCGCTACAAAGAAGTCTCGCTTGCCCTCGGTCAAAAGGGCCATGCTGAACAAAGTGTAAAAACCAGAAAAGCAGGACAGGCCATGGAGACATGGGAGCCTTGCTACGCTGATGGGCGGGATGTAAATTGCCAACAGGCACTCTGGAGAAGAGTACGGTGTGTCCTGAAACAAGTAATAAACACAGCGTAGAGAGCATAGGGCACTTCCACTCATGGGCGTAGAAATTGGGAAAACTAAAAGTCAACAAGACACAGGCACCCTAAAGTTTACGGCTGCTCTGTTTCCAAGAACCTCCACTTCGGTACACCTTCAATATCCCAGGAAAGAGAAAAATGGATAAAGAAATGGTGGTACTTGGCACAGTGGAATATCACTCAGCCATGAAATCAATGTCATAAGGCTAGTTAGCAGCATGATGAGTGGATTTAGATACGATGATTCTAAGTGAAATAAGTCACACAGAAAAAGACACTTATCCTAAGATATCGCTTATAGAGGGAATGTCAAAATCGCTACACTTGAACTGAATTACAAAACAGAACAGAGTCACACCTTTAGAAGACACACTATGGCTGCTTAACGGGAAAGGTGAGGTGGGGTGATGCATAAAACAAGGGTTTCAAATTAGCTCAGAGACCGCTCCATAAGCAAAATATGTAATAGACAAGGCCTACTCCCTGCTCAGTGAACTGGACTCAACACACCCTAGTCAACACACAAGAATATATCTGACTAGTAAGAATCTGAAAACCTATGTATCGATATCTCTCTGCAAGTGAATCAAGAGGGTGTAAAGCGGCATCAACACAGCAGGGAAAAGCAGCCAAGCCCGATTCTAAACATAAATTACTTTAAAAAACCCACAAAACAAAGACAGTGAAAGAGAGAGAAATTCTTACAAAATCCGTTCAGGGTCTATGATGCAACCTGGATTGACCATATCAAGACCCACAGCTGGATGAGACATAAGGCTGGACACTCTTGGGGCTGAGAGGGTTGGTGAGGTTGGGTGAGCAAATGCAGATACTTTAAAGTAACACTGCGGGGAACACACCCCATGGGTCTCAAATCTCCAGGTACAAGGGAATCTTCCTACATCAAAACATGCATGGGAAACCCAGAAGATGGTATGCCATGAGATCGGGAAAGGTTTCTAAAACGCACCTCATTTCTCCTCTCCTTGTGCTCGGGTTCGCCATTCCAGCCGCTTGACTAACCATCTCCCTACTTGGAGAATCAGCACCTTTAACCTCCTGATTGTACAGGTTGCAATTTGTCCTGAGGATGAACGGGAAGACGCGGAACCAACGAGAGACGAGCCCTAGGTGTTGGGACAGGCATAGGTCACTCCATTTTCCCATCAGGAAGAAGAATGAACCACAGGCTCAGCCTGCCCCCCAGAACCAAAATAGGGCCTGAAGCAATCCTGCGCTTTTGCGGCCAGCTCCCAAAAAAGCGAGGAGACAAATGGAGCTCAGGGGCACTGCAATTCACAAACGTGCAGAGTTATAAATGAGAACTCTCGTCCACAAATATATTGAGGGAAGGCAACGAAGAGGATTTGAAAGCAAGGCAGATTTGCAGGAAACAGATTTCAGGAGGTAGATTCGACTCGCCTTTAAAGCCCATGAAAAGCGGCAAAACGTTGACAATGATGCCCTTGGCCAAAAAGGGCGTATGCGTTTTTTCCTGAATATATTCAGGAAAAAACGCATACGCCCTTTTTGGCCAACCAAGCAAGCCGGAAGGGCAAATCAGCGCTACAAAGAAGTCTCGCTTGCCCTCGGTCAAAAGGGCCATGCTGAACAAACAGTAAAAACCAGAAAAGCAGGACAGGCCATGGAGACATGGGAGCCTTGCTACGCTGATGGGCGGGATGTAAATTGCCAACAGGCACTCTGGAGAAGAGTACGGTGTGTCCTGAAACAAGTAATAAACACAGCGTAGAGAGCATAGGGCACTTCCACTCAAGGGCGTATAAATTGGGAAAACTAAAAATCAACAAGACACAGGCACCCTAAAGTTTACGGCTGATCTGTTTCCAAGAACCTCCACTTCGGTACACCATCAATATCCCAGGAAAGAGAAAAATGGATAAAGAAATGGTGGTACTTGGCACAATGGAATATCACTCAGCCATGAAATCAATGTCATAAGGCTAGTTAGCAGCATGATGAGTGGATTTAGATACGATGATTCTAAGTGAAATAAGTCACACAGAAAAAGACACTTATCCTAAGATATCGCTTATAGAGGGAATGTCAAAATCGCTACACTTGAACTGAATTACAAAACAGAACAGAGTCACACCTTTAGAAGACACACTATGGCTGCTTAACGGGAAAGGTGAGGTGGGGTGATGCATAAAACAAGGGTTTGAAATTAGCTCAGACACCGCTCCATAAGCCAAATATGTAATAGACAAGGCCTACTCCCTGCTCAGTGAACTGGACTCAACACCCCCTAGTCACCGCACAAGAATATATCTGACTAGTATGAATCTGAAAACCTATGTATCGATATCTCTCTGCAAGTGAATCAAGAGGGTGTAAAGCGGCATAAACACAGCAGGGAAAAGCAGCCAAACCCCATTCTAAACATACATTACTTTAAAAAACCCACAAAGCAAAGACAGTGAAAGAGAGAGAAATTCTTACAAAATCCGTTCAGGGTCTCTGATGCAACCTGGATTGACCATATCTAGACCCACAGCTGGATGAGACATAAGGCTGGACACTCTTGGGGCTGAGAGGATTGGTGAGGTTGGGTGAGCAAATGCAGATACTTTAAAGTAACACTGCGGGGAACACACCCCATGGGTCTCAAATCTCCAGGTACAAGGGCATCTTCCTACATCAAAACATGCATGGGAAACCCAGAAGATGGTATGCCATGAGATCGGGAAAGGTTTCTAAACTGCACCTCATTTCTCCTCTCCTTGTGCTCGGGTTCACCATTCCAGCTGCTTGACTAACCATCTCCCTACTTGGAGAATCAGCACCTTTAACCTCCTGATTGTACAGGTTGCAATTTGTCCTGAGGATGAACGGGAAGACGCGGAACCAACGAGAGACGAGCCCTAGGTGTTGGGACAGGCATAGGTCACTCCATTTTCTCATCAGGAAGAAGAATGAACCACAGGCTCAGCCTGCCCCCCAGAACCAAAATAGGGCCTGAAGCAATCCTGCGCTTTTGCGGCCAGCTCCCAAAAAAGCGAGGAGACAAATGGAGCTCAGGGGCACTGCAATTCACAAATGTGCAGAGTTATAAATGAGAACTCTCGTCCACAAATATATTGAGGGAAGGCAACGAAGAGGATTTGAAAGCAAGGCAGATTTGCAGGAAACAGATTTCAGGAGGTAGATTCGACTCGCCTTTAAAGCCCATGAAAAGCGGCAAAACGTTGACAATGATGCCCTTGGCCAAAAAGGGCGTATGCGTTTTTTCCTGAATATATTCAGGAAAAAACGCATACGCCCTTTTTGGCCAACCAAGCAAGCCGGAAGGGCAAATCAGCGCTACAAAGAAGTCTCGCTTGCCCTCGGTCAAAAGGGCCATGCTGAACAAAGTGTAAAAACCAGAAAAGCAGGACAGGCCATGGAGACATGGGAGCCTTGCTACGCTGATGGGCGGGATGTAAATTGCCAACAGGCACTCTGGAGAAGAGTACGGTGTGTCCTGAAACAAGTAATAAACACAGCGTAGAGAGCATAGGGCACTTCCACTCATGGGCGTAGAAATTGGGAAAACTAAAAGTCAACAAGACACAGGCACCCTAAAGTTTACGGCTGCTCTGTTTCCAAGAACCTCCACTTCGGTACACCTTCAATATCCCAGGAAAGAGAAAAATGGATAAAGAAATGGTGGTACTTGGCACAGTGGAATATCACTCAGCCATGAAATCAATGTCATAAGGCTAGTTAGCAGCATGATGAGTGGATTTAGATACGATGATTCTAAGTGAAATAAGTCACACAGAAAAAGACACTTATCCTAAGATATCGCTTATAGAGGGAATGTCAAAATCGCTACACTTGAACTGAATTACAAAACAGAACAGAGTCACACCTTTAGAAGACACACTATGGCTGCTTAACGGGAAAGGTGAGGTGGGGTGATGCATAAAACAAGGGTTTCAAATTAGCTCAGAGACCGCTCCATAAGCAAAATATGTAATAGACAAGGCCTACTCCCTGCTCAGTGAACTGGACTCAACACACCCTAGTCAACACACAAGAATATATCTGACTAGTAAGAATCTGAAAACCTATGTATCGATATCTCTCTGCAAGTGAATCAAGAGGGTGTAAAGCGGCATCAACACAGCAGGGAAAAGCAGCCAAGCCCGATTCTAAACATAAATTACTTTAAAAAACCCACAAAACAAAGACAGTGAAAGAGAGAGAAATTCTTACAAAATCCGTTCAGGGTCTATGATGCAACCTGGATTGACCATATCAAGACCCACAGCTGGATGAGACATAAGGCTGGACACTCTTGGGGCTGAGAGGGTTGGTGAGGTTGGGTGAGCAAATGCAGATACTTTAAAGTAACACTGCGGGGAACACACCCCATGGGTCTCAAATCTCCAGGTACAAGGGAATCTTCCTACATCAAAACATGCATGGGAAACCCAGAAGATGGTATGCCATGAGATCGGGAAAGGTTTCTAAAACGCACCTCATTTCTCCTCTCCTTGTGCTCGGGTTCGCCATTCCAGCCGCTTGACTAACCATCTCCCTACTTGGAGAATCAGCACCTTTAACCTCCTGATTGTACAGGTTGCAATTTGTCCTGAGGATGAACGGGAAGACGCGGAACCAACGAGAGACGAGCCCTAGGTGTTGGGACAGGCATAGGTCACTCCATTTTCCCATCAGGAAGAAGAATGAACCACAGGCTCAGCCTGCCCCCCAGAACCAAAATAGGGCCTGAAGCAATCCTGCGCTTTTGCGGCCAGCTCCCAAAAAAGCGAGGAGACAAATGGAGCTCAGGGGCACTGCAATTCACAAACGTGCAGAGTTATAAATGAGAACTCTCGTCCACAAATATATTGAGGGAAGGCAACGAAGAGGATTTGAAAGCAAGGCAGATTTGCAGGAAACAGATTTCAGGAGGTAGATTCGACTCGCCTTTAAAGCCCATGAAAAGCGGCAAAACGTTGACAATGATGCCCTTGGCCAAAAAGGGCGTATGCGTTTTTTCCTGAATATATTCAGGAAAAAACGCATACGCCCTTTTTGGCCAACCAAGCAAGCCGGAAGGGCAAATCAGCGCTACAAAGAAGTCTCGCTTGCCCTCGGTCAAAAGGGCCATGCTGAACAAACAGTAAAAACCAGAAAAGCAGGACAGGCCATGGAGACATGGGAGCCTTGCTACGCTGATGGGCGGGATGTAAATTGCCAACAGGCACTCTGGAGAAGAGTACGGTGTGTCCTGAAACAAGTAATAAACACAGCGTAGAGAGCATAGGGCACTTCCACTCAAGGGCGTATAAATTGGGAAAACTAAAAATCAACAAGACACAGGCACCCTAAAGTTTACGGCTGATCTGTTTCCAAGAACCTCCACTTCGGTACACCATCAATATCCCAGGAAAGAGAAAAATGGATAAAGAAATGGTGGTACTTGGCACAATGCAATATCACTCAGCCATGAAATCAATGTCATAAGGCTAGTTAGCAGCATGATGAGTGGATTTAGGTACGATGATTCTAAGTGAAATAAGTCACACAGAAAAAGACACTTATCCTAAGATATCGCTTATAGAGGGAATGTCAAAATCGCTACACTTGAACTGAATTACAAAACAGAACAGAGTCACACCTTTAGAAGACACACTATGGCTGCTTAACGGGAAAGGTGAGGTGGGGTGATGCATAAAACAAGGGTTTGAAATTAGCTCAGACACCGCTCCATAAGCCAAATATGTAATAGACAAGGCCTACTCCCTGCTCAGTGAACTGGACTCAACACCCCCTAGTCACCGCACAAGAATATATCTGACTAGTATGAATCTGAAAACCTATGTATCGATATCTCTCTGCAAGTGAATCAAGAGGGTGTAAAGCGGCATAAACACAGCAGGGAAAAGCAGCCAAACCCCATTCTAAACATACATTACTTTAAAAAACCCACAAAGCAAAGACAGTGAAAGAGAGAGAAATTCTTACAAAATCCGTTCAGGGTCTCTGATGCAACCTGGATTGACCATATCTAGACCCACAGCTGGATGAGACATAAGGCTGGACACTCTTGGGGCTGAGAGGATTGGTGAGGTTGGGTGAGCAAATGCAGATACTTTAAAGTAACACTGCGGGGAACACACCCCATGGGTCTCAAATCTCCAGGTACAAGGGCATCTTCCTACATCAAAACATGCATGGGAAACCCAGAAGATGGTATGCCATGAGATCGGGAAAGGTTTCTAAACTGCACCTCATTTCTCCTCTCCTTGTGCTCGGGTTCACCATTCCAGCTGCTTGACTAACCATCTCCCTACTTGGAGAATCAGCACCTTTAACCTCCTGATTGTACAGGTTGCAATTTGTCCTGAGGATGAACGGGAAGACGCGGAACCAACGAGAGACGAGCCCTAGGTGTTGGGACAGGCATAGGTCACTCCATTTTATCATCAGGAAGAAGAATGAACCACAGGCTCAGCCTGCCCCCCAGAACCAAAATAGGGCCTGAAGCAATCCTGCGCTTTTGCGGCCAGCTCCCAAAAAAGCGAGGAGACAAATGGAGCTCAGGGGCACTGCAATTCACAAACGTGCAGAGTTATAAATGAGAACTCTCGTCCACAAATATATTGAGGGAAGGCAACGAAGAGGATTTGAAAGCAAGGCAGATTTGCAGGAAACAGATTTCAGGAGGTAGATTCGACTCGCCTTTAAAGCCCATGAAAAGCGGCAAAACGTTGACAATGATGCCCTTGGCCAAAAAGGGCGTATGCGTTTTTTCCTGAATATATTCAGGAAAAAACGCATACGCCCTTTTTGGCCAACCAAGCAAGCCGGAAGGGCAAATCAGCGCTACAAAGAAGTCTCGCTTGCCCTCGCTCAAAAGGGCCATGCTGAACAAAGTGTAAAAACCAGAAAAGCAGGACAGGCCATGGAGACATGGGAGCCTTGCTACGCTGATGGGCGGGATGTAAATTGCCAACAGGCACTCTGGAGAAGAGTACGGTGTGTCCTGAAACAAGTAATAAACACAGCGTAGAGAGCATAGGGCACTTCCACTCATGGGCGTAGAAATTGGGAAAACTAAAAGTCAACAAGACACAGGCACCCTAAAGTTTACGGCTGCTCTGTTTCCAAGAACCTCCACTTCGGTACACCTTCAATATCCCAGGAAAGAGAAAAATGGATAAAGAAATGGTGGTACTTGGCACAGTGGAATATCACTCAGCCATGAAATCAATGTCATAAGGCTAGTTAGCAGCATGATGAGTGGATTTAGGTACGATGATTCTCAGTGAAATAAGTCACACAGAAAAAGACACTTATCCTAAGATATCGCTTATAGAGGGAATGTCAAAATCGCTACACTTGAACTGAATTACAAAACAGAACAGAGTCACACCTTTAGAAGACACACTATGGCTGCTTAACGGGAAAGGTGAGGTGGGGTGATGCATAAAACAAGGGTTTGAAATTAGCTCAGACACAGCTCCATAAGCCAAATATGTAATAGACAAGGCCTACTCCCTGCTCAGTGAACTGGACTCAACACCCCCTAGTCACCGCACAAGAATATATCTGACTAGTATGAATCTGAAAACCTATGTATCGATATCTCTCTGCAAGTGAATCAAGAGGGTGTAAAGCGGCATAAACACAGCAGGGAAAAGCAGCCAAACCCCATTCTAAACATACATTACTTTAAAAAACCCACAAAGCAAAGACAGTGAAAGAGAGAGAAATTCTTACAAAATCCGTTCAGGGTCTCTGATGCAACCTGGATTGACCATATCTAGACCCACAGCTGGATGAGACATAAGGCTGGACACTCTTGGGGCTGAGAGGATTGGTGAGGTTGGGTGAGCAAATGCAGATACTTTAAAGTAACACTGCGGGGAACACACCCCATGGGTCTCAAATCTCCAGGTACAAGGGCATCTTCCTACATCAAAACATGCATGGGAAACCCAGAAGATGGTATGCCATGAGATCGGGAAAGGTTTCTAAACTGCACCTCATTTCTCCTCTCCTTGTGCTCGGGTTCACCATTCCAGCTGCTTGACTAACCATCTCCCTACTTGGAGAATCAGCACCTTTAACCTCCTGATTGTACAGGTTGCAATTTGTCCTGAGGATGAACGGGAAGACGCGGAACCAACGAGAGACGAGCCCTAGGTGTTGGGACAGGCATAGGTCACTCCATTTTCTCATCAGGAAGAAGAATGAACCACAGGCTCAGCCTGCCCCCCAGAACCAAAATAGGGCCTGAAGCAATCCTGCGCTTTTGCGGCCAGCTCCCAAAAAAGCGAGGAGACAAATGGAGCTCAGGGGCACTGCAATTCACAAACGTGCAGAGTTATAAATGAGAACTCTCGTCCACAAATATATTGAGGGAAGGCAACGAAGAGGATTTGAAAGCAAGGCAGATTTGCAGGAAACAGATTTCAGGAGGTAGATTCGACTCGCCTTTAAAGCACATGAAAAGCGGCAAAACGTTGACAATGATGCCCTTGGCCAAAAAGGGCGTATGCGTTTTTTCCTGAATATATTCAGGAAAAAACGCATACGCCCTTTTTGGCCAACCAAGCAAGCCGGAAGGGCAAATCAGCGCTACAAAGAAGTCTCGCTTGCCCTCGGTCAAAAGGGCCATGCTGAACAAAGTGTAAAAACCAGAAAAGCAGGACAGGCCATGGAGACATGGGAGCCTTGCTACGCTGATGGGCGGGATGTAAATTGCCAACAGGCACTCTGGAGAAGAGTACGGTGTGTCCTGAAACAAGTAATAAACACAGCGTAGAGAGCATAGGGCACTTCCACTCATGGGCGTAGAAATTGGGAAAACTAAAAGTCAACAAGACACAGGCACCCTAAAGTTTACGGCTGCTCTGTTTCCAAGAACCTCCACTTCGGTACACCTTCAATATCCCAGGAAAGAGAAAAATGGATAAAGAAATGGTGGTACTTGGCACAGTGGAATATCACTCAGCCATGAAATCAATGTCATAAGGCTAGTTAGCAGCATGATGAGTGGATTTAGATACGATGATTCTAAGTGAAATAAGTCACACAGAAAAAGACACTTATCCTAAGATATCGCTTATAGAGGGAATGTCAAAATCGCTACACTTGAACTGAATTACAAAACAGAACAGAGTCACACCTTTAGAAGACACACTATGGCTGCTTAACGGGAAAGGTGAGGTGGGGTGATGCATAAAACAAGGGTTTCAAATTAGCTCAGAGACCGCTCCATAAGCAAAATATGTAATAGACAAGGCCTACTCCCTGCTCAGTGAACTGGACTCAACACACCCTAGTCAACACACAAGAATATATCTGACTAGTAAGAATCTGAAAACCTATGTATCGATATCTCTCTGCAAGTGAATCAAGAGGGTGTAAAGCGGCATCAACACAGCAGGGAAAAGCAGCCAAGCCCGATTCTAAACATAAATTACTTTAAAAAACCCACAAAACAAAGACAGTGAAAGAGAGAGAAATTCTTACAAAATCCGTTCAGGGTCTATGATGCAACCTGGATTGACCATATCAAGACCCACAGCTGGATGAGACATAAGGCTGGACACTCTTGGGGCTGAGAGGGTTGGTGAGGTTGGGTGAGCAAATGCAGATACTTTAAAGTAACACTGCGGGGAACACACCCCATGGGTCTCAAATCTCCAGGTACAAGGGAATCTTCCTACATCAAAACATGCATGGGAAACCCAGAAGATGGTATGCCATGAGATCGGGAAAGGTTTCTAAAACGCACCTCATTTCTCCTCTCCTTGTGCTCGGGTTCGCCATTCCAGCCGCTTGACTAACCATCTCCCTACTTGGAGAATCAGCACCTTTAACCTCCTGATTGTACAGGTTGCAATTTGTCCTGAGGATGAACGGGAAGACGCGGAACCAACGAGAGACGAGCCCTAGGTGTTGGGACAGGCATAGGTCACTCCATTTTCCCATCAGGAAGAAGAATGAACCACAGGCTCAGCCTGCCCCCCAGAACCAAAATAGGGCCTGAAGCAATCCTGCGCTTTTGCGGCCAGCTCCCAAAAAAGCGAGGAGACAAATGGAGCTCAGGGGCACTGCAATTCACAAACGTGCAGAGTTATAAATGAGAACTCTCGTCCACAAATATATTGAGGGAAGGCAACGAAGAGGATTTGAAAGCAAGGCAGATTTGCAGGAAACAGATTTCAGGAGGTAGATTCGACTCGCCTTTAAAGCCCATGAAAAGCGGCAAAACGTTGACAATGATGCCCTTGGCCAAAAAGGGCGTATGCGTTTTTTCCTGAATATATTCAGGAAAAAACGCATACGCCCTTTTTGGCCAACCAAGCAAGCCGGAAGGGCAAATCAGCGCTACAAAGAAGTCTCGCTTGCCCTCGGTCAAAAGGGCCATGCTGAACAAACAGTAAAAACCAGAAAAGCAGGACAGGCCATGGAGACATGGGAGCCTTGCTACGCTGATGGGCGGGATGTAAATTGCCAACAGGCACTCTGGAGAAGAGTACGGTGTGTCCTGAAACAAGTAATAAACACAGCGTAGAGAGCATAGGGCACTTCCACTCAAGGGCGTATAAATTGGGAAAACTAAAAATCAAAGAGACACAGGCACCCTAAAGTTTACGGCTGCTCTGTTTCCAAGAACCTCCACTTCGGTACACCATCAATATCCCAGGAAAGAGAAAAATGGATAAAGAAATGGTGGTACTTGGCACAATGGAATATCACTCAGCCATGAAATCAATGTCATAAGGCTAGTTAGCAGCATGATGAGTGGATTTAGGTACGATGATTCTAAGTGAAATAAGTCACACAGAAAAAGACACTTATCCTAAGATATCGCTTATAGAGGGAATGTCAAAATCGCTACACTTGAACTGAATTACAAAACAGAACAGAGTCACACCTTTAGAAGACACACTATGGCTGCTTAACGGGAAAGGTGAGGTGGGGTGATGCATAAAACAAGGGTTTGAAATTAGCTCAGACACCGCTCCATAAGCCAAATATGTAATAGACAAGGCCTACTCCCTGCTCAGTGAACTGGACTCAACACCCCCTAGTCACCGCACAAGAATATATCTGACTAGTATGAATCTGAAAACCTATGTATCGATATCTCTCTGCAAGTGAATCAAGAGGGTGTAAAGCGGCATAAACACAGCAGGGAAAAGCAGCCAAACCCCATTCTAAACATACATTACTTTAAAAAACCCACAAAGCAAAGACAGTGAAAGAGAGAGAAATTCTTACAAAATCCGTTCAGGGTCTCTGATGCAACCTGGATTGACCATATCTAGACCCACAGCTGGATGAGACATAAGGCTGGACACTCTTGGGGCTGAGAGGATTGGTGAGGTTGGGTGAGCAAATGCAGATACTTTAAAGTAACACTGCGGTGAACACACCCCATGGGTCTCAAATCTCCAGGTACAAGGGCATCTTCCTACATCAAAACATGCATGGGAAACCCAGAAGATGGTATGCCATGAGATCGGGAAAGGTTTCTAAACTGCACCTCATTTCTCCTCTCCTTGTGCTCGGGTTCACCATTCCAGCCGCTTGACTAACCATCTCCCTACTTGGAGAATCAGCACCTTTAACCTCCTGATTGTACAGGTTGCAATTTGTCCTGAGGATGAACGGGAAGACGCGGAACCAACGAGAGACGAGCCCTAGGTGTTGGGACAGGCATAGGTCACTCCATTTTCTCATCAGGAAGAAGAATGAACCACAGGCTCAGCCTGCCCCCCAGAACCAAAATAGGGCCTGAAGCAATCCTGCGCTTTTGCGGCCAGCTCCCAAAAAAGCGAGGAGACAAATGGAGCTCAGGGGCACTGCAATTCACAAACGTGCAGAGTTATAAATGAGAACTCTCGTCCACAAATATATTGAGGGAAGGCAACGAAGAGGATTTGAAAGCAAGGCAGATTTGCAGGAAACAGATTTCAGGAGGTAGATTCGACTCGCCTTTAAAGCCCATGAAAAGCGGCAAAACGTTGACAATGATGCCCTTGGCCAAAAAGGGCGTATGCGTTTTTTCCTGAATATATTCAGGAAAAAACGCATACGCCCTTTTTGGCCAACCAAGCAAGCCGGAAGGGCAAATCAGCGCTACAAAGAAGTCTCGCTTGCCCTCGGTCAAAAGGGCCATGCTGAACAAAGTGTAAAAACCAGAAAAGCAGGACAGGCCATGGAGACATGGGAGCCTTGCTACACTGATGGGCGGGATGTAAATTGCCAACAGGCACTCTGGAGAAGAGTACGGTGTGTCCTGAAACAAGTAATAAATACAGCGTAGAGAGCATAGGGCACTTCCACTCATGGGCGTATAAATTGGGAAAACTAAAAGTCAACAAGACACAGGCACCCTAAAGTTTACGGCTGCTCTGTTTCCAAGAACCTCCACTTCAGTACACCTTCAATATCCCAGGAAAGAGAAAAATGGATAAAGAAATGGTGGTACTTAGCACAGTGGAATATCACTCAGCCATGAAATCAATGTCATAAGGCTAGTTAGCAGCATGATGAGTGGATTTAGATACGATGATTCTAAGTGAAATAAGTCACACAGAAAAAGACACTTATCCTAAGATATCGCTTATAGAGGGAATGTCAAAATCGCTACACTTGAACTGAATTACAAAACAGAACAGAGTCACACCTTTAGAAGACACACTATGGCTGCTTAACGGGAAAGGTGAGGTGGGGTGATGCATAAAACAAGGGTTTCAAATTAGCTCAGAGACCGCTCCATAAGCAAAATATGTAATAGACAAGGCCTACTCCCTGCTCAGTGAACTGGACTCAACACACCCTAGTCAACACACAAGAATATATCTGACTAGTAAGAATCTGAAAACCTATGTATCGATATCTCTCTGCAAGTGAATCAAGAGGGTGTAAAGCGGCATCAACACAGCAGGGAAAAGCAGCCAAGCCCGATTCTAAACATAAATTACTTTAAAAAACCCACAAAACAAAGACAGTGAAAGAGAGAGAAATTCTTACAAAATCCGTTCAGGGTCTATGATGCAACCTGGATTGACCATATCAAGACCCACAGCTGGATGAGACATAAGGCTGGACACTCTTGGGGCTGAGAGGGTTGGTGAGGTTGGGTGAGCAAATGCAGATACTTTAAAGTAACACTGCGGGGAACACACCCCATGGGTCTCAAATCTCCAGGTACAAGGGAATCTTCCTACATCAAAACATGCATGGGAAACCCAGAAGATGGTATGCCATGAGATCGGGAAAGGTTTCTAAAACGCACCTCATTTCTCCTCTCCTTGTGCTCGGGTTCGCCATTCCAGCCGCTTGACTAACCATCTCCCTACTTGGAGAATCAGCACCTTTAACCTCCTGATTGTACAGGTTGCAATTTGTCCTGAGGATGAACAGGAAGACGCGGAACCAACGAGAGACGAGCCCTAGGTGTTGGGACAGGCATAGGTCACTCCATTTTCCCATCAGGAAGAAGAATGAACCACAGGCTCAGCCTGCCCCCCAGAACCAAAATAGGGCCTGAAGCAATCCTGCGCTTTTGCGGCCAGCTCCCAAAAAAGCGAGGAGACAAATGGAGCTCAGGGGCACTGCAATTCACAAACGTGCAGAGTTATAAATGAGAACTCTCGTCCACAAATATATTGAGGGAAGGCAACGAAGAGGATTTGAAAGCAAGGCAGATTTGCAGGAAACAGATTTCAGGAGGTAGATTCGACTCGCCTTTAAAGCCCATGAAAAGCGGCAAAACGTTGACAATGATGCCCTTGGCCAAAAAGGGCGTATGCGTTTTTTCCTGAATATATTCAGGAAAAAACGCATACGCCCTTTTTGGCCAACCAAGCAAGCCGGAAGGGCAAATCAGCGCTACAAAGAAGTCTCGCTTGCCCTCGGTCAAAAGGGCCATGCTGAACAAACAGTAAAAACCAGAAAAGCAGGACAGGCCATGGAGACATGGGAGCCTTGCTACGCTGATGGGCGGGATGTAAATTGCCAACAGGCACTCTGGAGAAGAGTACGGTGTGTCCTGAAACAAGTAATAAACACAGCGTAGAGAGCATAGGGCACTTCCACTCAAGGGCGTATAAATTGGGAAAACTAAAAATCAACAAGACACAGGCACCCTAAAGTTTACGGCTGCTCTGTTTCCAAGAACCTCCACTTCGGTACACCATCAATATCCCAGGAAAGAGAAAAATGGATAAAGAAATGGTGGTACTTGGCACAATGGAATATCACTCAGCCATGAAATCAATGTCATAAGGCTAGTTAGCAGCATGATGAGTGGATTTAGATACGATGATTCTAAGTGAAATAAGTCACACAGAAAAAGACACTTATCCTAAGATATCGCTTATAGAGGGAATGTCAAAATCGCTACACTTGAACTGAATTACAAAACAGAACAGAGTCACACCTTTAGAAGACACACTATGGCTGCTTAACGGGAAAGGTGAGGTGGGGTGATGCATAAAACAAGGGTTTGAAATTAGCTCAGAGACCGCTCCATAAGCCAAATATGTAATAGACAAGGCCTACTCCCTGCTCAGTGAACTGGACTCAACACCCCCTAGTCACCGCACAAGAATATATCTGACTAGTATGAATCTGAAAACCTATGTATCGATATCTCTCTGCAAGTGAATCAAGAGGGTGTAAAGCAGCATAAACACAGCAGGGAAAAGCAGCCAAACCCCATTCTAAACATACATTACTTTAAAAAACCCACAAAGCAAAGACAGTGAAAGTGAGAGAAATTCTTACAA